>NC_140385.1:1852500-1855000 GCF_054491055.1 Hypomesus nipponensis
CTGACACACAAACACAGTCAGAACACACACAGTCAGAGAGATTCATCTGTTTGAGTGTTACTGAGGTGAGATTAGATGGATCGGTGAGAAAGAACAGAAGAGGAGAGAGGAGAGGGTAGGAGGAGAGAGGAGAGGAGAGAAGGAGACAGGAGAGGGGAGGAGACTAGGAAAGAGGATAGGAGATGAAAAGAAAGGAGGGCAGAGTAGAGGAGGACAGGAGCAAGCCTCACGGTTGGCCAGCAGCTGCTGTTGTTGTTGTAGAGAGGTGATCTGAGTGCAGGTTAAACCTCCCGCCAGCCCAGCCCCACCTGCACCTCCAGAGGGGGGGGTCACCAGGCGATCCTTATCCCAGGAACACTCACTTCCTCCTGGGTACAGACATAGGGACGAGGAGGGTCAGATTCCTGTGCCCTCTGCCTCCTCCCCTCCCTCTCCCTCTCCTTCTCCATCCATCTTCATCTCTCCTAATTACTCCGAATTATGATCTCTCCCTCCACCACTTCCTACTGTGTCCTCTGAGTTTGTGTGTGAGTGTGTGTGTGTGTGTGTGTGTGTGTGTGTGTGTGTGTGTGTAAACGACAGCCCTAAACGAAGAAAGAAAAAGACCAACAGATGGACAGATGTTCTCTCTCTCTGTCTCTCTCTCTCTGTCTCTCTCTCTGTCTCTCTCTCTCTCCCTCTCTCCCTCTCTCTCTCTCTCTCTCTGTCTCTGTCTCTCTCTCTCTCTCTCTCTCTCTCTCTCTCTCTCTCTCTCTCTCTCTCTCTCTCTCTCTCTCTCTCTCTCTCTCTCTCTCTCCAACTCTCTCTCTCTCTCTCTATCTCTCTCTCTCTCTCTCTCTCTCTCTCTCTCTCTCTCTCTCTCTCTCTCCAACTCTCTCTCTCTCTCTATCTCTCTCTCAATTCAATTCAATTCAATTTTTTCAATTCAATTGGCTTTATTGGCATTAAGAAACAAATGTTCATATTGCCAAAGCAACGCTGGAACCACAGAACACTCTCTCTCTCTCTCTCTCTCTCTCTCTCTCTCTCTCTCTCCTTCCTTCCTTCCTTCCTTCCTTCCTTCCCTCTCTCTCTCTCTCTCTCTCTCTCTCTCTCTCTAAGAATTAAAAATTAAACTGTGCTTCATTGGCACATATTCAAAATACAACCAAAAGCAAAAATATCCTGCCTCTTTGCCCTCATCTGTCTCTCTCTTTATTTGTCACACACACTCTCACACACACACACACACTCAAACCTACACACACTCTCACACACACACAGACATGAACACCTACACTCACTGTTCAATATCATACATAATCCATGACTGTGCAGGTTTAATCCAGATCAATATCTATCAATACAGCCTTGGCTTTGAGGGGGTTTAAGACTTGAAGCCAAGGAGTGTGTGTGTGCGCATGTATGTACAGTATGTGTGTGTGTGTGTGTACCTGTGTTGGACTGCATGTCATCATTGTCTGAGTCGTTTCCGTTCTGACTGTGATGAAGGTTCATCATCATCTTCATCTTCTGGAACTTCTGGAGCTCTGCCATTGCTGCTGCAGTGAGACCTACACACACACACACACACACACACACACACACACACACACACACACACACACACACACACACACACACACACTCACACACACACACACACACACACACACACACACACACACACACACACACACACACAGTATAATCATCATCATCAACAAGAACACAGACACACACACTCACACACACACACTCTCTCTTACACACACACACACACACACAAACACACACACACACACTCTCTTACACACGCGCACACACACACAAACACACACACACACACACACTCTCTTACACACACACACACACACACACACACACACACACACACACGCTTGCACTTGTCTGTCTCAGGCAGGATCAGCAGGTCTGTTTGCTGACCTGGAACAGACTGCTATATACAGAGAGAGATGACCCTTTGTGTGTGCGTGTGTGTGTGTGGGTGTGTGTGTGTGCAGTCATGGCTGAAGGGTTGATAGGAATCTGTTTACAGCCACAAGCCTACAGACAGACAGACAGACAGGCAGGCAGGGAGCGAAGGAGGGAGGCAGGGAGGGAGGGAGGGAGGGAGGGAGGGAGGGAGGGAGGGAGGGAGGGAGGGAGGGAGGGAGGGAGGGAGGGAGGGAGGGAGGGAGGGAGGGAGGGAGGGAGGGAGGGAGGGAGGGAGGGAGGGAGGGAGGGAGGGAGGGAGGGAGGGAGGGAGGGAGGGAGGGAGGGAGGGAGGGAGAAATAGCTCTCAGAGGGTCATTGCTGCAGTCAAACATTGATTACACTGTTCACCAGGAGCACCTTGACACACACTCTCTCTCACACACACTCACACACACACAGAACACACACGCAGAGACACACAAACGTTAACAGAACACACACATTCAGAATGGCCGTTTCACTTCAGCGCAGCCAAAGAGATCAGATCAATATGAGGTCAGAGACACAATAAGATTCTTCATCA
>NC_140385.1:1865000-1875000 GCF_054491055.1 Hypomesus nipponensis
TCTCTCCCTTTCTCTCTTCCAACCATCTTTATCAGTTTAGGAAAGGCTTTACTGGCATGAAATACATTTGTAAATATTCTATCTCTCCCCCTCTCTTTTTACCTTTCCTCTCTCTCCTCTTTCTCTTTATTGCACACACACACACACACACACACACACACACACACAGACTTCAACTGTCTGTCTCTGTGTAACCTGTACTTGCCCCCACTCAGGGAGCCCCTTGCCCTTGTCTCTATCTGTCTGCCCCCCCTTCCTCCTTCTCCTCCCCCTCCTCTTCCCCTCCTCCCACCCCCACCCTCTGACCTTCACATGCCCCCTTTCTCTCTTTCTATCATCCTTCCTCCCTCTTTCCTTACTCTCCCCTTTCTCCCTCTCATTCCTCGTCCTACCTCTCACCTCTTCTCCTCCTCACCCTCTCTCTACCTCTCACTACCTCACCCTCTCTCTCTCCACTTTGAAAGGGCAGTTAGTGAATCTGTCTGTTCTCTTTTTCTCTTCCCCCTTCTTTCTCTCCCTCCATCAAAACATGGACAGCTCACTGACTAGGAACAGTGAGAGAGACACAGAGACACAGAGAGAGAGAGAGAGAGAGAGAGAGAGAGAGAGAGTTGGAGAGACAGAGAGAGAGAGAGAGAGAGAGAGAGAGAGAGAGAGAGAGGGAGAGAGAGAGAGAGAGAGTTGGAGAGAGAGAACTGTTTGTCCATTCTGTGTCATTATGTTATCTCTTTAAATGACTTGTAGGTTTAACACACACATTTACTGATGGCCTGAATTAAGAGCCATCCCACAGGAGTAGCGTGTGTGTGTGTGTGTGTCTGTGTGTGTGTGTGTGTGTGTGTCAGGTCGGCCCACGTTAGCATGCCCAGCCCAGAGACTGGTGATGTGCTGGACCTACATGTAGTAGACATTCACAAACACACACACACACACATACACACACACATACACACACACATTTACTCACAGGAACACACGTGGAAACATGCTGTACACAGACGCACACACACTGTTGCTGTAATGTTATAATTAGAAGAGGCTCCTACAACAAAAGAGAACTGACAGTTACATGGGCCGCATGTGTGTGTCTGTGAGAGAGAGAGAGACAGAGAGAGAGACAGAGACAGAGACAGAGAGAGAGAGAGAGAGAGAGAGAGAGAGAGAGAGAGAGAGAGAGAGAGAGAGAGGGGGGGAGGGGGGAGAGAGAGAGAGAGAGAGAGAGAGAGAGAGAGAGAGAGAGAGCGAGAGAGGGGGGAGAGGGGGAGAGAGAGAGAGAGATATGGGGGGGAGTGTATCTCAGTGGAGTCCTTGACTACAGATCAAGAAGTCACAGGTTCAAATCCCTCCTCACTTAAAAAAAAAGCATCTGCTAAATGAATCGACAACATTACATGCGAGGCACTCCACTTCAATAACAAACATCAACTCAGGAAACGACTTTTTCATTATTTTTCTGCCCCCCGCTCTTATTTTGAAGAGAGGAGCCAGCAACAGTTACCATGAAAAAGTATCGATTTCACAAAACCACCCAACCCTTTACACACACACACACACACACACACACACACACACACAAAGAAGATCATTCCGTTGTGTGACAGGGGTTCATATTTCCTCCTTTGATCTCGGCTCCTCCCTCCTCCTGTCTCATCCCTCATTCACCCTCCTCCCTCTCTTTGGTTTCCACTGCACTCTCCCTCCCTCTCTCTCTCTCTTCTCTTCATTTCTTTCTCTGCCTCTCTCTCTTGATCTCTCTTTCTCTCTTCCCCCCTCCCCCCTCCCCCCTCCTCCCTCCCCCCTCCCCCCTCCCCCCCTCCCCCTCCCTCCCTCCCCCCTGCCTCAGCTGACTGAATCTCTCTGGTAAGATGAAGTGAAGCATGAAACTACCTTACTGCCCCTGAGACTCCCTCATAAACTCTCTTTCTCTCTTTCTCTCCCTCTATCTCTCTTTCTCTCTCTCTCCCTCTCTCTCTCTCCCTCTCTCTCTCTCTCTTTATCTCCTTCTCTCTCTCTCTCTCTCTCTCTCTCTCTCTCTCTCTCTCTCTTCTCTCTCTCTCTCTCTCTCTCCCTCCCTCTCATACACACGCTTTATCTCTGATACACACACACTCTCTATCTGTCACACACACTCTCAAACACACACAGATGGACAGAAGCAACATACACCTGTATAACAGACCCCAGACCAGACCAGTCTCTATCTGTGTATGTTAGTTCAGCCATCTGACTCCCGGGTACTTAGGGTTAGTTAGGGTTAGTTAGGGCTAGTTGAGGTTAGTTAAGGTTAGTTAGGGTTGGTTAGGGTTGGTTAGGGTTAGTTGAGGTTAGTTAAGGTTAGTTAGAGTTGGTTAGGGTTAGTTGAGGTTAGTTAAGGTTAGTTAGGGTTGGTTAGGGTTGGTTAGGGTTAGTTGAGGTTAGTTAAGGTTAATTAGGGTTAGTTTGTCCAACCGTACTCCACCCTGACTGTGACTTTAGCCTTTATCAATTAAGCAGTAGAACCAAGTAGTGTGTGTGTGTGTGTGTGTGTGTGTGTGTGTGTGTGTGTGTGTGTGTGTGAGTGTGTGTGTGTGTGTGTGTGTATGTGTGTGTGTGTGTGTGTGCTTGTGCGTGTGTGTGTGTGTGTATGTGTGTGTGAGGGGGAAATAAGATCCCTCTGGACACCTGATAGTCATGTTTGAGTCGTGCAGGGGCACATATTACACAGGCTTCTGACTGCAACACACACACACACCCATACACACACACACCCATACACACACACAGACAACCATACACACACAGAGCAGAACAAAAGTACAGAACACTATCAAAAGACTAGATAAATATTTAGTATTATTTTACATGAGTAAATACTGACTTTGCTGACTTCACTACACCCGTTCCCACACTACAGAGGACACCCAATCAGAGACCAGCACTGGACATGCCAGACACAGGCCACACAGCCAATCAGGTGGACACACAGGCCACACAGCCAATCAGGTGGACACACAGGCCACACAGCCAATCAGGTGGACACACAGGCCACACAGCCAATCAGGTGGACACACAGACTGAGCTAAAAAGTGAGACTGAGTAGTTGTTATTGAAATTAATGAGCTGGTGTTATAATATTTCTATATTTCCTTATTTTTGTAATGTTTTACTTACTTTAAGTTGATACAATTAATTTGGTATAATTAATAGCTGGCATTTTTTACACATAACTTAAATCAAACATTTTGATAATAGTTTTATGACTTATAAATTGTATATATTAAGTGGAGATTTAATACCATAATCGATTGATGTTGTTTTACTGTCACATATCATTTGCAAAGTATGCAACATAACACATATTCAAAATTCTTAAAGCATTTCTAATAAATATTTCTAGTTTTTCTAAACGTGTGTGTGTGGCCTTACACAAACGTGTGCATCTTTTAAAGTGTGTTATTTTAGCTCAGAGTATGTTTGTGCCGTAAGTGTGTGTGTGTGTGTGTAAAATGTATGTAAATATACAGTGTGTGTGTGCGTGTGTGTGAGCGTGTGTGTGTGCGTGTGTGTGTGTGTGTGCGTGTGTGAGCTGGCGGGTGTCACTAATGCATCTGTCAAGATAACAAGCCAAGAATAACATGGAGAGATCAGAGAGAGAGAGCAGTAACCCTCTCTCTCTCCTCTGCATCAGTGATGCTCTCTCTCTCTCTCTCTCTCTCTCTCTCTCACACAGATACACCCACACACACTAACACTCACACAGGGGGGTGTAGAGCAAGTGACCAGAACAGTCCATTTGTAATTCTTAAATTGTTTGTGGGAAAAAAGGGGAGAGAGAGAGGAGAGGGGAGATGGGGGAGAGAGAGGAGAGGAGATGGGGGAGAGAGAGAAGAGGAGGGGAGATGGGGGCAGTCAGACCTACATAAATCACAACATAATTTGCATGTTTCTTTCACAGTCCGTCTTTCTCCCCCTCACCCCCTCTCCCACCCTCTCTCTTGCCCCTCGCCTCTCCTTTCTTCTCTAAACAAACACTCGTATGTCCCTCCCAGTGCGCGCGTGGGAGCCGTTTAATATCAAGCAATTATTCGCAAACACTAACAATTGATACGTGTGTGCGAGAGAGTTTAAATGAAAGTGAGTGACGACATTAGCCCTCGCTTCAGAAAATTAGTGCTTACTTCACAAACTCTCATATCAATTCATACGTTTAGCAGGATGAATTAGCCGCGGCACTGAAGTACCTACGTAAGCGTCGCGAAAACGTCTCGAGCTAACAGAGACTGGTTATGTACGAACACAGACTACGCTGCATGCGCTGCTGCTATGAAACTAAAGCGCCTATTTATTTACTTAGACAAAGATGTGCGACACAGCGGGAACGCGATTCCTTTTTCTTTCTTCTCTCTTCTTTTCACCCCCCCCCCCCCCCCCCCTAAAAAATGAAAACAAACTGGAGAGAAGGGCTAGCTCTCACACACACACCGTCACACACATTTTCAGTGAGGAGGAAAGCATCACAAAAATGTCAATATAATTTCAGTCGGTGGAATCCACGCGCTGGTGCACAATAGGCCCCCGACAATGTTTTTACATGTGCATTGAAATGATTAATTACCTTTGACATAGCTGTTATGGTCCTGTTTATGCTGTGTGTGTGTGTGTGTGTGTGTGTGTGTGTGTGTGTGTGTGTGTGTGTGAGAGAGAGAGAGAGAGAGAGAGAGAGAGAGAGAGAGAGAGAGAGAGACAGGGAGAGAGAGAGAGAGAGAGAGAGAGAGAGAGAGAGAGAGAGAGAGACAGGGAGGGGGGAATTACACGCTTTATAAAACGAAAGCGTCTAAAGTGAAAAGAATGGAGAATGATTCTTGTCCTCTGAGAATCAGAAACTCAGAAACACTGCTTAATTGGTTGCCGATAACGCTACTTTAAAAAAAGGGAACATTAACTTCTTAAGGAGGCTAAACAGTAACGCACTATTAGTCTGAGAATAAGACGATTGCGCTTACAAAAAGATAGGTTTTTTGCATGTCAAGGAAGTTGAAAAGACACTTGTTGCTATGTCAACGTATATCTGTTGTGTTCAGACTATAGGCTACTTGCTCTTCTGTGCTTTGTGATAAATTTGCAGGTTGTTCTCTTGGTTAGGATATATGTGATCAAACTGAAATAATGCCTTTAAACAGAGCTAGATATTATTTTGCGTTTAGTTTTAGTTAGTGTTAGTTCGAGTTTTTTTGTGAACTGTCGTAAACTATAGGCTACCGGTTACCGTGACCCAGAAGTTTAGATGAAGATGGTGGACGCAAACCTGTAAAACGTGTGTGTGTGTGTGTGTGAGAGAGAGAGAGAGAGAGAGAGAGAGAGAGAGAGAGAGAGAGAGAGAGAGAGAGAGAGAGAGAGAGAGAGAGAGAGAGATGGAGAGAGAGAGAGAGAGAGAGAGAGATAGAGAGAGAGAGAGAGAGAGAGAGTACAGTTGTTCAGGCTTAGAACCATCTAAGGAAATATGATCCCACAATAGTTTAACATCACATTATGTCCTCAGAGACACCAAGTTCTATTTCCACCGCGAATCAACCGGACAAGCAAAAAATAGGCTACTCTTTAATCAGCTGATAAAGTCTTTCGACATGGTTAAACTAAAGAATCGGTCTAAAAATAAAAAGTGATCTACCTTGCGTTGGTGCAGTCGCTATACAGCGCCTCAAAGTCCTTCCTCGAGATTAGTTTACATCGGTTTACTCCGGGTTGGATCGCCCCGAGTCCCCGGAGGATGCGGACCTGCTCGACGGTGCAGACTACCGGGCAGATGTCCAGCCGTTTGAGCTTGGTGTAAACGGTGTGGAGCCCGCCGACCAGGTGTTTCAGAAAGAGGTCGAAGACCTGAGGTAAACAGATCAACTCCCGACCGTCCACTTTAAAAGAAGCGACTTTGATACCGTGGACTTCAACCATCCGACACTCGCTGGCAACGGATGAGTTCAGTCCTCCGTGTCCTCCTCCGTGTCCTCCTCCGCCGCCGCCACCGAGAGGAGTGATCCCGTTTCCCAAGCCGCCCAAGGTGGCTGCGGTCCCGGGGAGGAACGGGCCGAGTATGCCGCCGGAGAGCCGCGAGGTCGGTGAGAGGGATGGACTGGTGGTGCTGGTGTAGAGCGGTTCAGTGCGGAAGAGTCCCACCGAGTTAGGTGCTCCAGAGCTGGGCGAGAGAACCGGAGGGGTGGCGGAGAGCGCCATGGTAGTAGTCATGGTCACTTGAACTGCAACTTTGTCTCTTCTCGTGCTTCGTTTTCGCCACCCTCTTTCCGATTGTCCGTCTCTCTCTCTCTCTCTCTCTCTCTCTCTCTCTCTCTCTCTCTCTCTCTCTCTCTCTCTCTCTCTCTTCTCGCTCTCCCTGCCTCGTGTGTTTTTCCTCTCACTCCCCCACTCTTTTTTTCTCTGTTTCTCACGCTCGAGCTCTCTCGTTGGATAACGGTGGGTCCAGCGCACGGGACAATCCTGACTGAGCGTGTGAAACGTTCAGATTAGACACAGACCTGTCTCGCGACCAGTCACTCTCGCTCGTTCGAACGCCTCCCAGACTGACACATCTCAGCGCCAGTTAAAAGTGAGGCCTGTCAGATCTAAAGATCTGATTGGCTCCCGAGGAAGACAGATTGCTCGTTTTAGATAAGGGGGCGGGGTCCGTGGTGACGCACCCCGGGGAGAGAGAACTCCTCTAACTTTCTCATGAAGGAGAAAAGTTGAACTTTAATCTCTAACGGCAACGGGACGATTTATCGTTCCAGTTCTCTCGTGGGTACAAAAAGGCTCGCGCGCGAGCTCTGGTGGCGCAAACGCAAACCGCACTGCTAACGTCTGGCGTGATGGATGGACAATACGAGAAAGAGTTTGAGAGAAAAGTGGAAATCGACAGACAAGGAGATGGATAGAGAGGCACAGAGAGGAGAATGGATGGATGGATGGAGAGAGTAATGGACAGAGGCTTAACAGCACATAGGAATGTCATGGTTTTAGAAGGATAATAAGGTAATAAGTGTGACAATACTGTAGAAGAGGATTATCACTGAGGACACATCCAAGACAAACGAGCTCTCAACTGTAATACGATCATTACACTAACCCAGTGTCTCTCTCTCGCTCTCTCTGTGTGTGTGTGTGTGTGTGTGTGTGTGTGTGAGAGAGAGAGAGAGAGTTAGAAAGAGAGTGAAAGAGCGTGGCTATCTATATACAGACATGGTAAAGCTATAATTGAGGAGTAGGATTGAGAGGAGAAGATTAAAACAGGGGGTGTAATCCTGTCTAATCCCATTTAGCATAAGACTGTTCACCATTTCCTCTCTTCCTCCTACAAGTGGGAGGATGGGGGGATGGAGAGAGAGGGATGGGTGGGGGGGGGGTGGAGAGGTGGAGGGGTGGATAGACAGAGGGAGGAAGAGACAGGGAGAGAGAGGGAGGGAGAGAGGGAGATGTAGGGAGATGGATAGATGGAGCAAACGATAAAGGGAGGTGAAATGAAGCAGAGGGAGGGATGAAGGGAGGTAGAGAGGGAAGAGAGAGAGGGTGAGAGAGAGAGAGAAGGAAGAGAGAGAGGGTGAGAGAGAGAGAGAGAGAGGGTGAGAGAGAGAGAGAGAGAGAGGGTGAGAGAGAGAGAGATAGAGAGAGATAGAGAGAGAGAGAGAGAGAGAGAGAGAGAGAGAGAGAGAGAGAGAGAGAGAGAGAGAGAGAGAGAGAGGGAAGAGTGCAGTCCTCTTTCCATTTCTTCAGAAAGTCATCAGATGACCAGCTGCAACCCTGAAATATGTGTGTGTGTGAGTGTGTGTGAGTGTGTGTGTGTGTGTGAGTGTGTGTGTGTGTGTGTGTGTGAGTGTGAGTGTGTGTGAGTGTTTGTGTGTGTGTGTGTGTGTGTGTGAGTGTGTGTGAGTGTTTGTGTGTGTGTGTGTGTGTGTGTGTGTGAGTGTGTGTGTGTGTGTGTGTGTGTGTGTGTGTGTGTGTGTAAGAGAGAGAGAGAGTGTGTCTTGTCTTATGACTCAGACAGGTCGAAAGTAGCTACTGTAGTCACTTAACAAGGCCTGACACTCCACACACTCCACACACACACAAACACACTACACTCACACATACTCACACACTCCACACACACTCACTCCACACACACACTCACACACACACACACTCCACACACTCCACACACTCCACACACACAAACACACTACACTCACACATACTCACACACACACTCACACTCACACACTCACACACTCACACACACACACACACACACACTCACACACACACTGAGCCTGTGGGAGTCATCATAGTTGTTGTCAGTGCTAATGTGACAGTAGCTGTGCTCTAAACCCCATCAACAACATCACCATGTTGGCTTCAAGTCTGGGACTGCGTGTGTGTGTGTGTGTGTGTGGGCATGTGTAGACATGTCTGATGGTGTAGCTGCACATGCGTGATTGTACGTCTACATACGTGTGACTGTGTGTGTAGCTACACTTGTTGAATTGTTGAACAAAACTGTCCTTTGATAAACCAAGGGTCCTTGAATTCCCAGATTTCACTCCCCCCTCTCTCTCTCTCTCTCTCTCTCTCTCTCTCTCTCTCTCTCTCTCTCTCTCTCTCTCTCTCTCTCTCTCTCTCTCTCTCTCTCTCTCTCTCTCTCTCTCTCTCTCTCTCTCTCTCTCTCTCTCTCTCTCTCTCTCCTGTTGTTATATGGTAAAGAGTCCTCTCCTGGTAAAGAGACAGGCCTCTCTTTAACACTCCACAAAAGAGTCTTGAAAACATCTAACAGCAAATTACATTTCCCCAGATCCCGCCCCCACTCTGTTCTTCACCAATCCTCCGTCTGCCTCTGGACAAGCCTCAACCAATGACATGGCTTTGTTTGTCCCTGTCCTGGAGAGGAAGAAAGAGGTGGAAAAAGATGGACAGAGAGAGATGGACAGAGAGAGAAAGAGAGAAGGATGGAGAGAGAGATAGAAGGATGGAGAGAGGGGGATGGAGAGAGAGAGATGGACAGAGAGAGATGGACAGAGAGAGATGGACAGAGAGAGAAAGAGAGAAGGATGGAGAGAGAGAGAGAGAGAGAGAGAGAGAGAGGGACCTGAAAGATAGGTGAGTCTATAGTATGATGGAGTTTCATCATGTAACCATGAAGGGTTAGCCAACCAACTGGCCCCTATTATGACAGGCACACACACACGCACGCACACACACACACACACACATACACACACACACACACCACCAACCCATCTCTCAGCATCTCTTTGTCACCATTTTAAATGAGTATGGATGTGTGTGTGTATGTGTGCGTGCATTGGGCCAATAAGGTAATCAGTAGTGTGCTAGATTAAGTGGTGTTGACAGCCAGCCAAAGACTCACTGATGGAGAAATATCTTCCTCCTCCCTCCTCCCTCCATCCCTCTCTCTCTCCACCCTGTCTCTCCCCCCTCCTCCCTCCATCCCTCTCTCTCTCCACCCTGTCTCTCCCCCCTCCTCCCTCCATCCCTCTCTCTCTCCACCCTGTCTCTCCCCCCTCCTCCCTCCATCCCTCTCTCTCTCCACCCTGTCTCTCCCCCCTCCTCCCTCCATCCCTCTCTCTCTCCACCCTGTCTCTCCCCCCTCCTCCCTCCATCCCTCTCTCTCTCCACCCTGTCTCTCCCCCCTCCTCCCTCCATCCCTCTCTCTCTCCACCCTGTCTCTCCCCCCTCCTCCCTCCATCCCTCTCTCTCTCCACCCTGTCTCTCCCCCCTCCTCCCTCCATCCCTCTCTCTCTCCACCCTGTCTCTCCCCCCTCCTCCCTCCATCCCTCTCTCTCTCCACCCTGTCTCTCCCCCCTCCTCCCTCCATCCCTCTCTCTCTCCACCCTGTCTCTCCCCCCTCCTCCCTCCATCCCTCTCTCCACCCTGTCTTTTCCTCCCTATACCCCTCTTCCACTCCACTAGAGTAGGTTGAAAAGATGAAAGGATGAATAGGTGGAGAGAGGAGGAGAATGAAGAGAGGAGGGGGATAGAG
>NC_140385.1:1890000-1920000 GCF_054491055.1 Hypomesus nipponensis
CTCCTCTGGGAGCCTCCAACTGGAGGAAGAGGAAGGGGAGGAGGAGGAGTCTGGTCACAGTGACGAGGAGAGGAGGAGAGAGGCCCTTCCCTCTCCTCCTCCTCCGACAACCCGCATCACCAAACTCAGGCTCTAGCCTGCCAGGGTCTCGGCGTTCCAGAACGAAATTCGGTTCTTTGACGACATGCTGTTCTTGGAACAGTCCTAGAACACGACGCAGATGTTGAAGTAGATTGTTCTAGAGCAGCCCGTAGTTCTAGAAGGAAGCTCCGTGACGTCTGTGGTTTTTGGTATTCATGCGAGTTCAATTGTTTTTATTTGGAGATTAAAAGATGATCAGTGATTACTTCTTGTCATTCTCTCGGGTGGTTTATCATAAAACAGATGCATTAAAAGTCTATATATATATATATATATATATATATATATATAGATTTATTGATAGAACAAAATCGTATCCAAACTTTTACATTTTAGATATACACAGAGGGCATACCCTGGTTCCTTTAGTTGGTTCAGTGAAAAGTTAAGGAGACACCTGAAGACATTTACATTTAGTCATTTAGTAGACGCTTTTATCCAAAGTTACTTACAAGAAAGAGCAAAAGGTGCATAGGTCATCAAAACATATGTTGTATACACAACATCTCAACAAATATACAAGAGTCTCGTTACCACTGCCCCGCTGCCCTGAGGACAGTTCTGCTCCAAGCCACAAGATGGTGCTGTAACCACATCAATCTGGTTGAGCTACAAGCAAGGCACTAATTAAAAGCATGATTATAGAATGTAGTGTGTGCATGAATGTGCGTATGTACTGTAACTCTTAAAAGACTTTGCACAGCAAAGTTTCCAGAAACCAGTTCTGTTCTAGCTCCTCCCCCTCCCCCTCCCCCTCCCCCTCCCACTCCCCCCCCCCCCCCCCCTCCTCCTCCTCCTCCTTCTCCTCCTCCTCCTCGGTTAGTTGGAAAACCTGGATAGGAAACGTGAAAGTGGATGAGCGACTGAATAGAATTTTTGAAATTAAGGACGAATGAATGAATGAAAAAAAAAAAAAAAAAAAAAAACTACTTCTGGTACCGTGCAATAATTCTGGCCACCATCTTGTCTGTGATTCCTGGACAGGCTTCCTCAGCCAATCGGATGTTCCGTTCTAGATCTTCGATAGCCAATCGCTGCTCAGTACTCTCTCTGTGCTGGAGCTTGAGCTGCAATTCAACATAAATATCACCCAACACCAACTTCATCCAACATAAACATTATCCATGAACACAGATATCATATGATTGTATTTCATCCATCTATGCATCCATCTAATGGGACACTAACAAACAACTCAAAATCAACATACCAAACAAACGTCTCATCACAACTGTACTTCACATGTAATCGATACAACCTCTTATCAATATACTGTAGTGCACCTTCAAACACTACATTTCACATCTGATCAGTATATGACCCCTTTAATGAACATCTGATCAGTATATGACCCCTTTAATGAACATCTGATCAGTATATGACCCCTTTAATGAACATCTGATCAGTATATGACCCCTTTAATGAACATCTGATCAGTATATGACCCCTTTAATGAACATCTGATCAGTATATGACCCCTTTAATGAACATCTGATCAGTATATGACCCCTTTAATGAACATCTGATCAGTATATGACCACTTTAAGGAACATCTGATCAGTATATGACCCCTTTAATGAACATCTGATCAGTATATGTGTAGAGAGAAACCCACCTCTGAGAAGACCGGGGAGATGACTGTGGACAGGCTGGAGGACAGCTGCTGATCCTGCTGATCCTAAGGAGGGGAGAGGGAGGGTGAGGCAGGAGGAGGGGGATGTAGGGGAGAGGGAGGGTGAGGCAGGAGGAGGGGGATGTAGGGGAGAGGGAGGGTGAGACAGGAGGAGGGGGGATGTAGGGGAGAGGGATGTAGGGGAGAGGGGGAGAGGGAGGGTGAGGGAGGAGGAGAGGAGGGAGGATAAAAGGAAGGGTGGGAAAAAGAAAAGGAAAGGGCTGATTGATAAGAACACTGTCACTTAAAAAAATCTGAAACACACACACACACACACACACACTCTGGGGTACTGGTGTTCCAGGTACACACACACACACCTTTCCGTTGATGATATTCCGTGTGTCTGTCTTCTTCTTCTTCCTGCGTACAGTAGTGAAGGACCAGTCTGGAGACTGGCTGTCCTCCTCACTGCACACACACACACACACGGGTTCAGAGCTGCTGGACACAGGTACAAGTATTGTCACAAACGGAAACAAATACACACGCACACACACACACACACACCTGTTCTCGTTGTCCGTGTCGCTGGAGTCTGATTCGCTGTGACCCTCGGCCTTCCACTTCCTGTAGCGGTCCAGCAGCTCAGTGAGGGAGGACGTCTTCCTGGCATTCTTGACGATGAACTTGTGTTTTAGAAGCTCCCTGGCTGTGGGTCTCTGAGGAGGAGAGGAAGAAGGGAGGGAGGGAGCGAGGGAGGGAGGGAGCGAGGGAGCGAGGGAGCGAGGGAGCGAGGGAGCGAGGGAGCGAGGGAGCGAGGGAGGGAGGGAGGGAGGGAGGGAGGGAGGGAGGGAGGGAGGGAGGGAGGGAGGGAGGGAGGGAGGGAGGGAGGGAGGGAGGGAGGGAGGGAGGGAGGGAGGGAGGGAGGGAGGGAGGGGATGAATGAGAGAGAGAGAGACAGAGACAGAGAGAGCAGGAGAGAGAGAGAGTCCTGAACTTACGAAGGTGGGGTCTTTGTTGAGGCAGGCGTCGGTGAAGTCCCTGAAGCTCTTGGAGAACTCGTTGCCCAGAGAGGGGGGGCTGTTCTTGGGGATGAGGAACAGGACTCTCATGGGGTGCATGTCGGAGTGGGGGGGCTCCCCCTTGGCCAGCTCCATCGCTGTGATCCCCAGGGACCAGATATCTGCCTGTGGGGGAACACACACACACACACACACACACACACAGGAACTAGGAATGTTTCGAACACACACACCCACGTACATGTGTGTTGTGGACTCATTTGAATAGCCCATTTCTTTGCTCATAAAACGTTTTCTGTATGTGCCTACACGCACACACACTGTATAAAGCACAGGCACACTTACATACAGAACACAAACACACACACACACACACATTAAAGACACACCCTTACACATTAAAAAGTCACATTGAATTCTGGTCAAACAGTCTGGCTGGGTGGAGAGTCATGACAGAAGTAGTGTTGGAAACCAGTCTGAGGCTGGTCTGGCAGGGTGAGGTCATCTGACGTTTACACACACACACACACACACCTACACACAGAGAGAAATCTGAGAGACACAAATCCAAACACACACACACACACACCCCAAACCACAGAAATCTGAGAGACAAGTCTATACACAAACAATCCCGCCCGACCACATCACTTAGACACACACACGCCCTTGCACACACCCCACATCAACAAAAGCACACACACACTCAAAGGCCCAAACACACCCACCATTTTAACCAAACCACATATACTGTTCCTTCTCTCACTCTCTCTCACACACACACACTCTTTGACCAGGGCCCTTAGAATCATCCTAATCATCTCTCCCGTTATGGTGGCCTTCTCTCTCACACACACACACATGCACACACCTTGCAGTCGTAAGCGGACTGCTGGATGACCTCCGGTGCCATCCAGAAGGGCGTGCCCACAAACGTCTCCCTCTTGATCTGGGTGTCGCTCAGCTGACCCGCCACGCCAAAGTCCGCCAGCTTGACCTCCCCCTGCTCTGATAGGAGGACGTTGGCCGCTGGAGGGGGGGGGGGGGTCAAACACACACACACACAGGAGGTGAATACAGGTGTTTGAGCTACACCTGGACACACACACTTACAGGAAAAGGGAAGGGTAACACACACACTCTCTCACACACACTCTCTCTCACACACACACACTCTCACACACACACACCTTTGATGTCTCGGTGGATCTTCCTCTCTGAGTGCAGGTAGTCCAGCCCCTTCAGGATCTCCTTCAGCATGGTGGCGATCTGGCCCTCGTCAAACGGCCCTGCTCTCAGCTGCACGCACACACACACACACACACACACACACACACACACACACACACACACACACAGTGTGACACACGGTCAGATGTACCCTGTTAGGACCTGGGGCCTGTTTCATTAAGCCAGTTTAAGGAACTTGCCAGGCTTAATGTCAGCCAAAGTAACCAACATAACCCTGGCTTGGTTAAGCTGGCTGTATGAAACAGGACTAGGCTCTGGTGGATCATAACCCTGGCTTGGTTAAGCTGGCTCTATGGAACAGGACTCTGGTGGATCATAACCCTGGCTTGGTTAAGCTGGCTCTATGGAACAGGACTCTGGTGGATCATAACCCTGGCTTGGTTAAGCTGGCTCTATGGAACAGGACTAGGCTCTGGTGGATCATAACCCTGGCTTGGTTAAGCTGGCTCTATGGAACAGGACTCTGGTGGATCATAACCCTGGCTTGGTTAAGCTGGCTCTATGGAACAGGACTAGGCTCTGGTGGATCATAACCCTGGCTTGGTTAAGCTGGCTCTATGGAACAGGACTAGGCTCTGGTGGATCATAACCCTGGCTTGGTTAAGCTGGCTCTATGGAACAGGACTAGGCTCTGGTGGATCATAACCCTGGCTTGGTTAAGCTGGCTCTATGGAACAGGACTCTGGTGGAGCAGCAGGTGTGTTTACCAGGTCCAGAGCTGAGCCGCCTCCTAGATACTCCATGATGATCCACAGCTTGCTGCCCTGAGGGGGGGGGGGGGAGCAAGATCAGATCAATCATACCTGTGTATACACACATATATATATATACTGAGAATGTGTGTGTGCGCGTGTTCTCTGTGTGTGTGTGTGTGCGCGCGTGTTCTCTCTGTGTGTGTGTGTGTGTGTTCGCGTGTTCTCTGTCTGTGTGTGTGCGCTGTGTGCCTACCTTCAGGTAGGAGCCGTAGTACTTGGTGACGTGAGGACTGTCACACTGGCTGAGCACGGTCATCTCCTGCTGGATGTCTTCCATCTCGTCCTCCGCCTGCTCCAGGTCGATGGTCTTGATGGCCACCACGCTCTGGGTGCGATTATCGATGCCTTTGAAGACCTCGCCGAAGGAGCCCTTCCCGATGCGGTCCAGCTTGGTGAACAACTCCTCCGGGTCGACATGGGTGCTCTGGAGGGAGGGAGGGAGGGAGGGAAGGGAGAGGAGTGAGGGAGGGAGGGAAATAAGAGGAGTGAGGGAGTGAGTGAGGGAGGGAAATAAGAGGAGTGAGGGAGGGAGGGAGGGAACGAGAGATATATGGATTGATGAGAGAGGGGGGAGGGACAAATGGGGGGTGGGAGGGAGACTTAGGGAGAAAGGGATGGTAGGAAGGAGGGAGGGAAGTGTCAGACACACACACCTGGGCAGGCTTGAAAATAGGAAGGAGAGAGAGAACTGTTGAAGAACAGGAACTCACACAAACACATACACGCACTTACTCACTCACACAGCCTTTATCAAACACATAAGGCTTTAAAATGAAGAAGGAACTAGCTTTGAAGAACATTGGCCCAACACTATTGATTTGTACACAAACAGAAACAACACAAACCAAACACACTTTAACAGAGTTGTACTCAAGGTTAATTATAGCTGCACACCTTTATACTCTCTGAACAAGGAAGTTCTGCTAGGCAAATACACCACCTGGTTTACCAGCTTTTGACTTCAAGACACCAACACACACAGAGAGAGAGACAGATTGAGAGAGAGAGCGAGAGAGAGAGTTCATGGTTTACAGGAATATTCTTGGAGGAAGTTCCATCTAGTTCCTTCCTCCTCCTATACACGCCTACACACACACACTCTCTCTCTCTCTCTCTCTCTCTCTCTCTCACCTAGGTTTATGACTGCAGGGTAAAGGGGGATGCTGTTGTGGAGATCTGTCAGTCAATATTTGAGTTGTGCTAAAGAGTTCAGTGAGCTTGTGTGTGTGTGTGTGTGTGTGTGTGTGTGTGTGTGTGTGTGTGTGTGTGTGTGTGTGTGTGTGTGTGTGTGTGTGTGTGTGTGGGCTAGCTAGACAGACTGAAAGACATCGGGAGCATCAACGCTCATACACACTACAGTGCAGGATGGTATTGAGACGCACCCTGTTAATGAGTAAATGACCCGCAGGTGTTTTGGGCTAATAAGTTGCCTTGACGTCATTCTGTGTTGACTGCAACCTGTTCGTTTTTACAAAAAAAAACACTGACGTCACAGTGAGCCAAAGCCTTGCTTTCACAACCAGGGACGTGAATAACATGTTCACACACATGCGCGCGCGAGAGTTTCTTTCAGGAAACTGATTTTTTTCTTTCTTCATCTCATAAATATTATGTTTTAGAAATTCTCTTTGTTCCCAAATAAAGTTCTGCCGCTTACCTGTGACACGACGCTCACCTGCCCTTGAGCGCGTGCGTGGGAGTGAATGAAGGTATCTCACCTGCATACCTGGAACCTCCATAACGATCACGTCCCCTTGCGTTCGTCCTCGTCCTCTTCTCGAGTCTACGGTGCCAGAAAAACTGAGTTAAGGGGCACGTTTGAACGAAATCAGCTCAGGTACGGTAAACCTGAGCGAGCCGAGTCGTCTGGAAGGAAATCTTTGCTGCCCGCCCTAGGTCTGCCGCTCTCACCGAGAAAAAACTAACTGTATAGCCTTGTAGATGGTGGAAACTGTGAAGTAAAGTAGGTCCAGGTTAAAATATTAGCGTCTTTAGTGCGATACCTGCTGCGCTGTAGGTGTCAACATTTGAATATTACGTTGAAACATCCGCCTTTACGGTGCACTCGCTTTAGAAGTTGTTCGACTGCGCTCTGCCGCTTCTGGGTGGAGCCGTGGGCGCTGGATACGTCAGAGGGGTGTGTGTGTGTGCGTGTTAGAGAGAAAAAAGGGGGGGGGGGCGGGGCTGAGAATGTTGTTGTTTTTTTTGTAGTTTTCTTTTCATTAGCGCCCACATTTTATGATTATAATGATTATCAATTCCCTCCATCGTTATTCGTCCTCGACCAAGGTTGAACGTCCGAAGTGTGAGGCAAAATAACATTTATTCAGTGACCTCTGCGAGTCTTTGTCACGAATGATCTGTACAGGCAACCAAACCTGTAATTACAGGTGACCTTCCAACGTCACAATAAAATCAGGCCCTCTGGTGACACCTGCTGGTGAAACTGAGGAATCGCTACCCTGGGATCCTGTCCGGAAGTCACCCGGAAGACGAGTGAGAGGGAAGCTACTCCAAAAATGGCGTTCCTACGCTGTAGGCGAGACCCGTGCGGCTTTATCTGCCTGATTTTAACGTATTTAAGCGTATTTTATGCAGACTATGTGGTGATTCAATACGTCCTTATCCCTGTCTATTCGGAAAGGTAAGTGTCGAACGTCTTTCAATAGCCAAACACTTAGCAACAGTTACTAGTCAGCCAGTCAATATGACAGGTTGGTATTCTGTGTTATGACAGCAAGCTCGTCTGCCTTCCGAAGGCAGTGACCTACCTATCCTTCGATATTTATTTGGACAATAGTTGTGTGTTTGTTGCATAAGTTATGGAAAAATAGCCCGTTAGTTCTCAGATCTGCTGGCGTAGCTACAGTACTTAAGGTGAACGTGTTGTTGGCTGTGTAACTGCAGTAGCCTACGTTGAGCGTCAGAAGTCATTCAATCCCCCCTATCCCTCCCTCCCTCTCCCTCTCTCCCTCCCCCTCTCTCTCCCTCCCTCCCTCCCTCCCTCCCTCCCCCTCTCCCTCCCCCTCCCTCTCTCTCCCTCCCCCTCTCTCTCCCTCCCTCCCTCCCCCTCCCCCTCTCTCCCCCTCCCTCCCCCTCCCTCTCCCTCCCCCTCTCTCCCCCTCTCTCTCCCTCTCCCCCCCTCCCCCTCCCCCTCTCCCTCCCCCTCCCCCTCTCTCTCCCTCTCCCTCTCTCCCCCTCCCTCCCTCCCCCTCTCTCCCCCTCCCCCTCCCCCTCCCCCTCCCCCTCTCTCCCCCTCTCTCTCCCTCTCCCTCCCCCTCTCTCTCCCTCCCTCCCCCTCTCTCTCCCTCCCTCCCTCCCTCCCTCCCCCTCCCTCCTCTCTCTTAGCGTGTGGTGTACGCTCCATGGCTCAGTGTTCAACACCATCTTGTTGCTTCTTCTGGCGTGTCATTCTAAGGCTGTGTTTTCTGATCCAGGTAAGCTGTGTGTGTGTATGTGTCAGTAGTACAATGTGTGTGCGTCTCAGTATTGTGGTGTGTGTCAGTAGTCTGATGTGTGTGTGTGTGTGCGTGCGTGTGTGTGTGTAGGAGTGGTGCCTCTTCCAGAGACAGCCATTGACTTCTCCGACTTGAGGTCCCAGTCGTCACTCATGAACGAGAGGGTGAGTTCTGTTACACACACACACCCCAAGGTGACCCAGTCAGTTGTGTAGGTGTGAGCTCCCTGCTGTGTGTGTGTGTGTGTGTGCTCAGGGCTGTGAGGGCTGGACAGTGTGTAGTCGCTGTGAGGCCTACAGACCACCCAGAGCTCACCACTGCAGGGTCTGCCAGAGGTGCATACGACGCATGGACCACCACTGTCCCTGGTGAGACTCCTGTTCTCCTCCTCTCCTCTCTCCTCCTGTCTGCTCTCCTCATCACTAACATTGTGTGTGTGTGTGTGTGTGTTGCAGGATCAACAACTGTGTAGGAGAGTTGAACCAGAAGTACTTCATCCAGTTTCTCTTCTACACTGGTGAGTAACCATGGAGCCAGAAGTTCCTCATGACTCAGTCAAATGTTAAATTTGAACTAATGCTCTTCCTTTTCCCTGCCTCCCTCCCCCCTCTCCCCTTCAGGGTTGGCCAGCCTCTACTCCCTGGCGCTGGTGGTGTCTGCCTGGGTGTGGAGGATCAAGAGCGAGCTGGACGGGGGGGGAGGGGAGGAGGGGGAGGAGAAGCCCAGTAAACACCTCATAGTGTGAGTTTAGAATGTGTCTGTTTAGAATGTGTCTGTTCAGAATGTGTGTTTGGAGTGTGTGAGTTCACATACCCTAACTCTCCTGTCTCCCCCCTCTCCTTCCCTCTCCCTCCCTAACTCCCCCCCCCCCTCTCACAGAGCCCACTATATCATCTTGCTGGTGGAGTCTATATTGTTTGGAGTGTTCGTCATGGTGATCTTCTACGACCAGGTATGACCCGTAGACGGCTGTGTTAAGGTGATGATGTAGTAAAACCCATTCAAAATTGTCCTTGATCATTTAACCTTTTTTTCTTTCACTCTCTAATCCCTCCCTCCATCTCCCTCCCTCTATCTATCTATCTATCTCCCTCCCTCTCTCTATCTATCTCTCTCTCTCCATCTCCCTCCCTCTCTCCATCTCCCTCCCTCTCTCTATCTATCTCCCTCCCTCTCTCTATCTATCTCCCTCCCTCTCTCCATCTCCCTCCCTCTCTCCATCTCCCTCCCTCTCTCTCTCCATCTCCCTCCCTCTCTCCATCTCCCTCCCTCTCTCTATCTATCTCCCTCCCACTCTCTATCTCCCTCCTTCTCTCCATGTCCCTCTCTCCTTCTCCCTCCCTCCCTCTATCTCCCTCCCTCCCTCCCTGCCTCTCTCCATCTCCCTCCCTCCCTCTATCTATCTCCCTCCCTCTATCTCTCTCTCCCTCCCACTCTCTATCTCCCTCCCTCTCTCCATGTCCCTCTCTCCATGTCCCTCCCTCCCTCCCTCTATCTCCCTCCCTCCCTCCCTCCCTCTATCTCCCTCCCTCTCTCCATGTCCCTCTCTCCATGTCCCTCTCTCCATGTCCCTCCCTCCCTCCCTCCCTCTATCTCCCTCCCTCCCTCCCTCCCTCCCTCCCTCCCTCCCTCTATCTCCCTCCCTCCCTCTATCTCCCTCCCTCCCTCCCTCTATCTCCCTCCCTCCCTCCCTCTCCCTCCCTCCCTCCCTCCCTCCCTCCCTCCCTCCCTCCCTCCCTCCCTCCCTCCCTCCCTCCCTCCCTCCCTCCCTCCCTGCCTCTCTCCATCTCCCTCCCTCTCCAGCTGGTGTCCATCATCACAGATCAGACTCCCATAGAGCAGCTGAAGAACAGACTGATGAAAGATCGGGCGGCTAGTCCCCAGGCCCACACACACACCCCGCACACACAAACCCCACACACACGCAAGCCCAAACTCGCTCTGCTCCGAGAGTTCTTCGGAAGAGGTACATGTCTGTCTGTGTGTGCGTTTTCTTTTGTATTTCTGTTATTCTATAATGAGTCTTACCAAACCCCTATTCTCTCTCTCTAAACTGCCCCCCCCCCCACACCCCCTCTCTCCCTCCCCCACACCCCCTCTCTCCCTCCCCCACACCCCCTCCCTCCCTCCCCCACACCCCCTCTCTCCCTCCCCCACACCCCCTCTCTCCCTCCCCCACACCCCCTCTCTCCCTCCCCCACACCCTCTCCCTCCCCCACACCCCCTCTCTCCCTCCCCCACACCCCCTCTCTCCCTCCCCCACACCCTCTCTCTCCCTCCCCCACACCCCCTCTCTCCCTCCCCCACACCCCCTCTCTCCCTCCCCACACGCCCTCCCTCCCCCACACCCCCTCTCTCCCTCCCCCACACCCCCTCTCTCCCTCCCCACACGCCCTCCCTCCCCCACACCCCCTCTCTCCCTCCCCACACCCTCTCCCTCCCCCACACCCCCTCTCTCCCTCCCCCACACCCCCTCTCTCCCTCCCCCACACCCTCTCCCTCCCCCACACCCCCTCTCTCCCTCCCCACGCCCTCCCTCCCCCCAGGGTCAGTGCTCTGTTGGCTGTTACCTCTTCATTCCAGCCCCCCTACAGCTGGTGGGATCAGCTACTCTGCCGTTCCAGACTACGACGTCTAACACCCCCCCCTCCCCCTCCCACGCCAGCGAGACGAGGACATTGTGGTCTACAGGCAAGGAACCAGGGCTCCTCAGGGTCTGACGGTTGACAAGCTGCGCAGAGTGAGGCGTCGGGGTGTTTCTGTGGAGAAACGAAACTGTGTTTCTGATGACATCATACGTTACTGACAACTGTGTTACACACGTGCATATGAAGGGACACTTGCCACACACCTCACACTAATGAAGATGGACACACACACTTTTCCTCTTACACACACACACACTAACCCCACACACACACACACACACACACACAGAGTGATGGTGTATGCCCCAACTCTGTCTCTTTCTCTCACGCTATTTTGTCGTTTTAGACTGTCATCCATATTCACATCATCAGAGTGGACTTTCCATCACTTGTTACAGGAACTGACTTTGTCATAGTGTGTGTCGAGGGATTCAGGTGACATTCACCCCAAAACACCTTTGAGATTCAGTGTTAGAATTCCAGTTTGTAGGAGAACAATGATTCGTAAAACTTACCTCAGATTCTTTCCAGTCGTCAGTGTTTTAGTACAGCATTTTGAAGACAGGCCCTCTGGATTCAGAAAACAATTTGTTGAATCTAGAACAGGGATCTTTGAATTGTCAAATTTGTTTAATTTTTGAATTGTAGTATAGCGTTAGTTGTTTTTTTTCATCCACCCCCTTCAGTGTGCAAATCCAATCTCTTTCTGTGTACAGACCGAATTTTATTTGTATTTTCCAGTGAGTGAAGATTTTCTATTTATTTGTTTCACAAACAGTTTATTTATTTTACAACGTAAAAGGTTACAACGTATAATATGTATCTCCTTGATAAACCTGCTGTGGTGTTTTCTAATTCACTGACGTCATGAAGCGGGAAGCGACACTTAAGGCATGAGAAGTTAGTACGTTGTTTCTTGATATATCAATTAGGTTCTTAAAATCTAAACTATTGATTTCAATGTAAATAAGGGACGTGTTTTAAAGCTAGGTTGATAATATCATACTGATCCTAGCTGTTAAACCGGGAAAGTGTCTTTGGTCTTTGACAGACCGCGAACCACATCAGGTTACTGCTCTTCTAAAAAAAAAAAGTCTTTCTATGGACATTTTACAGTTTTTTGTTGCGTTTTTCTGTGATAACGACGCTACGTTTTTTGCTGTTTTGACAACAGCGCGAAGGAATGTGTGTATATATATATATATATATATATATATATATATATATATATATATATATATATATATATATATATATATATATATATATATATATATATATATATATATATATATATATATATATATATATGAGTGATCATGTTTACATTTTATCGATGATGTACTTGTTGAAATTTGTATGCTATTTATTTGTGTATGTCTTTGGACTATGATAGTGTGCTGCTCTATCAAATGTGGAATAAAAAAAAAAAGTAATTTTCTCACCTGAAGTCGTTGGGTTAAAGTGACGTTAGTATTTGTTCTCCTTTTGTTTAAAACATGTTTGCCTGATAGTTTTAAAGTTTTTCTACGATGGTGGCGTAGGCAGCTATCAAACGAAAATTCAAAATGAATGAATGACAGACACATGGCCACAATACAACTAATATTAGGCTACAGTAATAGTTAGAAAACTGGCAACTGGCAATAAGATTCTTATTGGTCGAAAATCCTGTACGTCAGTTGGTTCAGTATCATGTGACAATGTTATTATTTTCACTTCCTTCTTCCTGGTAGTTCCAGTCATGTGAACGCGGACTGAAACAAATCCGAACAACGACGTATCTGATCGCCGCAACGTTCGTTTGATCCGTCAGTGACTGCCCCAGACACTGGTCCTCTCGGTATGGCGGACGAGGAGCGTTCCCCGTTGCTGTCAAACCAATGCGACGGGACAAACGGCATATCTCCCGGCGGTACCGTTTATGGGTTCAAACCACAAAGTGAGTGGTTGTGATTGTCTGGGCTTTGTCAATTCAGCTGATTCTAAAGTACGGATGTGTAGTTGTTGTTGAATTATAACCTGCCAATTTATGAAAAAGTTTGCTTAATGATCACTTACAGCTTCTCTTTATTGTGGTTATACCAGTACAAGTTAGTTTGTGTCTATCGCATGAATTATCTAAGTAGTTGTTCCAAGGGTTTTCTTATCGCGTGAATTGACTCACTACTTTGGAAGAGTGTCTTCATTCCAACGCGGGTGCGTGTGTTCTCACACGCACATTCTCTACATTCGAATATTCTGTACATGATCTAATCCTTTCCCCCAATTCCCACTATCGGCCCCTTCTCTCCCCTTGTCTTCCTATACACCTGCCTCCTCTGTCACCCGCTACACCCCTCTCCTCTCTCTTGCTCTCTCTCTCTCCCTCCTTCCCACTATCTCTCTCCCTTCTCTTCAATCTCTCCCTCCTTCCATCACCCCTCCTCCTTAATCTCTCCCACTACCCCCCCCCCTCTCCATCCTTTCCATTCTCCTCTCTTCCCCCCACCTCTACCCTGTCTCCCCCCCCCCCTCCCTTCTCCCCCCCTCCCTTCTCCCCCCCGCCCCTCTCCTCCAGGTTTCCCCCCGTTCCCCAGCCCCTCTGCCCCGCCCCTGCTGGGGGAGGAGGAGCCCCCCCCGCCCTATTCCCCCCATGGCAGCCCGGGCAGTGCCAGCGGGCCTGTGATCAGCTGCAGGGTGTGCCAGGGGGCCATCAGCGTGGAGGGGAAGGCCCACCAGCACGTCATCAAGTGTGGAGTCTGCAACGAGGCCACGGTGAGGACGGAGAGGCAGAGAGACAGACAGACAGGCAGAGAGACAGACAGGCAGAGAGACAGACGGGCAGACAGGAATACAGAAAGACAGGAAGACACACTGGCAAATGGGCAGAGAGACAGGCAGGCAGAGAGACAAGCAGGGAGACAGAGAAACAGGCAGAGAGGCAGGCAGGAAGACAGACAGACGGGCAGACAGACAGATTTTTGGTTTTGTTCTTTGACTATTTATCCTCTCCCCCCACACTCCCCCCCTCCCCCCTCTCTCTCCCCTCTCCCCCTCATTCCCCCCTCTCCCTCTCTCCCCCCTCTGCCAGCCTATAAGGAATGCACCCGTGGGGAAGAAGTATGTCCGCTGTCCCTGCAACTGCCTCCTCATCTGCAAGGTGTCCTCTCAGAGGATCGCCTGTCCACGGACCTACTGGTGAGAGGCATGTGGGGAGGGGGGAGGGGAGGGAGGAGAGAGGGCATGTGGGAGGGGGGAGGGGAGGGGGGAGGGGAGGGGAGGAGAGAGGGCATGTGGGAGGGGGGAGGGGAGGGGGGAGGGGAGGGGAGGAGAGAGGGCATGTGGGGAGGGGGGAGGGGAGGGGGGAGGGGAGGGGAGGAGAGAGGGCATGTGGGGAGGGGGGAGGGGAGGGGGGAGGGGAGGGGAGGAGAGAGGGCATGTGGGGAGGGGGGAGGGGAGGGGGAGGGAGGAGAGAGGGCATGTGGGGAGGGGGGAGGGGAGAGGGAGAGAGGAGGAGGGAGGAGAGAGGGCATGTGGGGAGGGGGGAGGGGAGGGGGGAGGGGAGGGGAGGAGAGAGGGCATGTGGGGAGGGGGGAGGGGAGGGGGAGAGAGGAGGAGGGAGGAGAGAGGGCATGTGGGGAGGGGGGAGGGGAGAGGGAGAGAGGAGGAGAGAGGGCATGTGGGGAGGGGGGAGGGGAGAGGGAGAGAGGAGGAGAGAGGGCATGTGGGGAGGGGGGAGGGGAGAGGGAGAGAGGAGGAGGGAGGAGAGAGGGCATGTGGGAGGGGGGAGGGGAGGGGGGAGAAAGGAGCAGGGGGGGAGAGGGGAGGAGGGAGGAGAGAGGGCATGTGGGGAGGGGAGGGGAGGGGGGAGGGGAGGGGAGGGGGGAGAAAGGAGCAGGGGGGGAGAGGGGAGGAGGGGTGGGAGAGGAGGAGGAGGGGGGAGGGAGAGAGGAGGGGGGGAAGAGAGGTGTGAATGGGAGAGATGAGAGATACAAATGGAAACATCAGATTCTGTGTGTGTGTGTGCGTGCGTGTGTCTGTCGACAGTAAGCGGGTCATCAACCTTGGCCCAGTGCATGCTGGGAGAGAGAGTCCTGAGCCGCAGCAGCCTGCAGGAGTTAGAGTGAGCTGTGGACACTGCAGCAACACCTTCCTGGTACCAGCCTCTTCATCACCACCATCATCATCATCATCACCACTATAATCATCACAACTCCTTCATCATTGTCCTCCACATCATCATCATCTTCATCACCACTAACAGTCTAATAATAACCGTCCTCATCTGAACTGTATTGATGGTCTTATTCTGTTTGTAATTATATCTTTATACTAAATCATATTCTATATTTCTGTGTCTGTGGTGTTTCAGTGGACGGAGTTCACGGACAGGACATTGGCTAGGTGTCCACACTGTCGCAAGGTGTAAGTACTTATTCACTTGTGCGTGTGCGTGCGTGTGTTTATTTTCCATGTCTCTGAGTGATTCTCTTCCTGTCTCTCCTTGTTCAGCTCCTCGATTGGTCCTCGGTACCCCAGGAGGCGGGGCCTGTGGTGTTTCCTCCTGTTTCTGGTTCTAGCTGCCTCCTCAGCAGGACTGATGGTGAGTTCTAACAAGAAGTGTCCTAGGTAGTGTCTTAGGATGTTGCCTAGTGTCCTAAATTATATCTTAGTGTCCTAGGATGTAGCCTAGTGTCCTAAATTATATCTTAGTGTCCTAGGATGTAGCCTAGTGTCCTAAATTATATCTTAGTGTCCTAGGATGTAGCCTAGTGTCCTAAATTATATCTTAGTGTCCTAGGATGTAGCCTAGTGTCCTAAATTATATCTTAGTGTCCTAGGTAGTGTCCTAGGATGTAGCCTAGTGTCCTAAATTATATATTAGTGTCCTAGGATGTATCCTAGTGTCCTAAATTATATCTTAGTGTCCTAGGTAGTATCCTAGTGTGCTAGGTAATATTCTCCTGAAGGTAATATCCAAGTGTGTGTGTGTGTGTGTGTCTAGGTGGGAACATGGCGCTCAGCTCAGCATAACAAAGGGATATATGTTTCCTGGGCCTTCATGGTTCTGTTGGCTGTTTTCTGTCTGGCTAGAACCTTCTACTGGGCCTGTCTCCGGATCAGCCACCCCCTCCAGAACTCCCCGTAGCAGAACAAAGCTTCAGTCTCTATTATATATAGGAATTATATGGATGAATATTCTGTTAGATTAACTGGGTTGGTCAAAAAACACACACAGAACTGGGAAATTGTTTTGAGGGTTTACTTTCATTTGGATACATTTTTTAACAAAGTAATTTTCATTACTGTAGTAGAGTGTGATATCGACTAAATAACTGACCCATGATACGTTGCTAGACACAGTGGTTCAGATAGCTGATTTAGCTGAATCATGCTAAACACAGTAGTTCTGATAGCTGATTTAGCTGAATCATGCTAAACACAGTAGTTCTGATAGCTGATTTAGCTGAATCATGCTAAACACAGTAGTTCTGATAGCTGATTTAGCTGAATCATGCTAAACACAGTAGTTCTGATAGCTGATTTAGCTGAATCATGCTAAACACAGTAGTTCTGATAGCTGATTTAGCTGAATCATGCTAGACACAGTGGTTCTGATAGCTGATTTAGCTGAATCATGCTAAACACAGTAGTTCTGATAGCTGATTTAGCTGAATCATGCTAGACACAGTAGTTCTGATAGCTGATTTAGCTGAATCATGCTAGACACAGTAGTTCTGATAGCTGATTTAGCTGAATCATGCTAGACACAGTAGTTCTGATAGCTGATTTAGCTGAATCATGCTAGACACAGTAGTTCTGATAGCTGATTTAGCTGAATCATGCTAAACACAGTAGTTCTGATAGCTGATTTAGCTGAGTCATGCTAGACACAGTGGTTTGCAACCCTGGTAATGTTCTCTAGACCAGAGGTCTTCAACCCTGGTCCTCAGGGACCCCCTGTCCTGCAAGTTTGAGATGTTTCCCTGCTCCAACACACCTGACTCAGATGAACGGGTGGTTATCAAGCTCAGCAGAAGCCTGGTGACGAGCGGTTCGTCTGAACCAGGTGTGTTGGAGCAGGGAAACATCTAGAACAGTGGTTCTCAACCCTGGTCCTCAGGGACCCCCTGTCCTGCATGTTTGAGATGTTTCTTGGCTTGGATGTTTCCCTGCTCCAACACACCTGATTCAAATGAATGGTCATTACCAGGCTTTTACAGAGCTAGATAACAACCAATTTATTTGAACCAGGTGTGTTGGAGCAGAGAAACATCTAGAACGTGCAGGACAGGTGCGCTGGAGGACCAGGGCTGAAGACCGCTGCTCGAGACAGGGGTGGAGCCAAACCCTCCAGGAGGGCATTTGGGTGGCCATGGGGAGGGGTGTGGCCAAGGAGAGGGGCGTGGCCAAGGGGAGGGGCTTAGGACCCCTCATTTACATGCCCCACATTTCTGTTTGCTTTAAAAAATACAAATCATTGTTGATATATATACATACTGTACATATACTTTTTTTCTTTTTTTGCAACCCCCTCATTTTAAGATGGGACCCCAAAATATAACATTCTATATTTGGAGATCCAGAACAACACTGCTGTTCTTCTAATGTAAGATATTACAACTGTTGCTGTCGTGAGTCTTTTGTAAATTGTGAAACTAAAACACCTTTAACGTGTTTCTGAACTGGTTTGTGTGTTTTTTGATACGAGCCTGTCTGTCTGTGAGAGGATGTATGTTTAGTCAGGGGCAGACCTCAGCGTTTTGTTACCAACATTCATCAACAAATATAGTATCAACACAAACATGCTTAACATTTCACTGCTCTTCGACACAGAAATTACTAGATGGTTTAGGGTTAGGCTTAAGCCCTTGGAGAAAATATTTTTTCAGATTATTTGTCTAATATTTACACTTTTCTACTGTTTTCTACTCGTAGACTAAATGAAATAAACACTTTTTACAAAAAACACATTTAAGTCTGTAAAATATAAACCTGAGTGTCGCTAGCAGATCCAGGATCAGACTAGCTTCCCTCAGTGCTGTCAGTCACCATTGGCAGGGACTCCATGACTGACCTCAGATCAGCGTCTAGACAGCACTCTCCTCCTGCTCCATCCTCTGGGCTGCTCTCTCCTCTCCTGGCCCAGCTTCAGCACTGGAATGCAGGGAGACCAGCTCCATGCTCCCCCTCTCTGCAGGCTTCCTGGGGGTCTGGAGAGAAGCAAGAGTCAGAAAAAGGGGGCGGAAGGACAAATGTCCCTGATGAACAAACTACAGTACCTTAAAGTACAGATAGAGGGCAGTGCTGGACGTCAACAGAGTCACCGACACCAGCACCACTCTGATGATGAAAGCTGGCAGAGGATTGGCTGGAACAGAAACACAGCAAATCAGGAGATACATAATCATCATATCAGATCAACTACCAAGGTAAAGACACATCCTGTACCCTCCATCTCCAGTCTAAAGTGCAGCTACTTGTTTTTAGAGTGTGGAGATGAACAGTAACCTAGGTGACTGCTACTGACACATCCTGGGGTTACCCCCAGATCACCCCATCACTCACATGACTGACAGTTAGATCCACTCCAGACCAACCACAACTATTATCCCAAAAAGTGGGAGCAACCTTTATGACAGAATAAAACGTTAAAGGTTGTGGTTCTGAGAGAGAAAAGCTCAGTATGGACATGAAGACAGAAAAACACCTATAAATATGTTTTATGTGCTTTAAGAATTATTTAAACATTGTTTAACGTGAGGTGAGTCTATAAAGACATTGACAAGCTTAAACTTCTTCAGAAAAGGAGACCTTTATACAGCATCTAATAACAATGTGAAGAAGTGCTCTGTGGTAATGTACAAACAGCTAATTTGAAAGGTTCAGCTATAGTAAAGTGGTGGATATAACACTGTGTGTGTTACCTGAGCAGACCACCTCCCAGGCATGTGGTGTCTGTGACCCTCTTTATATTTCAATATTAAAACTGACTCTGACACCCTAACATGAGCTGGAAGATGGTTCCAGAGATATTAAGTATGAAAGCAGATAAGCTGAACAAGATGTGGAAATGCATCAAAGGAAACTGAAGAGACATAACTGATAGGAGTGAAGCAGCAGTTTGTGTCCTCGGCCCTCAGTCCACTCCCCAGTCAGAAGTCTTCTACAGCCCAGTGGAGACCCAGTCTGAGAGAGAGATGCTCCCTGTCCTGATGCTGGTGGTCATGTTCTGGAGCACAGGTAGGGCTCTGTTGTATCTGAACACTGTAGGATACAGTAAACACATGTAATACTGTTTTAATGACTGCCCTATACTGCTTTAGACCTGTCTTCTATAACTGATCTATAACATACAAACCTTGTTAGTGTAAGTTTTACTGTCCTATATTGATACATATTTGTATTAGCTACTAGTGTTTGAAAAACGGTCCAATACTGGTAGAGGGAGGGGTTAGAGAGGGAGGGGGGAGAGGGAGGGGTGAGAGGGAGGGGTGAAAGAGGGAGGGATGAGAGAGGAAGGGGGAGAGAGGGAGGGGGGTCAGAGAAGGAGGGGTGAGAGAGGGAGGGATGAGAGAGGGAGGGGTGAGAGAGGGAGGCGAGAGGGAGGGGGGGAAGGGGGAGAGAGGGAGGGGTCAGAGGGAGGGAGGGGGGTCAGAGAGGGATGGGGAGAGAGGGAGGGGGCAGAGGGAGGGGGGTCAGAGAGGGACGGGGAGAGAGGTAGGAGAGAGGGAGGGGGGTGAGAGAGGGAGGGGGGAGAGGTAGGGGGGAGAGGGAGGGGTGAGAGGGAGGGGTGAGAGAGGGAGGGGGAGAGAGGGAGGGGGATAGAGGGAGGGGTGAGAGAGGGAGGTGAGAGGTAGGTGAGAGAGCGGGAGGGGGAGAGAGGGAGGGGGAGAGAGGGAGGGGGGAGAGGGAGGGGTGAGAGGGAGGGGTGAGAGGGAGGGGGAGAGAGAGTGGGGGGTGAGAGAGGGAAGGTTGAGAGAGGGAGGGGTGAGAGAGGGAGGGGTGCGGGGGAGGGGTGAGAGAGGGAGGGATGAGAGAGGCAGGGGTGAGAGAGGAAGGTGAGAGGTAGGTGAGAGAGGGAGAGGGAGAGAGGGAGGGTTGATAGAGGGAGGGGGGTGAGAGGGGGAGGGGTGAGGGAGGGAGGGGTGAGACAAAAAGGGAGGGGTGAGTGAGGGAGGGGTGAAAGGGGGAGGGGTGAGAGAGGGAGAGGTGAGAGAGGGAGGGGGATAGAGGGAGGGGTGAGAGAGGGAGGTGAGAGGTAGGTGAGAGAGCGGGAGGGGGAGAGAGGGAGGGAAGGGGGGGGGAGGGGGGAGAGGGAGGGGGAGAGAGAGGGAGGGGTGAGAGGGAGGGGGAGAGAGAGTGGGGGGTGAGAGAGGGAAGGTTAAGAGAGGGAGGGGTGAGAGAGGGAGGGGTGAGTGGGGGAGGGGAGAGCGAGGTAGGGGTGAGACAAAAAGGGAGGGGTGAGAGAGGGAGGGGCGAGAGGGGGAGGGGTGAGAGGGGGAGGGGTTAGCGAGGGAAGGGTGAGACAAAAAGAGAGGGGTGAGAGGGGGAGGGGTGAGAGAGGGAGGGGCGGGAGGGAGAGGGGTGAGAGAGGGAGGGGCGGGAGGGGGAGGGATGAGAGAGGGAGGGGCGGGAGGGAGGGGGAGGGATGAGAGAGGGAGGGGCGGGAGGGAGGGGGAGGGATGAGAGAGGGAGGGGCGGGAGGGGGAGGGGTGAGAGAGGTAGGGGTGAGACAAAAAGGGAGGGGTGAGAGAGGGAGGGGCGAGAGGGGGAGGGGTGAGAGAGGGAGGGGTGAGACAAAAAGGGAGTGGTGATAGAGGGAGGGGCGAGAGGGGGAGGGGTGATAGAGGGAGGGGTGAGAGAGGGAGGGGTGAGAGAGGGAGAGGTGAGAGAGGGAGGGGGATAGAGGGAGGGGTGAGAGGGGAAGAGACAGATGATTGCATTAATGAATGAATAAATTAATGAAGGTGAAGTCAAATCTCCTCAGGTCTCCAGACTCCAGTCACTGATGAACCTCCAGGTTGGTAAAACATGAGCCTTCTACCCTGACAAACTAACTAGGCACTACTGGTTTTTGAGTCATAAAAGTACATCAAGTTGTGTTTGTTTTGTCAGTCTGGGGAAACACAACTGTGTTTCTGGTGTGAAAAGGTTAGAGGTTGTTTCTGGACAGGACTGTAGAGAGAGTCAGAGGACCTGACTGTCTCCTGTCTCTCCAGGTTCTGGTGTGAGGTTGGTGGATGGAGGTAGTCGCTGTGCTGGCAGAGTGGAGATCAAACACCAGGAAGAGTGGAGACAACTGGACAGTAGGTTTACCTGGAGCATGAAGCAAGCAGCTGTAGTGTGCAGACAGCTGGACTGTGGATCTGCTGTTTCAACAAGAGGTTATGATGGTGATGAAGATCGTCCTATATGGGAGTTTTACTCTGTCTGTTCTGGGACTGAGTCTGCTCTGAGGGAGTGTGGAGACGTGAGGGGAGGAGTCAACACTTCCTTAATGGTAGAAGTGATCTGCTCAGGTAACACACACAATGTTGTCACATTCACCTGGGGATCTTTCTAGTCAAACCAAGTCACTATTTCTGTCAGTACATTCTAGGAAACTAGACCTTTATAGAATGTTTCTAAGTTTTTCAACAGATTACTGCCCCCTACTGGTGTAATCAGGAACCACCACAGGTGTCATGTGACACTGTTGTGCATGGTTGCTATGCCGATGTTATCATCACAGCTAAATGAGAGAAGTACTTCACCTGCTTTTCTGTTTTCCCTTTCCACGTTCCCTTTGTTTGCAGATCTCCTGTTGCAGCCTGGTATCTCCCTGTCTTCCTCCATGCTGGGGGTCTCCCAGGACCATCAGCAGGGGCTGCAGGTGTTCAGGGACCACAGCTTCACCATCACCTGCTCCATCCAGCCACAGTACCCAGGAGGCTCCTTCCACCTCACCTTCACTGGCTCCAACACAACCCTGAGACACACCCTCACAGCTGTCAATCACTCTGCCAACTTCCTGTTTCCTGCTGCAGACCACGCCCACCAAGGGAACTACAGCTGTGTTTATGAAGTCTACATTTTCTCTCATTACTTCACCTCTGAGAGTGAGCTCCTCTCTCTCACTGTTGCAGGTTAGTGAAAATAGATTTTCAGAACCACAACCTGCAACGTTTTAGTCTGTCGTAAAGGTTGGTCACACTTTTTGGGATAATAAAGTCATGTGAGTCCTGTGGTGATCTGGGAGTAACCCCAGGATGTGTCAGTAGCAGTCACCTAGGTTACTGTTCATCTCCACACTCTAAAAACAAGTAGCTGCACTTTAGACTGGAAATGGAAGGTACAGGATGTGTCTTGATCTGATAGTTGATCTGATAGTCTGGTAGTTGATCTGATATGATGATTATTTATCTCCTGATTCACTGTGTTTCTGTTCCAGCCAATCCTCTGCCAGCTTTCATCATCAGAGTGGTGCTGGTGTTGCTGACTCTGCTGATGTCCAGCACTGCCCTCTATCTGTACTTTAAGGTACTGTAGTTTGTTCACCAGGGTTATTTGTCCTTCCTCCCCCTTTTCCTGACTCTGTTGTGTCTCTCCAGACCCCCAGGAAGCCTGCAGAGAGGGGGAGCATGGAGCTGGTCTCCCTGCATTCCAGTGCTGAACCTGGGCCAGGAGAGAGCAGCCCAGAGGATGGAGCAGGAGGAGAGTGCTGTCTAGACGCTGATCTGAGGTCAGTCATGGAGTCCCTGCCAATGGTGACTGACAACACTGAGGGAAGCTAGTCTGATCCTGGATCTGCTGGCAACACCATTTAAAAAAAAGATTCAAATTCCTTTGATTTTACAATTATTTTTTGAATAATGCTTTTATTACAACTTTTGCTTTACTTATTAACACATTTTAATGTGATAACAGTTCGTTTTGCTATGAATGTTTTAATTGTAAAAGTGTAAAAAAAGGGTTATTTTTCCCCTGCTGCTTTTTTGGATCGCAATTGTCATGGCAACAGCAGTTGAGCGTTTAACCTTGCTGATGTTTTTCTTCTCAAGTGTTATTTGATGTCGTTTTTAATAGGAATAAGATTTTTGGTATTCGGTTCAGACTAAGATTACGAGGGGTGGTGTGTTAAGAGGGGAAATAGTTATGAGGAAGCTGGTCTGATCCTGGATCTGCTGGCGACACCATTTACAAAAACGATTCAAATTCCTTTATTTTTACAATTATTTTATGAATAAAGATTGTTTTATTTTTTTACAACTTTTGCTTTACTTATCAACACATTTTAATGTGATAACAGGTAATGTTGTGACTGTTCATTGTAAAAGTGTAAAAAAATATATATTTCATTGCAATTGTCATGGCAACAGCAGTTGAGTGTTTAATAATTCATTTCTTGTACCTTGCTGATATTTTTCTTGTAAGTGTTTTTTTTATGTAGTTTTTAATAGGAATACGATTTTAGGTTCAGAGTAAGATTACGAGGGGTGGTGTGTTAAGACGGCAAATAGTTATGAGGATTAGAATTTGTTATCCTGGCCTCCTGACAATTTTAATAAATAAAATTAAAATGAAGAACTAGTCAGTGTTGTCATTTCACATGTCATTTACTCACCGGAAGTGGTTGCCTTGGAGACTGACAACAGAACACATCGTCATGGGCACACAGAACTGACCTGCACCACAACATGCTTCTAAAGCAAGTTTGAACTCAGCAACAAGGACAAGTGAAGCTACAAGCTTGCTAGTGTATTAGACAAGGACAAGTGAAGCTTGCTAGTGTATTAGACAAGGACAAGTGAAGCTTGTTAGTGTATTAGACAAGGACAAGTGAAGCTTGCTAGTGTATTAGACGACTCGTGTTTAGAGAAACCGTGCATGTTGTTCAGAGGACAGCCTGTGGTCGTTTGTTCTGTTGCTGTGCTGTGAAGATGTTGTAGTCCAGCATTTTTCCTTTTTCGTGCTAGCGTCTGTGAAACTGTTCATCTTTACTTGCATAGAGAAATAGGAGACTTTGTTTTTCTAATTTTTTTCCATCTTTATTCATCTTTTTAAATTTTTGTACTCCTTTTTTTGCGTATTGAAATTCGTACTTTGTGTGAACAGGACGTTTTTTTTTTTCCTTCCTCAAATTTAAGAGAAAAAAAAAGAAACATTTCACATAAAATCCACCTATCCCCTCAGTTACCCAGAATACCTGTGGCCAAGTTCAGCTACAACCAGGACGTTTAGCCTCAAGCCCCACCCCTTGACGACCAACCAGGAAGTGGGTCGTAACCACCGGTGTGGTCAGATCTTCTCATTGAGAAAGTCGATCATCATCATGGCTTTGGATTGTACGTGAGGTTGTAAGATCTGGAATCAGTTTAGCATCACAAACTTCCACATCAAACCTGTTCATCTCCTGAACTAGACCACAGACTACAGCAACTCCAGAGGGACAAAACACCTCCGTCCTTGACGAAAATAAAAACAGAAGACAAGGAACTACATAACGAAGAGAGGAGGAAATCGGAAAACCTGATTGGTTGTGGATGCTCCATACAGAGTGAGGCATGATGGGTATTTGAGTTGTGACAGACTGCAGGCTTCGTACCAAATCAAACACTCCCAACCTAGACCTTCCACATGTCACCTTATCCCTTGAAAACTAAAACAGATCAAAGAAATGGCAACTCTCAAACTATGACCTCATAATGAGATCATAACATTATAAAACGACATGTGAGATTATCAGAAAACATCTGTATTTCCTGTAAAGCCAGGAATTATAAACCCATGTCTTAGTTATACACATCCAAGGCTGTTCAGATCTGGGGAAAGGTGTTCAACGTGAGTGTAGGAAGGCTAAGAGACAAGCGTTTGTTTTGGGTTTGGAACCTAAATTAAAAAGTACAATAAAAAATAAAAAAAAGACAAAATAAAGACAGTGTGATGATGTCATGATGATGATGTCATAGAAAAGCTGATACACCACCAGAGAGAGAGCGAGAGAAAGCGAGAGAGAGCGAGAGAGAGCGAGAGAGAGCGAGAGAAAGCGAGAGAGAGCGAGAGCGAGAGAGAGCGAGAGAGAGCGAGAGAGAGCGAGAGAGAGCGAGAGAGAGCGAGAGAGAGAGAGACGATGTACATACAGCCAAAACTGGAGAAAAAAAAATCAAACACAAATAAAAACACACAAACTGGTAGGCAGTAGAGAGTTCCGGAACAACGTTTCAAATCACAACCGGAGAGCTGCTATCGCTTTTTTATCGCTAAAAAAAATAATGTTGAAATGGCGGAAAATGACCCCCCGTTTCTCTGAGAACACGTCAAAACATCGACCAATCAAAACGGGAGAGAAAGCATAAGCCTTCTCCTTGGAAAATACTTTCGAGACGATCCCTTGTGGGTAGTTCCTGAAGTGTACTTCCTGAAGTGTACTTCCTGAAGTGTACTTCCTGAAGTGTACTTCCTGAAGTGTACTTCCTGAAGTGTACTTCCTGAAGTGTACTTCCTGAAGCGTACTTCCTGAAGCGTACTTCCTGAAGCGTACTTCCTGAAGCGTACTTCCTGAAGCGTACTTCCTGAAGCGTACTCCCTGAAGCTTACTCCCTGAAGCTTACTCCCTGAAGCATAATTCCTGAAGCATACTTCCTGAAGCGTACTCCCTGAAGCGTACTTCCTGAACTGTACTTCCTGAAGCGTACTCCCTGAAATGTGGTACGTTAAGAAACAGGGCGTCATTTTAAGAGCTGAGTCTGGATGGCTGATGGCCTGTGGGCTCCTCTGTGAGTCTAAGCATCTTGCTATGCTGAGTCCAGCTCCCCTGCTGGCCAGCGCTGGTATTGCACCCCCACCCCCAAGCCCCCTAGTCCCTTAGTTTACAACAAAACAAAAAAGGAAAATAAAAAGATACACAAGAGTCCCCCCACCATCACGCCCTAGCCGTGTGTGTGTGTGTGCGTGCGGTTGGGACCGCTAGAGTCTGTGAGAGGGAGTGTGTGTGTGTGTGTGTGTGTGTGTGTGTGGGTCTTGTGGGGGTGAGGGGGACTCCTAGTATTTAACTCCTGGGACGAACTCCTTTGCTTCAGGATTCAAGCTGCTCTTACTCTGCATGGGAGAGACAGAGAGGGAGGGAGGTTAGAATTCTCATAACTCAATAGATCTTCACTATCCAGTGTGCGTCTCACCATGCCTGTGTGTGTGTGTGCGTCTCACCATGCCTGTGTGTGTGTGTGTGTGTGTGTGTGTGTCTCACCGCCATCTCCTCTGGGTTGCGGTCACTGACTGTTAGGCCGTTGAGCTGCTGCTGGAGATGCCCCGTCCCCGAGGGGAGGTCCCGTGCCGGGATGAACCAATCCTGCTCCTCCTCTTCCAGCATCTCCTGGAAACACCGGTCCAGGAACTCCTGTTCCAACAGCTCCTCCTCCACCTGTGGGGAGGAGAGGAAGAGAGAGGAAAAGAAAGAAAGAGAGAGAGTAGAGAGGGAGAGGTTAGATAGCTAGCTATATGTGTGTGTTTGTGAGTGCATTTTTGTATATACACAACACATATACAGTATGTGTGTGTGCCCCACCTGTCTGTTGTACTCCTCCTCATTCTCCATCCACATGTAGTCAGCGAATGGGTTGCTCTCCCCACCCTCTCCTGCATGCCCATTGGCCACCGTCTCCTTCCCCTCCTTGCCCGGGGCCCCGCCCCCTGGCGTCTTGGCAACCTCGGGACCACTCATCTCCGCCGGCTCTGGGGCGGGAGGGGGGGGCAGAGAGAGAGGGATGGAGAGGTAGAGAGAGAGAGAATGGAGAAGAGGGAGATGAGAGAGGGGGGATGGGAGTGAAAATGGGGAGGGAGAAAGAGGAAGAGAATGGGGGAGAGGGGGAGAGGGAGAGAGGAGGATGAGATGAGACACTTCCTAAACTCTCATAATAAACAGCAGTGTCCTTGCCTCCCTTTTCTCACACACACGCTGGTCTGATAGCTGCTGGCTGGTCTGATAGCTGCAGTCTGGTCTGATAGCTGCTGGCTGGTCTGATAGCTGCTGGCTGGTCTGATAGCTGCTGTCTGGTCTGATAGCTGCTGGCTGGTCTGTTAGCTGCTGGCTGGTCTGATAGCTGCTGGCTGGTCTGATAGCTGCTGGCTGGTCTGATAGCTGCTGGCTGGTCTGATAGCTGCTGGCTGGTCTGATAGCTGCTGGCTGGTCTGATAGCTGCTGGCTGGTCTGATAGCTGCTGGCTGGTCTGTTAGCTGCTGGCTGGTCTGTTAGCTGCTGGCTGGTCTGATAGCTGCTGGCTGGTCTGATAGCTGCTGGCTGGTCTGATAGCTGCTGGCTGGTCTGATAGCTGCTGGCTGGTCTGATAGCTGCTGGCTGGTTTAGAGGGAGAAGAGAGGAGAGAGTTTCCTGCTCTCTCTTGTTTACTTTTTTACACATGTAACCCCATGAGAGAAATAGACAAGCCAGGAACGTATCGACCAGAAATACACACACACACACACACACACACACATGCACACGTCTTGCTGCCATTCAACAGGGGTACGGGTGATGTTTGTTCAGCTCTTATTCAGAATGAATCAAGTCACATTCTCATCTCTCCTCACCTCTCCCCCTCTAACTCCCCCCTCCTGTGCCCGCTCTCCCTCTCTAGCTCCACCTCTCTTCCAGCCTCCATCCCCAGCCAGTCAAGGAGGGCCAGGGCCAGTCAAGGAGGGCCAGGGCCAGTCAAGGAGGGCCAGGGCCAGTCAAGGAGGGCCAGGGCCAGTCAAGGAGGGCCAGGGCCAGTCAAGGAGGGCCAGGGCCAGTCAAGGAGGGCCAGGGCCAGTCAAGGAGGGCCAGGGCCAGTCAAGGAGGGCCAGGGCCAGTCAAGGAGGGCCAGGGCCAGTCAAGGAGGGCCAGGGCCAGTCAAGGAGGGCCAGGGCCAGTCAAGGAGGGCCAGGGCCAGTCAAGGAGGGCCAGGGCCAGTCAAGGAGGGCCAGGGCCAGTCAAGGAGGGCCAGGGCCAGTCAAGGAGGGCCAGGGCCAGTCAAGGCGGGCCAGGGCCAGTCAAGGAGGGCCAGGGCCAGTCAAGGAGGGCCAGTCAAGGAGGGCCAGGGCCAGTCAAGGAGGGCCAGTCAAGGAGGGCCAGTCAAGGAGGGCCAGTCAAGGAGGGCCAGTCAAGGAGGGCCAGTCAAGGAGGGCCAGGGCCAGTCAAGGAGGGCCAGGGCCAGTCAAGGAGGGCCAGGGCCAGTCAAGGAGGGCCAGGGCCAGTCAAGGAGGGCCAGGGCCAGTCAAGGAGGGCCAGGGCCAGTCAAGGAGGGCCAGGGCCAGTCAAGGAGGGCCAGTCAAGGAGGGCCAGGGCCAGTCAAGGAGGGCCAGTCAAGGAGGGCCAGTCAAGGAGGGCCAGTCAAGGAGGGCCAGTCAAGGAGGGCCAGTCAAGGAGGGCCAGTCAAGGAGGGCCAGGGCCAGTCAAGGAGGGCCAGGGCCAGTCAAGGAGGGCCAGTCAAGGAGGGCCAGGGCCAGTCAAGGAGGGCCAGGGCCAGTCAAGGAGGGCCAGGGCCAGTCAAGGAGGGCCAGGGCCAGTCGAGGAGGGCCAGGGCCAGTCGAGGAGGGCCAGGGCCAGTCGAGGAGGGCCAGGGCCAGTCAAGGCAGGCCAGGGCCAGTCAAGGCGGGCCAGGGCCAGTCAAGGCGGGCCAGGGCCAGTCAAGGCGGGCCAGGGCCAGTCAAGGCGGGCCAGGGCCAGTCAAGGCGGGCCAGGGCCAGTCAAGGCAGGCCAGGGCCAGTCAAGGAGGGCCAGGGCCAGTCAAGGCAGCTTCATCCTGGTGGCCACCAGCATTAGGGTGAGGCAACATTACAAGCCTACATTCTAGGGTTAGGATAGGTTAGGCAACATTACAAGCCTACATTCTAGGGTTAGGATAGGTGAGGCAACATTACAAGCCTACATTCTAGGGTTAGGATAGGTTAGGCAACATTACAAGCCTACATTCTAGGGTTAGGATAGGTTAGGCAACATTACAAGCCTACATTCTAGGGTGAGGGTAGGTTAAGCTACATTACAAGCCTACATTCTAGGGTTAGGGTACATTACAAGCCTACATTCTAGTTGCATAACAAACCCCAGTGATGAGCCACACACAAACTTATAGACACAGATTGGAGCATAGGAAGGGACCGATTGAACTCTCACCCTCTCCTTCTGTCCCTCTCTGTCCCTCTCCGTCCCTCTCTCTCTCTCCACCTCTGTCTCTCTCTCTCTCCACCCCTCTCTCCCCCGCTTCCTCTCCCTCTCTTCCCTGCCTATGCCAGTGTCATCAGGGAGTCGAGAACATAATCTGATGTAAACACCGCAAGAGCAGAGGCACCTTGTGTCTTATTATGTAACACGTGGTGTCCGCATAAAGTGTTCCGAAATAGGACGGCAAGTAACGGTTACGACTTCGGTTGTGGTTTGGCATTTGATAAAGCGAAGAGACACGGCAGGACGGTATAATCGTCCTCGCGAGCACGGAAAAATCTGCTGTGAGCGTGCAGCTTCGCATACATTTACGTCGCAAATGAAAGGGCCCACGTGCGTTTCGATGAGTGGAAATAGGCAAACGATGGTCAGTTATTTAAAACCCATTTTTCTGTGACTACCGTATAAGTTCACTTATGGTACAGTGAAAGTAACCAGATCCACTATCGGTTGGTGATCCGACAAATTGTTCATGTCAACATGTTGTGTAAAAGCTTCTGATGCGCGTGGGTTTGTTGCATGCAACGAAAGAATGCATAAACGCTGGTTGTTTACGGGACGTGGTGCATTTAAAAGATGCATGCAAACCGTATGAGCGTTATTCGTCGAACAAGTCAAGTATAATAAAACTATGTAATCTCGACCCACTGCGGTTTAAAGACCAGTTAAAATGTATCCAGTACACGGAACGTGCGATTAGTCTGCAGGCATAACAAAGAATATCCGCTGAAGGTTGAATGAAACAGGCCGCGTTAAAACCGATGACATAAGGCTCGCTACTAGTGGCCACATGAAATTAGCGAGGTAGCAAGTTCGCTTAAAGCTAAAGGATTGAGTAGGCTTACGACAGGAATATGGCTGCTTAGGTAGCTTTCTTAAGTGACTACGAAGGGCCTGCATAAACATGACTGCAAAACGAGGTGAATCGTTGAATAGACGGGGAGAAT
>NC_140385.1:1925000-1927500 GCF_054491055.1 Hypomesus nipponensis
CTCTCTCTCTCTCTCTCTCTCTCTCTCTCTCTCTCTCTCTCTCTCTCTCTCTCTACTCTCCAGTTCTCTCTCTATCTCTCCCTGTATTGTCTGTGTGCTTGGAATTCTGCATCTGGAATCCTGCCTTCGAACATTCCCAGAGTTCTGCAGCTCCTTCTTCGTTTCTCACACCACTACATCTCTCTCCCCCTCCCTCCCCTGCTCCCCCTTTACCTCTTTCTCTCTCTGTCTCTCCCCCTCTCTCCTACTGTCGGAACTCTCCTTTCACTTGGCTCCAGAGAGGAGAGAGAGGAAAGAGGCAGAGAAGAACATAGTTTCACCAAGAGAAAGGGTGAGTTTACCTTCTGTAGACATGGGTGATGTTATGTACAGACAAGGGTGTGTGTGCTGTGTGTGCTGTGTGTGTGTGTGCTGTGTGTGTGTGCTGAGTGTGTGTGCTGAGTGTGTGTGTGCTGAGTGTGTGTGTGCTGTGTGTCTTTGAGTTCATGTCTGAACGTTCGTCTTCTCACTTCCAGTCAGAGCAGGTGTGACCAGACCAAAAGTTGACTTACTCATTTTGTAGGAAACTGCCTTTACTTCTAACATGTTCTCTTTCTATTTAGTCTTTCATAGACTTTCTCTTTCTTTTGATGTTTCTCTCTCTCTCTCTCTCTCTCTCTCTCTCTCTCTCTCTCTCTCTCTCTCTCTCTCTCTCTCTCTCTCTCTCTCTCTCTCTCTCTCTCTCACTCTCTCTCTCTCTCTCTCTCTCTCTCTCTCTCACTCTCTCACTCTCTCTCTCTCTCTCTCTCTCTCTCTCTCTCTCTCTCTCCTGGAGTGTGTGTTTTGTGTTCTGTGTGTGTGTATGAACCAGGTTAAAGGTAGGAACAGGGCTGTTTTCATAATGTTCTATGAACATGTGTGTGTGAACAGGGCTGTTTTCATAATGTTCTATGAACATGTGTGTGTGAACAGGGCTGTTTTCGTAGACTTCAGGAAGCTCAGTCTGCGATGATGTCATAGCAGCTCCTTTGTGTTCTGTGTGTGTGTGTGTGTTCTGTGTGTAGCACCTAGCAGTCCGTGTGTGTGTGTGTTGTAGACAGAATGAGGGTGTAGGGTCATGTACGGGGTCACCTTGACAACCCCCTCTCCACCCCCCTCCTTACCTGTTGGTACGGTGTTCCACTGAGGTCAGTTCAGTTTTGGCAAAATGTGTGTTGGTTAGGGTTAGGGTTAGTCTGTTAGTGTTGGTGTGTCTATTGTTAATGGCCAGAAGAATGGTCCATTTCCAAGTCTCCCCCCGATGTTTTCAGAACCCCCTATTGCTCCCCCCCTCTTTCTCTCTGGTTCAGTCTAGATTTTTCTCTCTGTCTGGTATTATCATTAAATGGGACGCACACACACACACACACAATCCTGTCTTTTGGTACATTGCTGTTTCTCATTGAGTTGGTGAAACCTGAGAACAAACACACAAAAACTCAAAACACACACTCCAACACACACAAACTTAGTGAAGTCTCTTTTTCAGTTTTATCCTGTTCCTCTCTCCCCCCTCCTCCCTCTCTCCCCCTCCTCCCCTCTCCTCCTCTCTCCTCCCCTCTCCTCCCTCTCTCCCCCTCCTCCCTCTCTCCCCCCTCCTCCCCCCTCCTCCCTCTCTCCCCCCTCCTCCCTCTCTCCCCCCTCCTCCCTCTCTCCCCCCTCCTCCCCCCCTCCTCCCTCTCTCCCCCCTCCTCCCTCTCTCCCCCTCCTCCCCTCTCCTCCTCTCTCCTCCCCTCTCCTCCCTCTCTCCCCCCTCCTCCCTCTCTCCCCCTCCCCTCTCTCTCCCCCCTCCTCCCCTCCTCCTCCCTCTCTCCCTCCTCCTCCCTCTCTCCCCTCTCCTCCCCTCCTCCTCCCTCTCTCCCTCCTCCTCCCTCTCTCCCCCCTCCTCCCCTCCTCCTCCCTCTCTCCCCCCCTCCTCCCTCTCTCCCCCTCCTCCCCTCTCCTCCTCTCTCCTCCCCCTCTCCTCCTCTCTCCTCCCCCCTCTCTCCCCCCTCCTCCCCTCTCCTCCTCTCTCCTCCCTCTCTCCCCCTCCTCCCCTCTCCTCCTCTCTCCTCCCCCCTCCTCCCTCTCTCCCCCTCCTCCCTCTCTCCCCCCTCCTCCCCTCTCCTCCTCTCTCCTCCCCCCTCCTCCCTCTCTCCCCCCTCCTCCCCTCTCCTCCCCCTCTCCAGGTCTCTAACTCTGGCACCTGTAAAGATGGCTGATGGACTCCAACCTACAGACTCCAACTGTCTACAGACTCCTGGTAAGACACACACACACACACACACTGTCTACAGACTCCTGGTAAGACACACACACACACACACACACACACACACACACTGTCTACAGACTCCTGGTAAGACACACACACACACACACACACACACACACACTGTCTACAGACTCCTGGTAAGACACACACACACACACACACACACACACACACTGTCTACAGACTCCTGGTAAGACACACACACACACACACACACACACACACACA
>NC_140385.1:1935000-2045000 GCF_054491055.1 Hypomesus nipponensis
CCTCCTCTCTTTAACTACCGTAGCAGCCTCAACTGACTGTGTGTGTGTGTGTGTGTGTGTTCCTCCAGGTGACAAGTATATGGTGGCAGACTGTGGAGGGGGAACAGTCGACCTGACAGTGCACCAGATAGAACATCCACAGGGAACACTGAAGGAGCTGTACAAGGCCTCAGGTAACACCTGCTGTACAAGGTCTCAGGTAACACCTGCTGTACAAGGTCTCAGGTAACACCTGCTGTACAAGGTCTCAGGTAACACCTGCTGTACAAGGTCTCAGGTAACACCTGCTGTACAAGGTCTCAGGTAACACCTGCTGTACAAGGCCTCAGGTAACACCTGCTGTACAAGGTCTCAAGTAACGCCTGCTGTACAAGGTCTCAGGTAACACCTGCTGTACAAGGTCTCAGGTAACACCTGCTGTACAAGGTCTCAGGTAACGCCTGCTGTACAAGTCTCAGGTAACACCTGCTGTACAAGGTCTCAGGTAACACCCTCTGTACAAGAAAAAAAGAAGAAAAAAAGTTTTGAAAGGTTGAAAAAATATACCTGGCGATGTGTGCACTTTTGCCATCTCTACACCTGCCTGACCCCCCCCCCCCCCCCCGTGTGCGTGTATGTGTGTTTACACCTTCCTCCGTGTGTCCCAGGAGGGCCGTACGGCGCTGTGGGGGTGGACCTGGCCTTCGAGGCGATGCTGTGCCAGATCTTCGGGCAGGACTTCATCCAGAGCTTCCGCACGCGGCGGCCTGCGGCCTGGGTGGACCTGAGCATCGCCTTTGAGGCCCGCAAGCGCACGGCCACGCCCGGCCGGGCCAACGCGCTCAACATCTCCCTGCCCTTCTCCTTCATCGACCACTACAAGAGGCTGCGAGGGCAGAGCGTGGAGGCTGCCCTGCGGAGGAGCAAGTACGTGGGGGTGTGTGGGGGTGTGGGTGGGTGTGTGTATGGTGTGTGTGTGTGTTGATGCTGTATTTGAACCTCTCTATAGATGTGAGTTGTCATGCCATTGTTGTGTGTGTGTGTGTGTGTGTGCAGTATGAACATAGTGAAGTGGTCATCTCAGGGCATGCTGAGGTTGACCCAGGAAGCCATGAACGAGCTGTTCCAGCCCACCATCAACAGCATCATCACACACATAGGTGAGACACACACACACAAACACACACACACACCTTCCACCGTCACTTTATACTTTCAACTGTTGAATCTCTTCTCCTCCTCCCCTCCCCAGAGGAGCTGATGAACAAACCGGAAGTGGGCGGCGTGCGTTTCCTCTTCCTGGTGGGCGGGTTCGCAGAGTCGCCCATGCTGCAGCGCGCGGCCCAGAATGCACTGGGCCACGCCTGCCGCATCATCATCCCTCAGGACGTGGGCCTGACCATCCTGAAGGGGGCGGTGCTGTTCGGACTGGACCCCACCGTGGTGAGCGCCTACACCCACATTGACTGTCCCGGAACCTGGAGAAGGTTCTAGAACCTCAACAACTGTCCCGGAACCTGGAGAAGGTTCTAGAACCTCAACAACTGTCCCGGAACCTGGAGAAGGTTCTAGAACCTCAACAACTGTCCTGGAACCTGGGGATGGTTCTATAACCTTAACAACTGTCCTGGAACCATTTAGAATTGGAATGACTACTGGTACAACTTCTAAAAGCTGAAATTCCCCCCCCCCCCCCCCCACCACAGGTGCGTGTGCGGCGCTGCCCCCTGACCTACGGCGTGGGCGTGCTCAACCGCTTCGTGGAGGGCCGCCACCCCCGGGACAAGCTGCTGCTGAAGGACGGCCGGCGCTGGTGCACCGACGTCCTGGACCGCTTCGTCTCCCTCGACCAATCGGTGGCCCTGGGCGAGGTGGTGAGGCGGAGCTACACCCCGGCGAGGGCGGGGCAACGGAAGATCGTCATCAACGTGTACTGCTGCGCCCGCGACGACGCCACGTACGTCTCCGACGACGGCGTCAGGAAGTGCGGCGCCATCACGCTCGACCTGCCCGAGGCGTCGCCGGGGGCGACCGCAGACCGCCGGGAGATCAGGGCGACGATGCAGTTCGGAGACACGGAGATCAAAGTGACGGCCGTCGACGTGGCAACCAATCGCACGGTCCGGGCCTCCATCGACTTCCTGTCCAACTGAGGCGTCGCCGTATCCGGGGGCAACGAACGGGGGGGCGGGGGAGGAGTTTTTGGAGGAGGTAACAGCCACTCACTCAGGAGTTTGCCTCACCCCCTCCAATGTTGATTGACAAGCCTTTGAGGTTTTCAAAATATTGGATATTCAGCAGTTGGACAGCCTTTCCACTGTAAGAACGTGTTGAGAAACACCCTCTGGACCCACTGTAAGAACGTGTTGAGAAACACCCTCTGGACCCACTGTAAGAACGTGTTGAGAAACACCCTCTGGACCCACTGTAAGAGCGTGTTGAGAAACACCCTCTGGACCCACTGTAAGAACGTGTTGAGAAACACCCTCTGGACCCACTGTAAGAACGTGTTGAGAAACACCCTCTGGACCCACTGTAAGAACGTGTTGAGAAACACCCTCTGGACCCACTGTAAGAACGTGTTGAGAAACACCCTCTGGATCCCATTAAACACATTCTGGATTTGCCACTGAACTGAGAGCCGATTGGAGGATCTGCCTCCAGCTGATTGGAGGACGTTCAAGTCTTTCCTGAATCAGAGCTTCCTTGTTGTGGGGTTCTGAGTCCGTCACGTTAGAGATCGCCACCTAGTGGAGAGAGGAGACTAACAAGTGGACACCCAGTGAACATCACCCAGGACCCAGTGAACATGGGGATGGAAGAGGTCTGATGCCTGTCCCTCCCATCATCCCTCCCTGCATCTCTCTCTCTCTCCATCCCTCCCTGCATCTCTCTCTCTCCATCCCTCCCTGTATCTCTCTCTCTCCATCCCTCCCTGTATCTCTCTATCCCTCCCTCTCTCTCTCCATCCCTCCCTGTATCTCTCTCTCTATCCCTCCCTGTATCTCTCTCTCTATCCCTCCCTCCCTGTATCTCTCTCTCTCTCTCTCCATCCCTCCCTGTATCTCTCTCTCTATCCCTCCCTCCCTGTATCTCTCTCTCTCTCTCTCCATCCCTCCCTGTATCTCTCTCTCTATCCCTCCCTCCCTGTATCCCTCCCTCTCTCTCTCCATCCCTCCCTGTATCTCTCTCTCTATCCCTCCCTGTATCTCTCTCTCTATCCCTCCCTCCCTGTATCTCTCTCTCTCTCTCTCCATCCCTCCCTGTATCTCTCTCTCTATCCCTCCCTCCCTGTATCTCTCTCTCTCTCTCTCCATCCCTCCCTGTATCTCTCTCTCTATCCCTCCCTCCCTGTATCTCTCTCTCTCTCCATCCCTCCCTGTATCTCTCTCTCCATCCCTCCCTGTATCTCTCTCTCTCTCCATCCCTCCCTGTATCTCTCTCTCTATCCCTCCCTGTATCTCTCTGTCCATCCCTCCCTGTATCTATCTCTCTCTCCATCCCTCCCTGTATCTATCTCTCTCTCCATCCCTCCCTGTATCTCTCTCTCTCTCCATCCCTCCCTGTATCTCTCTCTCCATCCCTCCCTGTATCTCTCTCTCTATCCATCCCTCCCTGTATCTCTCTCTCCATCCCTCCCTGTATCTCTCTCTCCATCCCTCCCTGTATTTCTATCCCTCCATTCCTCACTCGCTCTCTCTCTATCCACACCCTCCTCCGTCCTGAAAACCCAGTTTGACCCAGAAAGTGTGAAATGATTTACTATCGTACACAATTAACCTCTCAAATACTTTGATATCACCCTATATTAACTACGTATCAAGAATTATACTTGTCCCTTGTGTAAGCCTGTGTTCATAAATAACTATTAAAAAAGACATTTATACTCTGAAACATAACAGGAGTCGGTTGTGACGAGGGAATTTTATTCGTTTGAAATGATCCAATAAATACAGATCCACACAAGACGACCAACATCCAACGCTTCTAGAACGCTCCTCGTCCAATCAGTGCTCTTTGACAGTTATGACAGTTGACAAGCGTACAAAGAAAAAAAACTACCTTTTCCTCCTATGACTGGAGTATGGTGGGGATGTCTCTGGTCCCAAATCAAACACCCCTAAACTCCCCACATGAATTGACTGAGACTAGACCCAGGCTCCAGGCGAGTGGAGGGGTCGGGGGGGGGGGGTACAGAGGTCAGGAGTAGAGGGGTCAAAGGTCAGGAGGTGGAAAGGGTCAGGTGTCGGGTCGAAAAGTTGTCAGGGGTCAGAGGTGGCTCGCATGCCTAGTGAGCGTGGGGTCGTCCGCGGCCCCGCCCCCTGCCCCCCCCGGGGGGCCCGTCCACGGTGGAGCGAGGGTTCTTGATGGTCTCGTCCACAGACAGGATGAGGCAGGCTGCTTCGGAGGCGGCCGTCAGGGCGTTGATGCGCACGATGGCCGGCTCCCACACGCACGCCACAAAGTTGTCAGCGATGTCCTCGTTGTTCACGTCCACGCCGAACCACATGCCTCCCTGGGGGGGGGGCGGAGCTTAAGAGTGAGCTTGTGCAGAGGTTAAAGGTGCTCGTGCAGATCATAGCGTGTGTGTGTACCTGTGCGTGCTTGGCCCTCAGCTTGTTGAGGATGTTGGTGGCGTCGAAGCCGGCGTTGTCGCAGAGCTGGCGAGGGATGATCTCCAGGGCTTTGGCGTACGCACCAATAAGCAGCTGCTGTTTCCCCGGGATTGTTCTAGAATGATCCCTCAGGTAGCGAGACAGCTCCATCTCGATCGCCCCGCCCCCCGCCACGATGGAGTCGTTCTGGAGGAGAGAGAGAACACACGTTAGACTGTGTCTTGTTTGCTTGCTCAGCCTACCTTGATGGCCATGTGTACGATCATGATGGCATGTTTAAGTGCGTGTGTGTGAGAGTTTACCTTGATGGCCCTGCGTACGATCATGATTGCGTCATGAAGAGAGCGCTCAGTCTCCTCCATGAACTGCTCTGCTCCGCCCCTCAGGATGATGGTGCAGGTCTTGGCCTTCGGACACCCCCGGAAGAAGTTATACCTGAGGGGGGGGGGGGGGGGTGTTAGGAACCTGAGCTCACATCCCCCATGACCAGGCCCTCTCGGGACAGCCAGCTTTAGACCCAAATAAGACAAACACCAAGTGAAGCAGACGGTGCTCACCTCTCCCCCCCCACCTGCACCTCCTCAAACAGCTCACACTGGCCCAGGACGTCTGGCGTCATGGCGCCCACGCTGGTCTGGATGGAGCCCCCGCAGGCCTGGAGGACACGGTGCACGTTACACACAGTTACACGTTACACACACAGCTGTTACACACACTACACACACTCAGCTGTTACACACGCTACACACACACACACACACACACACACAGCTGTCACACACACACACACACACTGTGTCTCACCATCATGGTCCTCTTGAGGTCCTCCTCCTGGACTCGTCCAGCACAGAACAGGTCTCTGTCAGCAAAGTACTGCGTGGCCACGTCCCCGATGGGTAGCTTGGACAGAACCACCTTGGCCCCCGAGCTGTGGATCTTCTCCAGCTTGTCGTACAGGATGTTCCACTCTGCGTCCACGATGGCCTGGTACTCCTGGGAGGGGTCAGAGAGTGAGGGTGTAATGTGTGTTTCAAATAAAGGTGTGTGCAAGTTTTGGAGGGAGACCTTGCACGTGTGTGTGTGTGTGTGTGTGTGTGTGTGGGGGGGGGGGGTACTGACCTGGACAGACTTGACTCGGACCTCTGCGTTGTCCTTCTCAGCCTTCAGCTCCAGCTCCACGTTGAGCAGGGCGATCCGGGGGTTGTCATAGCGCTTGGGCTGCATCTCAAAGCCAGCGTAGGAGAAGGTCTTCTTGAACGCTACGCCAGCCACCAGCTGGGAGTCCTGCAGGGGGGAGGGAGAGACGGGAGGAGAAGAAACATGAGTGGAAGAGAAAAAGAGAAGGAGAGGAAGAGAGGGAGAGGAGAAAGAGAAAGAGAGGGAGGAGGCAAGAGGAGGAGACAAGAGGAGGAGACAGAGGAGGAGACAAGAGGAGGAGACAAGAGGAGGAGACAAGAGGAGGAGACAAGAGGAGGAGACAAGAGGAGGAGACAGGAGGAGGAGACAGGAGGAGGCAAGAGGAGGAGACAAGAGGAGGAGACAGAGGAGGAGACAAGAGGAGGAGACAAGAGGAGGAGACAAGAGGAGGAGACAAGAGGAGGAGACAGGAGGAGGAGGCAAGAGGAGGAGACAAGAGGAGGAGACAAGAGTGGTGCTGACCTCCAGCGCTCCTCCCTGGACCTTCTTGATGCCGATCATCTTGAGAGGCAGCAGTTCGTCCAGCATGGTGACAGCGTCCACCACCATGCTGGAGAAGAACACCTTCTGCCCCGCGATCAGCTTGGAGTTCATGGCTGTAGACGCACACTTGATCAGGAGCTGCCTCTGCTCACTGGAGGAGGAGGAGGAGGAAACACTCATGATGTCTGTGTTTGTGTATGAAACTTGAAACTATATCTGTGTCTGTGTGTATATCTGTGTGTGTGCATCTGTTCCTACTTCTTGTCGTCCTTCTTGACGGTGACGGCGATCTCCCGTATCTTGGCGACGGCGAGGTGTGTGGCGCTGCGGAAGGCTCTGATGATGGTCTGAGGGTGGAGGCCGTCCTCCACGTAGGGCTTCAGCTGCCGCAGGAACTCTGCTGCCAGCAGCGTAACAGAGGTGGTGCCGTCACCCACCTGACACACACACACACACACACAGAGAGATCAACACAGAGATATAGATACACCATGACGTTCCCTGACACACACCTTCTACACACACTCCAATCAGTTAACACACACACACCTTCTACACACGCTCCAATCAGTTAACACACACACCTTCTACACACGTTCCAATCAGTTAACACACACACACTCCAATCAGTTAAAACACACACACACTTTCTACACACACTCCTCCCTCACCCTCGGAGCAAGCGATGTCAACACACACACACTCCTCGGGCCTCCCTCACCTCAGCGTCCTGGGAGCGAGCGATGTCCACCAGGGTCTTGGCCGCAGGGTGAACCACGTCCAGCAGCTTCAGGATGGTGGCTCCATCGTTGGAGATGGTGGCCTTGCCTAGACACACACACCCCAGTTTATGTGTGTGTTCCTCCACATATATCTGTACAGCATGAGTGTGTGTGTGAGAGTGTGTGTGTGTGTGTGTGTGTGTGTGTGTGTGTGTGTGTACCTCTGCTGTCCACCATCAGCTTGTCCATGCCCCGGGGACCCAGGGTGGTGCGGACCGCCTCAGCGATCACCTGACAGGCGTTGATGTTGCTGACGAGCTGGGGAACACCCTGAGAGGTGTCGGTCCCCTCCTTCAACAGGATTACTGGAGTGGGCTGGGGGAGGAGGGAGAGGATGGGGTGGTGGGGGAGATGGTGGAGCAGGAGAGGAAGAGGAGGGTGGAGCAGATGGAGGTGAAGGGGATGGGGGTGAGAGGAAAGGGTTAGGAAGAGATGTGGGTTAAGTGCGTTTTATACCACATCATTTGTGTGTCAAATCCCATGACATGAGAACGTCCCAAACTGGCAAACGTTTCCGGGGCAACATTTAAACAAAGTATTGGTAGCGACAAACCAGCCTACGTTGCATAACAAAATCCTGTATTCAGAATCAGACAAGTTGAAGTCCTCGTGTACCCGTTTCGGGCGTGGCGCTTTTTGTTCCTCTAACTCTGCTCGTGAGCATCAGCTGTCATCCACCCTCAGTCTCCTGCATACGAGACGATTTAGGGCACATGCTAATGGATAGCTAAGTAATACGTTTAGGATTTGCTAATTAGCCATGTTAGCTTGCTAAATCCTTCTCAATCGCAACAACCTGACGGCAAACTTTTACTGTTACGTTTCCAAGACAATAGCAGGATGCGCGTTAGCTAGCGACGTTTCAGGGAAGACATGCCAAACTTCTTGAACGCTAACTACGCTTTTGTTTAACATTTTTAGGAAGCCTATGGAATGTAGACATCGCAGAAGCAATCGCCTGAAAAGGTAGCATCCGCTAACTCAGCCAACTAGCCAGCTATCCAGTGGCTGGTCAAGTGCTGTCGAAACGCATTGTCATACGGACAAAGCCGGTGTGTTCTGTATTGCTTATGTTCGTAGCTGCAGCTATACCCAATGTCTACAGGAATTGCGATAAAGCCATGTCTATGATAAGTACCACATGTGTTTGTTAGACAAACTGTTGCTATGGCTTCATAAGTTTACACGTAGGGTTTATTCTAGCAAAGATGTCTAGCTAGCAAGAACGTCTTACACGCCCATTGATGCGACAAGATGCTAACTAGCATCAAGATAACAGCGAACTCCGTCACATGTACTTTTGACCAAAATATTAGCTTCATCTGATTGGGAACATAACTATTTATCAATGCATGTTGTTTGCAAACGTATGATTTGAAGTAATCATTAGGATGGACATGGATTTGGTAAACATAAACGGAGCATGAATTGCTAAGCTACTTACCATCATCTTTGCGGTTCTTTCGAGAAAACGGTACCAGCGTCCAATCCCAGAAGCCCTTTCGAAGCAGTTTGGCGGGGTGCATTCAAGAGCAGCAGAACGTTACGAAACGTTTAGAACTCAATTGAAAGCAAATGTGTAAATGAAACCATGGTCATTTGCATTATTACATAGATTTGTATTTATTACACTTTTCTTTTTACAATAAGCTACATTGAACAAGGAGGACGACACTGACTGCACTGTTAGATCAATGAGGTCCTTGAAAATAAGAGTGAAACAGTTTAAAAGTTAATGCACATGTATTTAAAACGATTATGGAGTCCATCCATTTTGAAGCACATATTAACAAATATAAACTACTAAGGGAAAAAATTAATAAAGGAAGTACAAAGTCACCTATTTAAAAATCAATGGTCATGAAATTACTCAGTTAAAGTGTCTGTAAACTACAACTGAAAATGAGTTTTAAGTCCGTCACACCACAGAAGAATGTGTTATTAACTACTCATCCAAATTCTAATTCAATAAGTATGTTAAATTAGGCTTTGAAATCGTGAGAAAATCTGCAGTCTTCTCTGTTCGAGACTGGGGGGGGGGGGTCACCTGAAGGAGCTGAAGCTCCGCCCCCTTGAATTTAGCAACAACAGGAACACTAGCTAAATCAATTGCAGATATCAGGACAGACCTACCTGCAGTCCCTAAGTGTTTTATGTGTTAATTACTTTGTCTTTTCATTGTACCAGCTGAGTAACAGAATGCAACCGTCTGTGATCTGACGTAGATAGGTGGCTGTGATGTGGACAGGTTGGGTTTTGCCCCGCCTAAACAAAACCTGAGCTGAAAATGGGTGAGAAACTGTTCAACGCTCTAACTCCACATTTCAGTGCGACAAAGTTTTCGCGATTTGCACATGCTTTCAGCAACTAATTTCACATGTATATAATGTACTGAGAAGCAAATAATGGAATTTGCTTTACAGCACCTTTAATGACAGCTTCCAATAAATAATTATCATGTATACTTTTATAAACATGTATAAAACCGAACCTAGAAGCACCGTATCCTGAGTTCTGAGGTTTGTGTAAACAGGTGCATTATACTGCTGGATGTTAATACAAAAAAGGGGAAACACATGATGTAATTAGTAAACAACTAGTTATCCCTAAAGTCATCATAATCAGAATAATGATCATAATTATAATCTTTTGCATATTAATTTCCTGTTAGCTCCTGTTAGCTACCATAATGTTGAGATCTGTTTCTTTAGGTCGGAGTTGCCCCTGGCAACAGTAACCTAGTTTGCGACCAGGAAGGGATTCAGCAATGAGGTTACAGCATGGTCATTGCGAGGTAATTTTCCCATTAATTCCTTGGTGACCAAAATGGAGTCCCTGGTGCCCCATGTGGTTACCATGAGGTCTGCCAGCGTCACAGCATCCTTCGCCTCCTCCAGGGAACTCTTGGGGACGGGGTCGTGTGTCTCCAAGCTGTTCATCAATCCTTTCAACTTCTTAAACTCTTTTTTCTTCAGTTGTTCTATGATGTTGCACAGCGTGTTGATCCATCGTCGTCCGTGGTTACCTTCACTGGAGACGTTGTTTTCTGATGCTGGGAGCAGGAGATGAAGGTTTGTTAAGTCCTCAGTAAATGCAGAACTAACACTATCCCTGAACCTGTACATGTGAGTATCCCTAAATAAGGAGACTGATTTGTTCATCTCTAAACAGTTTAGTGTCAGTGGTCATGAAATTACACCAAGTCCAATACTTCCCTCTTGTTAACTAGATGAAGTATGATTCTCTTTTGAGAACTTTGTAAGTCTTGTCGATTTTACAAAGTATTCTCCCTGTAACCCTCACTGTAAGTCGCTCTGGATAAGAGTGTCTGCTAAATGACTATATAACAGGTTGTACCATGTGCCTGTTAGCTTTTTGTGTCTTCCTGTACCATTGCTGCATTGCTGAATAAACCTCTCAGGCCACCTTACCTTTGAAAGATATTCCGTCTGTCTCTACTTTTTATCCAAATCCTTCTGAAGTAAAATATCCTACAATAGAAATGTAAATGTTACCAGAGGAAGCTTTGAGTATGAGCCGGCGACACCAGCGGCGAAGCATCTTCAGTTTGGTTTTTTCCACAATACTCAGATTGAGTTCTGAGATCCCCAAACTCAGAAACAGCTCGAATGAGGCATGCTGGCTTGGACTGTAATCAGGGAGAAAAGTGTATTTCTGATGGGGGGGAAACAGTAAAAAGGGGAGATGGAGGACAAGAAAAAGAAGAGAGAGAAAGGAAGAAATACAGGTACGGTAGATTAGTAACTTTCCTTTTAGCATCTTCAGAAAACAACATAAATCACAAACAAAACATTTCGGAATCCCCAACAGCTTTTTAGACACAATTAAAACCCTCTTTTGAGAAATGCAGAGGGTTGAATGTTTTGGACAGTACAAAACGTAACAGCAGTGTCGGAAGGACACGCACCACCACTGAACATCTCACCTTGGGCTGTAGTTGGAAGTCCTGTTGGAGGTCAGACTTCACAGTATATTTGGCTTTGGGTCTGAAAATACAGTTGGAGCTTGTCTTGATGTATGTATACTTCTTGTTACTCTTCTCCACCTTGCACAAAGTAGAAAACCATAGTATTAATATGTATTTATTGGGATGGGTATAGAGGGTGAGCATTCAGATTCAAGTAGTCTAAAATGATTGTTATTTAGTGTGTTTCTTTCTTATTGTATATCTGCTTAAAAATCTCACCTGTAAGAACGGAACACTCCTTGGGATCAGGAACACCCAGAGCCTGTTCTGATTGGCCGTCACTTTGGGTTCCAGGAAGAACAACACCTGTCCTTTTATGCGCTTGTTGGAGAACTTGTTTTTCCGGACGAGAGCAAACCGTGAGAGTCCGTGTATGGTGATGCTGACATGCTGGTGAGTCACCGTCTGAGGGTACAGGAACTCCCTCTGCTCACGGCTCACGTGCAGCACTCTGAGGTTCTCCGCTGCGTTCACTGCACACACACACACACACACACACATTACACACACATATTATACACACACATTATACATACACACACGCACGCATAACACCCCCACACAACAAACACACGTTACACGCACACATAAATGTAAAAAGTCTTGCTTTTCTCATCCACTAAAGATTTCCAAGAGCAACCCACCGTCGGTCTCACAGTGTGGCAGGTCCAGTCGATACATGAGTGTCTCTGGGCTGGTGATGCAGTACAGGGGCCCTGCTGGTTCATAGCCACTGTTGGTCAGGATCCTCTCGTCCCAGTGTTCAGGGTGGTACTCCACACTTCCCTCTCCCCACATCCCAAACACCAGCCCCGTGGCCCTGCACCTGAAGTGCCCGGCAGAAGGGCACGTGTACCTTGGGGGGTGGAGGAGGGGTGGGGGTGGGGTAGGGGTGGCGGTTTGGGGTGCGGTGGGGTTTTGGGGGGGCATAATGGAAACAATTACTTCATATATATTTATTATTATGAAAAATTATTTATCAAAATGCCCTTTTGTTGAACTGAACTAGGATAAACTATGAATTTGTTTTGTAATTTGTTCAAAGTATTCCACAATGAAAGCAAGGTCCAGATCGAAAAAAGGTTTTTAAATGTACTCATGTATGTATATGTAACTTACCTGTACGACATATTTGAAACAGAAGGAGCAAATTCCTCAGTGGTCTGTAAACAACGACAAAGAGCAATGATTAGACCACCAAAACAATTGTTTCTGTGTCATTTAGCTCAGTTACATGGAAATATGTTACGTATCTGAGGACTCTTGTACCATGGTGAGTGCTGTATAGGATTCCATCTTCAGTCGTGTCAAACATTCCTGAGAATCAGAGGTGTCTTCATAGTCTGATCTGTGGGACAAGAGACTGTATGGAGAAGAAAATTGGTATTGACACCCTGGACAGATTTTCCTGCATTGTTTTTGTGTCTGTGTGTGCGTTTGTGTGTCTGTGTGTGTGTGTGTGTGTGTGGAGGGGGATTGGGATGTTACTGAAACTCACTTCACGGTTTGCAGTAAACCCATCATGTACATGTTGAGTTTCGCGAATCCTTCTTTGGTAATTGGATTGTCGTGCAAACTAAAACAAGAAGAGAACAGGGTACGGGTGAACCCCGATAAACTCCGAACATCACAGGGATTACACACCTGGATTACACACCTGGATTACACACCTGGATTACACACCTGAATTATACACCTGGATTACACACCTGGATTATACACCTGGATTATACACCTGGATTACACACCTGGATTAAACACCTGGATTAAACACCTGGATTACACACCTGGATTACGCAATTGCGATCCCGTGACTCACCTGAGCACCTCAGCCTTGTGCAGGTGTGGAAAGAGAAGATCCAGATGCTCGTCCCTCAGTCCACAGTGGCTCAGGTCCAGTTCTGACAAGTCCTTGGAGGAGTCGAGGACCAGAGCCAGGGAAGAACAGTCCCTCAGGTCCAGAGGAGTCTGGCTGAGGTCCACCTTCCTGCCCAGGGCGTTCATCAGAGGGATGCCCAGCCTGTCCCTGCCGGCTACCAGATGCAAAAGTCGCAGCAGAGTGGACTTCCCAAGGCTGGACAGGAATTCATTCATCATTTTATTCATGATTTCTACACGATTATAGACTTTTTATACAGAATAGTTAGAGACAATTAGGTAAGTATACATGCAGATGCCTTGGTCATGGTCATCACGGCTGTTCTTGTAACTGTTTATTACATATTCAAATAACTATCTCCAGATCAAAGACGTCAAGTAAAATCCAAGAACCGCATAAAAATTACTCACTAATTTTACCTTAGACGGACCCTCGGTAAAACACGACACAGCTCTTCCAGTCCAGCATCTTCTACCACACAGTCGGTGATATTGAGCTCTGTGTCGGTGTCGGAGTCTTCAATAGCAGAGCAGAGCATATTGCAGTCTGTAGAACACAGGTGGAGTTGGTCCTCTTCCAAGGTCAGGTCCATGGAGGAAGAGCAGGAGAGGTCTAGTTTGTGCTGCAGAACTGCCAATATGGCAGCAGCCACACCTGTCATTGTCCTGATCCTGCCCACCGCGTGCAGCAGATCCAACAAGAGCCTTCTGTCCACCCTGAAATTAAGTGTCTTTTTATTTTTCATCGAGTCCAATCAAGGTGTATTTATTTTGTACATGAAAAAGACCAAGAAGCATAGCGATGAGAATTTCCAAGCACAGTCAAGACTCATCAACTATAGGCAACCACTGTCTGACTCCTTACCAAGATCATCTTATTTCCTGGCTGGTTTAGGCAAAGCGGAGAAGTGCAGCGGAAAAATCAGATACTGAAGTAAAAATAAAACCTGAGCTCTGTGATTCTGTGTAGAGTAAATGTCTTCAGTAAGTTCTCCATTTTCTCCACGGGAATGCTGGTCCACAAGAGGTTGAGTTTCACCCCGTCACTGTAGTCCAGCGCAAAACGCAACGCGTCACAGTCCTCCACGTCCAGGGACAGGTTGCTGAGGTTGATCCATTGGTGTGTCGAGGTCAGAAAAGGGTTCACAAGGTGTCCAGAACGCTGTTGGTATACGGCTCTCAAGACTGTCCTGGTAAAGGGGCCGTTCACTCTGTGCCAAAACAAAACAACACAAAAACTGTCACACTCAACGCAGGCTCTCTCATTGAAATCTAAAAGTGTAAGGTCCATCAAGGGTTTTCCAATGGTCTGCAAACTGGATTTCACATGGAGAAAGCTCTGAATGGATCAAGGTAAGACACAAGACACCGAAAGAGGTGAGAGGGGAATCGTATTATAGTGTAAAATTGTCTAGACCTTGTACTGTGAAATTTTCTACGTCTTTAACCTTCTAAGTTCAAAAACGGCACTGGGACTCAGCAAAGTGTTTATTGGTCTTTTGATCCCGGGATCTGACTGGTGTTTTCTCTCTGGACATTCCCTTATTTACTAAGTATTTTCCTCCTGTTATCTTGTGTTTTTTTTACTATTGGTAATTACAGATAGTCAGATTCTACGCATTTTCACAAAACTGGTCCCTTCTCCTGGGGGTTTCCGATTACAAATGCATTGGACATGTAAAGGCCCCTGTTGGGTGTTTACACATCGGCCTTGTCTGTGCTCACGCCTTTCTTTTCTTTTTTTTTTACAAATAAATTCCCCTCTCTACTCAGGGCTAGTACTGACCATAGACTGGCAGCTGCTCTCTACTCAGGGCTAGTACTGACCATAGACTGGCAGCTCCTCTACTCAGGGCTAGTACTGACCATAGACTGGCAGCTCCTCTACTCAGGGCTAGTACTGACCATAGACTGGCAGCTCCTCTACTCAGGGCTAGTACTGACCATAGACTGGCAGCTGCTCTCTACTCAGGGCTAGTACTGACCATAGACTGGCAGCTCCTCTACTCAGGGCTAGTACTGACCATAGACTGGCAGCTCCTCTACTCAGGGCTAGTACTGACCATAGACTGGCAGCTCCTCTACTCAGGGCTAGTACTGACCATAGACTGGCAGCTCCTCTACTCAGGGCTAGTACTGACCATAGACTGGCAGCTCCTCTACTCAGGGCCAGTACTGACCATAGACTGGCAGCTCCTCTACTCAGGGCTAGTACTGACCATAGACTGGCAGCTGCTCTACTCAGGGCTAGTACCGATCATAGACTGGCAGCTCCAGGTTAGACTCTGTGGCGTCGGTCCCTCAACGCGCCTCTTGATTTATAGCTAAGGGGCTTCTCTGCCTGCGATGGAAAAACGGAAAAACTAGTCTTCTCTCACACTCCTCTGCTGTTGACGCGCAGATCTCTCACTTGGGCTCCCTGAGACTCACTTATCTATCGTTTTGTGGTAATAACAATAAGTCAACAGCTTTTCATATGGTTTCCAGTAATATAATATCCTAAAAGGGGTGATTGAGAATTTCATTTCCAATCAGATAAACCCATAATCATAACCCATCTTCATCATTTCAACAGTGTGATGTCATTTCCACGTCAGTATTATCAGACCTTTGAAAGCGAGCGTTACTGAAGAGGGGGAGAAGATCTCCTGGCTCAGCTCGGATCTTCTTCAGGTTGACAGAGATGGGATTGGTGGTGGTCTCTAGCAGGTAAAGAAGCACCTTCCAATCCAGAGTGCTGTCGGAGAGATCGTTGTTGACCTTCTCCAGGAAGCACTGGGTTAGCTCCTTGTCCTGAGCCTGGAACACCAAGAGAGCCAGCTCCTGCAGAGTCACCTCATTCAATCTATCTTGGACGAAAACATGTAAAACAAACTATTATTTGTCAGCAAAAGAAAATAAGCTTTTCCATGTTTTCAGGAGTGATGTCAGGAGTGATTGAACAACTACGTATGTTCTACTCATCCTAAAGGTGTTTGTGAGTAGGAAGGGGGATGTCTTTATGTTTACAGCAATCACCTTTAAACTTGCCTGATAGTTAGCGGAGCCTCAAGGCACAATAGCGCTGTGAGAAAGTTCCCCTCAAGCGGCCAGTCTGTCAGGTTCAGGATCTTCACTCTCCACACCCTCAGAAGAGAGACCAAGCTACTTACCAACCTCCCCTGAACCCTTTTGGTTGAACTTGAACAGTAAAAGACGAGAGCCAGCTCCTCGATTATCAGACGATTAAAAAATGACTTGGACTTTACCAGTCTGGCCAGTTTCAGCAAAGAAATGTTGTTTGTTCTGCGAAACAGATTAATTTCGGATGTTATTTGTCTTCACAATAAATTTTAACATGAACACAGATATCACAGAATACTAAATCAAATGAGTTGCCCTTTACTGTCTGATTAAATACTTCTGGCAACATGGACAGAGTTCAGCACTACTAGAGTCCCGTCTTCGCATACAAAATCGTAAATAAACATTCATGCAGACCTAAGAGTGTACATTTCTTTCACTTGTTTGAATAGCAGCTGGGCTCCTTCAATGGAGATACTCTCTGGGGTAAGTGTCATATTGAGACATTGTCCATCAGGAACAACGTTCTCAGTACCCAGAAGAGAACCCAGAGCTCTGCAGGATTCTGTCGTCAACCATCCGTTCAGAGTGATGTTGAAGTTGACGGCTTGGAGGAGGGAGACGGCTAACTGCGTGTTCAGATCACCGGAGAAGAACAATATCTCGCACAACGAAAAGATGACCTGCTCTTTGCAGCTGAGAAGAAAAAACACACGAAAAAATGACTCGGGAAACCAATCAATTTCACAACAGATGTCACAACAAAAAAAAGAAGAAAAAAAAACTTATGAACAAACTTACCACAGCTTTGCGCAAAGGTCTTGTAAAAACTGTCGGGCTGAGAGCTCAGATGAGTACGCGGAATGGAGAGCTGTCAGTAAAGCTCGCAGAGACGGCTGTCCTGTCTCGTTGTCGTCCAGAACGCTATAAACACAAAGGTGCCTTATACAGGACCTCTGGACCGCAGACAGGGAGAGGGGGTTCGCCAGGTCTTCAATCTCATCTTGGGGAGAAACCCTGGCATGAAAACGCATTTTCAAGACATGACAAAGAAAAGGCTTGTCATTGGATTGTAAACCCTTAATAGGCCAAATGTTTGTTTTAAGTGTATTTTAAAGGTGGAAAATATTTTGCATTAAATTGGGTAACTAAATACTCCCATTTTAACATGTGAATTTTGCATTTAGAAAAGCACATATAACCTCATTCAAAGCTAGCAGCGTATAAGCATAGACTTTTTGCAATTATGCTGAGTCGAAATACAGTGTTACTACAAGAATAGATCTCGTCCAATCAGCACACTGGCATCAAGGTTAGGAAAAGCACGACACAGTGATCGACAGTGAGGCGCTATAAACTCACCACAGTTGTGAGATGTGCGGCAAGTATTGGATGAATCGCTTTATGTTCTCATCAGTCCAGTTCACGGACCAATCCTTCAGATAAACAGGTCTTTTCTGCCGTGTAAATTTCAACACTGTGAGTAAAACAGAGCCCTCTTCCCCACACATGTTGGTAACCCAGACTGCCGGAGCAGACAGCAAAATCGTCTGAATTGCTGAGATGATTTGTTCTTTCGGTTCGAACTGGAGCTCCACCGCGGAGGAGTACAGATTGAGGAGAAATTCGGTCTGTTCCTGTTCCACGTTACCGCAGTCTAACGGGAAGTTTGGGTAGCTACAGACATCGGACAGCAATTTCAAGGTTTGCTCTCCAGTCTGGTCTTCATGTTGTTTTGCCAACCGGAAAAGATTCAGAAGCCGTTTGATGGTTTTGGATTGGGTATCCCTGTATTGGATGAGGATGTAGTCGTTGAATCTGTGGAGAGATATAGCATGTTAAATGTATTCATTTATAACATAAATCCACTGTCAAATAAAAAACGATTGATTCCGCCATAGTCTATAAACATATTACATGGATGGTCCAGAAAATGCGCTAACGATTTTAAAGCCTGATAACTTGCCTCAGCTGTGAAATGAACGGCAAAAACACCAACAGTGTTCGCAGTTCAGTTTCATCATCGGACAGTCCCACTTCCATGGGCTTCTTCACCCCTGTCACCTTCAGCACATCCAGGACAGAGGGGATCCTCCTGTCGGCAAGGCTGATCTGCCAAACCGGCGGAATCGAGTGGAAAACAGGCAACAGCTCGGGCAACACTGTCACACCTCGGCTGTTCTCGTACGACTTAACATGCTGGTGCAGAAGCAGAGCAAAAGTGGTCTTATTCTCAGTGGAGTCTGAGTTGGTCACTGGTAGAATCCTGTGGAGGTGGTCCACGCATCTCTGTCCGATCTCTTTCTGTTTCAGGGCCCCATGTAACAACAGATCCAGCTGGAAGGACCTTGCCCACGCCTCAAACGAATTACTCCTGTCACCTGAATCAACAAATCTGAAGGAATGGTTATGATATTGTTTCATGAAAGCAATAATGATTGACCTGTCTCTGTATACTTTCTTCCTTGTTTTAATAATGGAGTTAAGATCGGATGAAGAAAACCACCCTTGTAAGATTCGCAGATCATATACAGGGAAAGACACAGAGACCAGTCTGGCACAATCCCTCCGTGGGTATACTGATTTGATGATGGTTTAAAAATAACGTAGTAAGTTTGGCGGTCACCTTCACAGTATACCATGGCAATACTACTCGAACATCTTAGCCAAACTAAACTTTGCTACTGTTCATGCACGAGGCTCCAAACCTGATTTTGTTGATGTTGGGCAGGCTATCTAAGATGGCTATCGCCAAAGATTCAGCAATATGTGGCGTGTCTCTGTCGAGGTGCAGGCAGAGTTCCACAGTCTCTGCTCCCTTCTGCTTCAGAAACTCTCCTGTCTTCTGGAACAACCCATGGTCATTTTGCCCCTCGACAGCAGACAGGTGGAGTTCTCCGTCACATAATCTTAGCAGTCTGTCAAAATCAGTCTGGGTATCTGGGTGTAGAGCAACTTTCCACATCTGACATTGTCGAATGGGGTCCAGGCTGTCAAACCAATAAAGGAGTTTGGGTTAAATAAACATACAAGCGCTCATATTTCACCTGAGATAGCCTTGATGTCTTTGGATTTATTTATTTGTATTTGTTTGTATTTTTGTGTGCATCTGCCCTGTGCAGGCCTACCTCAGATGCGCAATATTTCCCAGAGAGCTCAGGAAAAGTTTCAGTCCTCTGTCAGATATAGAGCAGTCATCTAAGTAGAGACAGACGACCTGGCATTCTGATTGGTTGATCACGTAGGAGACGGCACAGCAATGCTGGGGGTCGAGTTCCTCATCCGATAGGTTGAATTCAAAGTTGACCTTCTGCAGGAAGCTTGCACAGGTCTCAGGTGATTGGTACTCATACAGGCACTGGCAGGTAAACAAGAGATTTTCTGGAGAGACCAATGCACTAGATCCATCGTGATTTTCGTCTCCACTAGGATGGATGAATGTGTCTATGATCTTTTCCATGTACGAATAAGATATGTTCCTTATTTCTTCCGCGTGCACGACACAATTCATCAGCTCCGCGAGGCGGCTGGACATGAGTCCACAGAGGAAACAGACAACGTACTTCAGGTACTTTCCGTCTTCAGTCCCGCATTTCTGAAGAACATCACTAATGTTGCCTGGCGTCATCAAAAGGAAAAGAGCTGCCCAGAACTCCTGCATGGTGTTGTGCAGGAAGGACGAAGACAGAAACTCTGTCGTTGAAGCTGACAGGTCTTTGGTCGCACCATGTGTGCTGAACGTCAAAAACGCTTGTTGGATGTTGTCTTTGCAGTCCAGTCCTGACAGGTTGACTGATTTATTCAGCATGGCTTGGTAGGAGCTTAGCGCTAGGAAGCTGATGTTGCCCTTGTGGTCCTGGATGTATTTGTCAAGATGCTCTACGTTCTGGTCGCCGTGTATTTTCATGCAGTGGCGGAAGATCCGGACGTACATTTCTGTTATCGTGCAAGAGTGAAGATCTGACTCGGGGGAGTTGAAGGAGATGCAAGCGGTCACTATGAAGGCGTACATGGGGACGTGACACAGGCTAAACACAGCCAGGTTGTTCAGGATGCTGCATTCCTTCGGTTCTGTGGTGCCCAACCTCCACTTAAAATAAGCATGGATGGACTCGTCGTTGAACCCTTTCACCTCCACCCTGTACGAGGGCCAGTCGGTCAAAAACTCGCAGTCCTCCGCCTCCGGTCGGCAGGTAGTGAGGACCTTCGCGTCACATAGGATGTCTTTATTCATGATATCTTTTAGAACGGTGTTACTCATCTCTTCAATGACCCCGTCAAACACCACCGTGACGTTTTCCGAATTCGTTTCGAGGTCCCGCAAGACCTCGTCCTCCGTGCCCCGCTCCGGACGGACGTATCTGTCGAAGAGCAGAGACCGCAGTGTGGACGGCTCAGAGGAATGAGATATGGACCTCATCGCTGGCTCGTCAAAGTAGAACATGTAAGTCTCTTCGTAATGTTCGTTCTCCGACCAGAGCCGCAGGAGTTGCTCCACGACGGTGGTTTTCCCGATGCCTGGTTTCCCAACAAGCAGGATGTTCCTCTCGTTGGTGTTCAGTAAATGATCGAGGGACAGTTTTCCTTTGTCCCTCGGGATGTAAGTCTTCAGTTTTTTTTCACGTGCCTTTTTGTACCCTTTGCACTTGATTTTGGACAAGTCACTCTTTTCTGTGTCTAAGACAAGAGGGATGTAGGTAAAGGCTTTCCACTTGTCTCTGAGGAAGTTCATGCTGCGGTCCAGCTTCGCTTGGACCCCCTCTGTGGCTTTCATCTTCAGCTGTTTCCTGTATCTCTCGCACGGCCCCAGGTCTGCAAAGACAACAATTTGACAAATTCAGTCTTTCTGTAAGAGTTAATGCAATGAGGTTGTCACAGTACAAAATAGCACTGACGCAAAGGCTTGGTGGTACACCAGAATGCCCATAACTGTACATTTCCGGATGATAAAACGACACTTGGATTACTTGTTTTGGTGTACCCTCATTGCCATCTCCTCATACGCAGCACTTTCAAATGCTACGGTAGGTTTTACAGATTAGCAGGTTGCCAGGCCTACCTGAAGCTGGACTACTCTGTGAATCAGGGTCCTCTGCAAAGGAGAAGCAGCTGATCCACTGGTGCAAATCTGGGCCCGGCTTGGACTGAGTTCTGGGTAACGTTTTGTGCCTGTTTTCGTATAGAATCTTCAACAGCTCATAACTGGCAACCTCTCCTCTCCTGATGACCTCGTTGAGTAGCACTTTCGTCTGGGACGACCTCTTCTTGTACGACCTGACCTTTCGCACCACCTTCTCTGGGACGATGTTGAGATCTCTCAAGTGTTCCGTCACCATCGAGGGGTTCCGGAGGTGGGTCTCGAGGGACCTGCGGCCATTCTGAAGGTACTCCAGAGCGAACTGCTGAGTGCTCGCCATGGTCTCTCTGGTTCCCCTGGTTCCTGTGGTTCCCCTGGTTCCTCGTCATAGACAGTCACAGCCCGGGCTCTCCATACAGTCAGTCTGTGATAGAAAACATGAATACTAGAATGGCCACAACTGTGATTTTATCCATTTTTTAAATATATGTGTGCAATAATTGTTGTTGAATTTAAAAAAATACAATCCTCCTGGTAGTGACGTGGAAATTGACAATCTTACTGTTGACATGATAACAATGGATTATGATTATTGATTTATCTGATTGAAAATGAAACTCTCAAATTACCTGTTTTAGTATTATTCTATATTACAGGAAAACCATATGTTAAGCTGTTGACTGATTATTGTTACTGCTGAAGAGTGAGGGAGAAGGCCACCTGGAGGCAGGCAGAGGCCTGAAGAGTGAGGGAGAAGGCCACCTGGAGGCAGGCAGAGGCTGAGGAGTGAGGGAGAAGGCCACCTGGAGGCAGGCAGAGGCTGAGGAGTGAGGGAGAAGGCCACCTGGAGGCAGGCAGAGGCTGAGGAGTGAGGGAGAAGGCCACCTGGAGGCAGGCAGAGGCTGAGGAGTGAGGGAGAAGGCCACCTGGAGGCAGGCAGAGGCCTGAAGAGTGAGGGAGAAGGCCACCTGGAGGCAGGCAGAGGCTGAGGAGTGAGGGAGAAGGCCACCTGGAGGCAGGCAGAGGCCTGAAGAGTGAGGGAGAAGGCCACCTGGAGGCAGGCAGAGGCTGAGGAGTGAGGGAGAAGGCCACCTGGAGGCAGGCAGAGGCTGAGGAGTGAGGGAGAAGGCCACCTGGAGGCAGGCAGAGGCCTGAGCGGGAAGGGGGTCAGAGACCCGAACCAGAATTAGCAGGGGGTGCATTTTGTGGCAAGATGGACTACAAGCTTAGCAGGGGGTGCATTTTGTGGCAAGATGGACTACAAGCTTAGCAGGGGGTGCATTTTGTGGCAAGATGGACTACAAGCCTGCAATAAAATGCACGCCCCTCTAATGTCTGTTCTGTATATCCCAGCATCAAATGATTCTTACTGTAAAAGGAGGGGACTATTATGAGTAACCACAGTAAGTTTCAAGCATGTGACACTTTCCTAGTCAGAGTTAGCAGGGGTTGCATTTCATGGCAAGAAGGAATACAACAAGTGTTGTGGATAATTTTGTAAGTTTACGTGTATAGTGAAAATAAATCAGAGTCTCGAACAAGTCAAAAATAAACAAAGTCCAAAGGTTGAAAATTATTCTAAGTGTTGACAAGTCAAAAATAAACTAAGTCCAAACTTTGAAAATTATTCTAAGTCCCACAAGTGAAAAATAGTCCAAAACAGACGCACTGGAACTCAGAGTATTGATGCTAAAGGTTTATTCCAACAGAGGGTAAAAAAAAAGGATCCAAGTGAGTTAGCTCCCAAGAGCAGACTGGCCGTTTCTCTCCAAACATCCACTTATATACTGTATTTTCTGCCTATTATTTGTGTAATTTTTTGCCATTGGTACAATACTGTTGGTCACAGATACATTATGCATCCTCACATTATTGGTCCCTTGTCCTGGGGTTTCCGATTACAGCTGATAGCCTATTCTGGATCAGAAGACTGTTGTTTTCGACCTGTCTGAGTAACCGACCCCAACCCGCAGACTAACTGCATTAAAATCGCATGCCTTGGAACCTATACATTAGTATGAAGAGCCATGTGAATGACTTTGAACCTGCTACACAAAATACATTTCATTTGGTAATCATAGCTGGGGTATATTTCATATAGCCAAATGCAATATGCTATATGATCATTTATTTATTGAACCTTAACAAAATTGCAAAGTGCAAATGTAAAACAAATGTCTTTGTTTAGCATTTAGTCCAGTGCTTATGTGGCTTTCAGAGGTTGTTTAATGTCTTTAATGTGTCTTGTTCATATATTAAGGCAATAATGATAACAAATAACACATTTTAAATAATTAAATATTACATTTTGTATATGGCCACATATTAAAATTAGAAAATAAAGACACTTTTCAGTCCTCACATATTGAAGCAATAATGATAACCAAGGCGGCAAGGTGCTCACAGTGTTGCCAGATTGAAAATGGCGAAGTATCAAACCAAAGGCTCAAAATGATCGTATTGAGGGGATAATTATTGTGCATCTGGCAACATTGAGAAGGCGGTTGACCAATGACAGTTCTCTCTACAGTCAGAGCTCGCGCAAGAAAGTGGAACGTCAGGGAGATACCCTTTCCAAAACCTGTAATGGGCGTAATAACTAGTCTGTGAAAGACACAGAGAAACACAAATATCTGACGAGGCAAAATCCCGGACAATTTTTGAATCCCTGCCGGACGCATTTTATAGGTCTCGAAAAGAGGACATGTCCGGGTAAAAGAGGACGTCTGGTCACCCTAACTGAAGACACAAACCTGACTTTTCTTCTTGTCAGTATTCCTGTTTTGAAATATATGCTGTATGTGTATGTCTATATGTAATATATTTCTTATTTAGCCTATAGAACGTTGGGTTGAGAGTTGTGGTCTACTGTTTTGGGCGGACAAGTTAAAAACGAAAGTAAAGACTTAATAAATAAAAACTACAGAATCATAATAAAATGCTTACCTGTTTATTCACCCAGTAGACGAATCGCCAGTAATCGATGTAAATGACCGCTACATTACTGTAAGGATGTATTTCCGCGTTGCTCCCTCTCCTTCGGTCTCGCTGTCTCCTCCGTACTTGGGGTTCGCGCTGACCTTGTGCAGTCGGCTACAGATAAGAACACTCACTCTCTCTTCCTTTAACTCCCACACATTTCTGAACATCAAAAAAAAAATCCTGTGCATCAAGGACACCTAGCGCACGCACCTAACCTGGCTGCCAGCCCAACTTCTCCCGCCCACAAAAAAAATTGTTCGGGAAGTTGGGTCTGGAGGGTCTCGTATTGGGGACAACTACAGAAAACCCAGAATCGGGACGGACCATTTGGTTGAAACACGCTCCGTACTCAAAGCCCAATCAGAGAATGTCTAATATAGAGAGAACTGCCACTCTCGGGAAACTTCCGGGTTCTGAACTGGTTGAAGTTCCATGTGAGGGCACTAACGAGCGACTGCAGAATGAATGGAGGTCTATGAAGCTATACCCCTCAAAATCCACTTTTCTCAGGATTTAATTTTTTGTCTAGTAATTTGAATTCTGAATTCGAAAGGGGAGGCAAAAAAAAACACACTGCTGGCTGTTAGATTTTTTTTAAGTCGCCTTTCGGTTCTAAAAAGCTTTTGAAAATGTAATTGACCTCGAACGACCAGAGCTACTGCTTTACGGCAAGCTCTGGTCACTTACTTTTTTCTCTCAGGGCATCAACAATACAGCTGACAGGTTAGGCTCTTCCTGTCAATACACATGCTAGAAAGAGTTTTGTCTTGCTAATGTTGTTGCTAATGTTGCTAATGCTCTGACATTCTGATTCCGCTTCGGATGCCATCAAGCAAGAGCTCTGGTCGTATCAGTCCTTCACTAACCAATCAGCATTCATTAGCAGAATGCTAGCGTGTTATAGGCAACAACGACTCACCCTTTAAGAAATCAAAAGGACATAAGTACTCGTTCATTCAACTTTCGACCTATAATCCATGTTGAACATGCAAAAATTACAATCAAATCTGAGATTTCTCAACGACAATCAGGCAAAAGAGACAAATTTAGCCGTTTAGCTCCATAGACTCCCATTCAACATGCACTTGCTCGCGATCACTCCCAGTGGAACTCTGGTGGAACTGCAACCAAATTCGGTACAATGGGTTTAATAGGGAGTGGCAAGGCTCTCCTTAAACAGGCTCTGGCCCAATGGAGTTTTCAGACTCATATTCTGACTAGAATTATGAGTATGACAACGTCAGGCTAGCACGCACCCATAAAATGTGAGATACTTTCTCCTGTCTTTACACTGTCTAGTACTCTTGGACAAAATACGAAATAAACAGCTTGACTGGTATGAATGAATATAATATATTTGTCTTAATTTTAAACAGATGTAATCCGTTGGCGAATGACGTCATTTGTCAACTCTGGTTTGTCAACTCTGGTTGGGATTGGATGCTTTGCATAAAGTAGAATATGTAAATAGGATGTTAAAATGTTGTTACCTGAAAGTGTCGACTCGAATGACACGAGTCAACAGGTTGATTAATTATAATGATGTAATGAGTGCGGAGGAATCTGAGAAAGCATAGCCTACTGACTGTTTGTTGACCTGATAATCTAGATTAATGTACCTCAAATTATAAACAGTATTTGATCCCTACTACAACTTCGGCTCTTGAACACACACGTATTGAACTGACGCGACCAAACTCAAGCCTCTGATTGGCTGATGCCTGACACCAAAGTTCCTGAACTGTTTGTTGGCGCGGCTTTCATAATTTTATGGACAACGGTGGCGGGAGACGTATGGAACAACAACAGTTACGTTTTGTGCTTTTTTTTGTTACAGTGAAGCACGGATAACATATATTTCCTAGCGAGCAAGTCGTCTTTGCTTCTGGAAGGAAACGCAAGATGGATGATTTTGGAGTATTCGTCGTTTTCGGAATCAACGAAGCGCCCCGTAAACTTCTATGGTAAAGTTCACTGCATGTATAGTGGCGCACTTGTGTGGAGCGTTTACAAAGAAGTGATTTGAATTGAAGTCTTTGAATAATATCAGTCATGTTTGCAGGGGCATTGCAGTGTTATAAGCACGTGAGGCTCTTGTTTTTCAAGCGAGCAGGAACACGAGCGTCACATTTGGACAGAAAATACAGTTAAGCTAAAATATCATGTCGATTAAAATATCGAAAGACCAAGTGTGCGATTCAGAGATCACTACCAGTGAATTCAAAACGTGCTCATTCAAATCTATCGTAAATATGCCAGGAATATTACAACCAGCTAAAAATACAACTTTTTTTTTAAATCGCAGCACCAACGGGTCAGCCTTGAAGTGTGTTGCAGTACCAGATGATTCTCAGCAGGTGGTGCTGTTCTCCAGTGGCCGGTGGGGCGAGCGCATCTGCGTCAACGCGGAGCTGAACGACGCAAACCGAGTACCGATCACAATCGGGAAACTGACGCCATACAACAAGTAGGTCAATATCACCCCTGAAACACACCTGGGTCGATACCTCTCAGGTAGCTCATTGGTCTTTTGCACATTTTAGTTCAGTGAACAGATTGAATTGACGAACAAAATACTTACATAATACTTATATAAATGCAACTGTTGTATCGCTTTGAAGGGTGGGTGGGGAATGTAAATATTTATTCCAAAGATAATCTTTTTCTAATGTACACACACACACTAGTGACATTGTCTGGCCGTACCCCAGGTGTCTGTCCTGGGAGAGGTGGGAGGAGGAGAGCTGGACAGAGGGGGTCATGCTGACCGTCACCCTGGAAGGAGGGGACCTGGTAAATACCACCATGTACATCCAGACATGCATACATACATCCACACATACATCCCTCCATACATACATGCATCCATCTTTACATTACAGTACCTTGCGAAAGTATTGGCCCCCCTTGAACTTTTTGACCTTTTGCCACATTTCAGGCTTCAGACATAAAGATAGAAAAACATTTTTTTTTTTTTTTTTTTTTTTTAAATCAACAAGTGGGACACAATCATGAAGTGGAACGAAATGTATTGGATATTTCAAACTTTTTTAACAAATCAAAAACGGAAAAATTGGGCGTGCAAAAGTATTTGGCCCCCTTAACTTAATACTTTGTAGCGCCACCTTTTGCTGCGATTACAGCTGTAAGTTGCTGGGGGTATGTCTCTCTGTTATGCACATCGAGAGACTGACATTTTTGCCCATACCTCCCTGCAAAACAGCTCAAGATCATTGTCTGGTTGGAAGACAAATCTCCGTCCCAGTCTCAGGTCTTTTGCAGAATCGATCAGGTTTTCTTCCAGAATGGTCCTGTATTTGGCTCCATCAATCTTCCCATCAATTTTAACCATCTTCCCTGTCCCTGCTGAAGAAAAACAGGCCCAAACCATGATGCTGCCACCACCATGTTTGACAATGGGGATGGTGTGTTCAGGGTGATGAGCTGTGTTGCTTTTACGCCAAACATAATGTTTTGCATTGTTGCCAAAAAGTTCGATTTTGGATTCATCTGACCTCCTCCCTCTCTCTTCCCCTCCTCCCTCTCTCTTCCCCTCCTCCCTCTCTCCTCCCCTCCTCCCTCTGTCTTCCCCTCCTCCCTCTCTCCTCCCCTCCTCCCTCTCTCCTCCCCTCCTCCCTCTCTCCTCCCCTCCTCCCTCTCTCCTCCCCTCCTTCCTCTCTCCTCCTCCCCTTCTCCATCTCTCCTCCAGGTGAAAGCAGACCTCTCTGAGGCAGCTGTTACCCTGGCCATGAAGGAGTTCACTCCAGAGGTGAGACGCACCTCACCGTGTCTCAATAAGCTCAAGTAGCCTCTCTGTCTCTGTCAGTTTCTCCTAAGTTTGTGTCGTAACTGTGTAGGGACAAAAAGATATAACGTTTGATGAAATCTACCCGGCAACAGACTGCTCCCCCTGCTGTCCGGGAGGGGAAGAGGAGGAGAGAGGACGAAGACGAGAACACGTGTCCCAACGACGACTCGCCGCAGAGATCCACCCCGCTCAGGAGGGTCAAAGGTCACGGCAAGGGGGGTCAGACCAGGCTGTTCCAGCAGGGGGGCGCGACCCGCACCCTTCAGAACCTCCCCAGGGGCCGGGGAAGACAGGCCAAGACTCCCACACAGACTGGTAGGTGTGGGAGGGAGGGTCAGAGAGTGTGGGAGGGGGGGGGGGGGGTGGGAGTGTATATCACTGTTTGTCGGAAAGAGATTCTCCACGTGTGTCTTATGCAGCCTACTTCCTGGTACCCTCTCACCTTTGACCCTCGCTCCCTCCAGCCTCATTGGCTGGTCCGTCGGGTCGCTGGGGTCAGAGTATGTGTCTGATCGACCCCCAGACAGCCCTCCTGATTGGAGGACAGGGCTGTAGGATGCAGTTCTGTAAGGATCCTATGTGGAAACTGTGTACAGGTGGGTTTAGACACGCACACAAACATATACATACCACACACACAACAGACTTCCCGCCGACAGACACCTCACTTCCTGTCCCCTTTGCACCCAATCAGAGGACATGTCCTGGGTTGCCGCGGAGACGTTGGCAGAAGGCCCCACCCCAGAGGCCAGGATTGGCCATACGGCGACCTACGACCCCGACTCCAGACGGATCTTCGTGTTCGGCGGCTCCAAGAACAGGAAGTGGTTCAACGACGTTCACATCCTGGACACACAGAGCTGGAGGTGGAGCACAGTGGAGGTACACACACACACATTACACACACACACATTACACACACACACACACACACAGTACACATCCTCTCCTCTCCTCCTCAGGCCCAGGGTAAGGTCCCCCCCCTAGCCTACCACAGCTGTAGTATGTTCCGGGGCGAACTATTTGTCCTGGGGGGGGTGTTTCCTCGCCCCCACCCAGAGCCTGATGGCTGCAGCGACTCTCTCTACATCTTCGACCCCCAGCTCTCAATATGGTACCAGCCCATCGTCATGGGCGACAAGCCTGCCCCACGCTCAGGGTGAGTCGAGCACGTGCGTGCACGCACACACAGCAGAATGCTAGCACTCCTTAGTTAATGACTGTATGGCGTCTTCAATTCTCTCTCTCGACTTCCCTCTCTGTCTCTCTCTTTCTCTCTCCACCTGTCTCTCTCTCTTCTGTACCTTCCTCTCTACCTCTCTCTCTCTAGCTCTTTGTCTCTCTCTTTCTATCTCCACCTCTCTCTGTCTCCTCTCTCTCTCTCTCTCTCTCTCTCTCTCTCTCTCTCTCTCTCTCTCTCTCTCTCTCTCTCTCTCTCTCTCTGTCTCTCTGTCTCTCTCTCTCTCTCTCTCTCTCTCTCTCTCTCTCTCTCTCTCTCTCTCTCTCTCTCTCTCTCTCTCTCTACTGTGCCTACTCACATTGGCACCAAAAGGTTGTTGACTGCTATACAAACACAGATTGTTCAACTCCTCCCCCCCCTCTCTCTCTCTGCAGTCATTCTGCCTGTGTGCTGGGGGGGAAGATCTTCATGTTTGGGGGCTGGGACACACCTGTCTGCTACAACGACATGTACATGCTGGACCTGGGTAAGACACACACACACCTGTAGATAAACACCCACACACAGCTACACCCCTCACCCCCACACACAGCTACACCCCACAGACAGCTACACCCCTCACCCTCACACACAGCTACACCCCTCACCCCCACACACAGCTATACCCCTCACACCCACACACAGCTACACCCCTCACCCCCACACACAGCTACACCCCTCACCCCCACACACAGCTACACCCCTCACCCCTCCGTGTCTCCTCCCAGGTCTGATGGAGTTCAGCGCGGTGCGGACGTCGGGCCGCGCCCCGTCTCCCCGGTGTTGGCACGGCAACGCCCCCCTCTCAGGATCCAGGTTCCTGCTCCACGGGGGGTACGACGGCCAGCACGCCCTCACCGACACCTTCATCTTCAACACAGGTGAGGGGGAGGGGGGGGAGAGGGGGTGTCTGTGGTTGCCTGTGAGTCAGTTTGTGGGGAGGATCGGTAGTTAGCTTCATCAGCTCCTCCTTTCGACCACTTCCTGTCCTCTCGATGACTACTTCCTGTTTCCTTTTCCAGAGACCAGCAGCTGGACAGAGGTTTTCCACCCTCAGCTCTCCGTGCCTCGCGCCGGCCACTCCGTCATCACCATGACAACGGCCAACCGCCTCTCGGGAGAGGGGGGGGGTAAGGAGGGCGGGGCCAGTAGAACCCTGCTGGTGTTTGGGGGTGGAGACAACGAGGGGAATTTCTATTCCGACCTGACGACGGTTGCCGAGCGCGAACTGATGGATAAAAGCTAAGGACTACTGAAAGTGCTTCAGGGAAATGGAGGACAAATTACACTCTCTTTTTGTATTTTTTATAAATATACATATTTTGTGTTTTTGTTCTAAACTGTTAAACTATGCAATGTTAAAGTATTTAAATGTTAAATGTTTCTGGATTGTACGGGCCGATACAGGAGTTCGTAACAACAAAAAGGGTTTTAAAGGCTTGATCAAGATTTTTTTTTTACCTAGATATTTTTATATGTTCAAGTTGTCCCTCAGGTGAAATGTTTTAACAGTGAAAAGACATGATTCTACCATCTTGTTTATTCAGTAATCATCAGTGTCTTGGAGGGATCTTTTATTAAAAAATATAGTTCAAACAATTGTTGAGTTTGTGCTTTAGACTTAAGAAACTCCTTAGTTTAGCAAATTTCCTAAGCAAACTCACCATGAGAAAGTAACACCGGATACACGTGCATCACCTGTCAAACCCTACGTCACGACTCAAGGTGGCAGTAGAGACTACCGTCACTGATCATCACTGAATAAGGTACCTGAACGTTTTTCTCCCCGTTGTGGATTGTAGGAACTTGGAAGTGTCGTTGCTATGGTGACAGTTTATAACGTTTCGACACCGATCATAAGTCTAGTGAAGATTTTTTACACCGGCTTTTAAAATCGTGCGCTGGTGGCACTAACGAACACCTGTGGATTTTCCGAATGGAACCGATTCTGTCCGAACGCGCCCTCCCACTGCGCGCCTCCCTCCTCTCCCCAGTCGTGGTGCAAGCAGCCATGTTGGCTTGCTCTTGTTCCGGTATCGGTAGATCGTGCGCATAGGCTGCATTCGGGCGCAGCTCTGCCTCACTCGCCCGTTGACACGCACTCGCCGTCCACCGAGGAATCGAAAAAGCCCTGTTGCCAAGAATGGATTGTAGAACTTAAATCGTTTATACGCCCCACGGAAGTCAACCGGGCACTGGTAAAACGCCGGGAATTTTTACCAACACACTGCAGCAGTGCAGCAGTTGAACGACCTTATTCAAATCACGCAATCGGGAATACGGTGATTTCCGTGGATTTAGAGTTTGGTGGATTTTTGCTGGCCAGTAACGTTAGCTAGCAAACGTGATCTGCTGTTTGCAGACGCATAGAAATGAACCCGTTTTAACTGAAAAACAAAGGCGGAATGTTCAACTGGTTATGTGGGTAGGAACGGAGTGGGGACACTTATGACATTCTTCTAACCAAGACTGGATAACCAACCGGAAAGATTGGGATTTTCTCTATAACCGCAAGGAAGGTCGACACCGGGGCCACTTGGCCTGAAGTTTTGAAGTCCTCGGACTTGATTTTTAGCTCTTGGAATAGACACTGTTAGCGCCAGCGGGTTTTTTTGACAGCTGAGGTTGTCGCACTTGCTAGCCAAGTGATTAGCATTCAGTTTGGACTTTGACTCCACTTAAACGTATAGCTCATCAGATTTTTTGGGGACTTTTATTAGCTTGCTAGCTAGTAACGCTCGTTATCAGTTAAGCTTGGCAGCGTTCGCATTCCTAGGATTGGAAAACGGAATTACACTTGTCAACCACCCACTCTCGGTTTGAACGTCTCTTTCAGTTTCGGGAAATTACTCTTTTCTCTTCGCTATGGGAGGTGTACCTGCAGCTAGCTAGCTGACCAACTTAGCAAACCGCTGGCTAATGAGGGAATCAACTTGTTGAACACACGGAGCGAGTCGTGTGGCTTGCTGGCTGGCTAGCTATCTGGCCAGCAAAGGAACAACTTTTTCTTCCAAGTTGTGAATATTTGGGGTCCCCCGCTATATCAGAAGCTGGCTAGATGAACATAGTAGCCTGAACTTTTTTTATTCGTCTCTCCCAGACCCTCGGTTTTTCTAAATCCTTGAAGATGTCGACCAGAGCGCCATTGCTGGCTGTCATTGAAAATTCGTCTAGCCAGGTAAGATTCAGCCCCCATAACGTAGTCTAACTTGTAAGCTTTCACTTTGCCGTTTAGTGGCGTGTACAATGTTCCTTTCAGTTGTATAGCTTGCGAGAAACTTGAGGGGGTTGAGCGCAATTCGGAATGCTCGTCAACTGGTTAGTCTCTAGTTTTTGTTGACTGAGTCATAGAACTTGATTATTTTCATGGCATCATTGTACCGTGTGACCGCATTCTCATACCACACACAGTGAATTAGTAAAGCTTGATCACATCACAACGAGGTAGCGTTAATACAACTGCAAACTTGAGTTTTAAGTATCTGGTTTGGTAAATTGCTTTTGTTCAACGTTGATCATACATAAACTATTCTTACATATATCAAGCAAGCTGGCTAAGGGCTTAGATTCCCACCGTAGAAAACATCCGGCCATGAATGGCTGCGTGCGTTACTATTGTGTTGGCGTACACGATCCCCGAAGACGCCCGTGAACCATTGGATGTGGCTAATCATTAAAAGAGCCCTAAGTCTTTTGTTGCCAGTTCTCTAACTTGTGCCAAGCCCTCGTAATCGTTAAAGATAAACAACGGCTAATCATCGTCATCGTGTCATGACCACGGTCTCGTGGTTTGAGCGGAGAGGGAGCTGCTGTAGATTAACCGAACTCGGATCATCTCCGGTTTACTAACGGCATCTGGGCAAGACGACGGCCTGGAGGGTTTTCTAAAGGGCGCACCGGTGACGTCACGCGCAGGTGTGTGTGTTTGTTTGTCACCTGGAAAGAGGATAGGCCGATCACCACGCCTGTGTGTTCAGACTAAGAACTACCGAACCGTTAACACGCACTGATTTGTTGTGTGTGGGAGGTAGGTAGGTCGCGTGAACAGGGACAAGATAGGAAGCGGGAAGACGGGTCAAAATGTGAAGAATGAGAGACCATGAAAACGTGATGATTGTCTTTGGAGGGTGTGTAGATGAGACGGTGTCAAAGGAGAAGTCGGAGAAAGAAGGATATAATTTTGAGAGAGAGAGACCGAGAGAGAGACCGAGAGAGAGACCGAGAGAGAGACCGAGAGAGACCAAGAGACCGAGAGAGAGAGACCGAGAGAGACCGAGAGACCAAGAGACCGAGAGAGACCGTCTGTTTGTGTTGCTATTAGCATGCTTTGTTACCATGGGTCCATAGCTATACTGATAGGGCTGGTCTGGGTATGTGGACATGCTGCTCATGTCAGATACTGCTTCCTGAGTGCAACGTTCATGTGTGTGTGTGTGTGTGTGTGTGTGTGTGGTATTGATTACTGCTGTGATGGTGACTCACAGTGCAAGGTGAATGCAGATTGCTAAAACCAGGTGTAGTAGTCTAGAGAAGTAAGAGGTGTGTGGGTGGGGGTGGGGGAGGGGGTGGGTGGGTGGGGTAATGACTAGTCTCAGAACAGATCCTTTCTGATGTTGGTATGAATGGAGAAAATTAACAAGGAACACTTATGGCCAGAACTCGACTAACCAGTGTTTTCAAAGGAAGTTTGTGTACATAGGTGTGTGTGTGTGTGTGTAGGTAGTTGTGTGTGTGTGTGTGTGTTTTTCGTGTCGTAGAGGCAGGTTGTCTTTCTGTCTGTTCAGAAAAACTGGAGACTCTCACACACTCACACACTCACACACACACACCTTAGCGTGTCAACTCTCAGGTTCAGGTTTGTGTGTCCAGAGACCTGACACCACCAGTCCACTTTGTGTCTGTGTGTGTGTCTGTCTGTGTGTGTGTGTGTGTGTGTGTGTGTCTCTATCATGTCTCTCTATCATGACCACCTGTCTGTCTGTCTCTAGCCGGGTGTTGGTCTCCCTGCCAGCTGTTTTCACCTGGTCCGGAGATCTCTAGAGGTTGGTCAGGCAGACTGTCGCCCCGCCCCTTGACGTCAGGGGCAACACCAATCAGGAGTGGGCTAACGAGCTGGCGAGACCTTCCCTGATTGGCTGGATTCAAATACACTTTCTTCGACATAAACGGCTGGCTGAGAACACACAAACACACGTATCACCCAATGTTGTGTGTCTTCAGATGAGGCCTCTGCTTACACACAGACAACTGCTCCTCTGGCGTAATTGTGTGTGATTGTCTGAGAGAAGAAGAAATCTTTTTAGTTACTCCAGTTACTCTGGATGTCTCGGTGTACGTTTTCTACCATTTTACGTCATACGTGTGTGTGTGTGTTTGTGTGTGTGTGTTTGGCCTTACATTTTAGTGTGATTTCTCTGCCTTCCCCCATCTTCAGATTCCTCCTAGTAGTTTCTTCTCTCTCTCTCTGTCTCTCTCTCTCTCGCTCTCTCTCTCTCTCTCTCTCTCTCTCTCTCTCTCTCTCTCTTTGTCTCTCTCGCTCTCTCTCTCTCTCTCTCTCTCTCTCTATTGGTCTCTCTCTCTCTTGGTCTCTCTCTCTCTCTTGGTCTCTCTCTCTCTCTCTCTCTCTCTCTCTCTCTCTCTCTCTCTCTCTCTCTCTCTCTCTCTCTCAGGGGTCACAGTCAGATCACGTCTAAGCTCCCCTCTTTCATCGTCTGATCAGTGGCTCTGGTGTCTGTTGGTTAGGTCTGGATAATGTATGCTAGCAGCTCAGAGCTCTGGTGTCTGTTGGTTAGGTCTGGGTAATGTATGGTAGCAGCTCAGAGCTCTGATGTCTGTTGGTTAGGTCTGGGTAATGTATGGTAGCATCTCAGAGCTCTGTTGTCTGTTGGTTAGGTCTGGGTAACGTATGCTATCAGCTCAGAGCTCTGCTAACATCTTTTTGTTGTGTAGTGTGTGTGTGTGTGTGTATTTATTTGTTTAACAAAATCTATGTGGAAGTTGCGTGTGTATTTATTTGTTGAACAAAGGCTTTGTGGAAGTTGTGTGTGTGTGTCTGTCACCAGTCCGTTGTTCTTCCACTTCCTCTGTCAGCTTTGTGCCCATCTGTTCCTGAGCATGGCTGTCAGCATGGCCTGTGTATGGACACACACACACGCTTCCAAACACACGTTCACACACTCGCTTGTTCACGCTCACCCAAGCTTGCACGCACACACACACACCTACACGCATCTACATTGCTGGAGCAGAAAGTGAATGTCTTTATTTAGATCTCGCTTGTGACAGACAACACTGCCGACACACACACACACACAAACACACATTTGGGCAGTCTCGCAGCAGACTGAGACACAGTGTATCACCTCCATGTTAGAGCCTCTCAGAGTTGACTTAGCTGTCTGTGAGGGAGGGGGTAGAGGGAGGGGGTAGAGGGGGGAGGGAGGAGGGCTTGGAGGGAGGAGGGCTTGGAGGGAGGAGGGCTTGGAGGGAGGGGGGAGGGGGTAGAGGGAGGAGGGAGGGCATGGAGGGAGGGAGGAGGGCTTGGAGGGAGGGGGGAGGGGGTAGAGGGGGAGGGAGGAGGGAGGGAGGAGGGCTTGGGGGGAGGGGAGGAGGGAGGGAGGAGGGGGGAGGGCTTGGAGGGAGGGGGGAGGGCTTGGAGGGAGGGGGTAGAGGGAGGAGGGAGGGGGAGGAGGGAGGAGGGGGGGTAGAGGGAGGGGGAGGAGGGAGGAGGGGGGGTAGAGGGAGGGGGAGGAGGGAGGGGGTAGAGGGAGGGGGTAGAGGGAGGGGGTAGAGGGAGGAGGGAGGGAGGGCAGGTTTTGTGAGAAGCAGTTTCAGGATAGATAGTGAGATGCTAAGAGGTATAATGAAGGCAGGGAGAGAGAGAACATTTACAGGTCAAGAGAAAAGAAACAGATTAGAGGATGGGTTTAGAGATGCGGAGGGAGGGAGGGAGGGAGGGAGGGAGGGAGGGAGGGAGGGAGGGAGGGAGGGAGGGAGGGAGGGAGGGAGGGAGGGAGGGAGGGAGGGAGGGAGGGAGGGAGGGAGGGAGGGAGGGAGGGATTGAAGTGAAGAGTGAAGGAACTGACAGGTAGAGAGGGGGGAGGGTAGGGGGGAGGGAAGAAAAGAGAGATGGAAGGAGGGGGGGGCTGCTCCAGTGAATGACAAATCTCCATGGCAACACAGCCATCACGACCTAGAGACAGGAGAGGTGTGTGTTTGTATGTTTCTTCCACTTATTTATGTAGTGTATAGAATACTGGGGTTTGTGTGTGTGTGTGTGTGTGTGTGTGTGAGATTCTCAGCACCTTACTAAAGGTCAATGATAATAAGGGTCGTGTCCAAACCAGAGCCCTGGCAACAGTATAACAGGGAGGGGGAGGGAGGGAGAGGGTGTGTCACTTGTGTTTCTGTGTGTTGGTATGCATGCAAGGTGTAGGCCTAAAGCTGCTGTTGTACTAGAAGCTGTGGGGGTGTGTGTGGGTGTGCGTATAGCAGCAAAGTTGTCGAATGAGCAAAAAACTGATGTCATCGTGTCCACATCTATAATTATCACTGAAAGGTGTGTTTGAGTGTCGATAAGTAGAGGAAAGAGATGAGAGAGAGAGAGAGAGAGGGAGAGGGAGAGGGAGAGGGAGAGGGAGAGGGAGAGGGAGAGGGAGAGGGGGAGGGGGAGGGGGAGGGGGAGGGGGAGGGATCAGTGATGTAACTTCCATCTTCACCAACTTGGCTAATGTTTACACAGATAATATACCCACACACAGCCTGTGTGTGTGTGCCTATGAGAAGTTAACTATCTTCTCTCTCTCTCCGTCAGCCGGACTCCAAGCCCGTGAGCCGTCCCAGCATGCCGCGGTGTCGGAACTCGGTTGCCACGACGGCGGAGGAGACGCCTCACATCGGTAACTACCGGTTACTGAAGACCATCGGGAAGGGCAACTTCGCCAAGGTCAAACTGGCACGACACGTCCTCACAGGGAAGGAGGTAACGCATCACTTCCTGTCAGGATGGAACTGCTTCCTGTCGTGTTACTTCCTGTTCCCGGTGTCCCTGCTTCCTGTGCTGGGCCTGGGGTCTGTTTGTCCTGTTGCCGTTGGGGAGGGGTGGGGAAAGGGTGGGGGGGTGAGGTGAATGCTCCATGTTTTGCTCTTGACTGGAACCACTCAACATTCTATCTCTTTCTGTCTGTCTCCCCCTCTCCTCTCCAGTCTCAGCTCTTGCTAGCTGTGTGTGTGTGTGTGCCTGACACCCTGATAAAACGCCACATGACCGTTAACAATAAGACACACACACACACTCTCTCACACACACACACTCACACACACACGCACTCGGGCCACACTGGAGCAGAGAGTCCATGAACAGAGACATCCGAATGAAAGGATGGACAGTGACTCTGTCTGTTGGAGTGTGGGTGTGTTTCTAATGTCAGGTGTTATCCTTAGGTGGCTGTGAAGATTATTGATAAGACCCAACTGAACTCTTCTAGTCTACAAAAGGTGAGTGTGCACACACACACACCTGTTATGTTGTAGCCACACCAACATGTCTCTCCCCCCTCCTCCCCCTTATCTCTCACTCCCTCCCCCCCCTCGTGGTGTAGTTGTCAGAGTTCAGGGTAATTACAGGAAGAGAGCCTCAATTACTTTCTTTCAAGAGGCCATTCACACTCTCTCACACACAATCACAACTTCAGTTCTGATTATCTTCCTCCTTTAGCTTTTCCGGGAAGTGAGAATCATGAAGCTGTTGAATCATCCAAATATAGGTGAGTCTGAATGAATCATTTTACCATAGATGAGTCTTATGGTGTCTGTTTTATATAAATGAATGAATCATTTAAACTGATTTGAGTCTAAATGAATCATTCTGACATAGTAAAGGTTGATGGATGAGAGAATCATTTGAAATGACAAATGAATAGATGTAATGAATCTGAACCTCTCTTTTTCCATGTCATTTGTTTCACTCTTTCCAATCTCTCCCTCTCTATTTCCATTCTCTCCTTCTCTCTTTCCACCTCCTCCTCCCTCACCTCATCTCTCCCTCACGTCCTCCTCCCTCACTTCCTCTCTCCCTCACCTCCCTCCCTCCTCCTCCCCCACAGTCAAGCTGTTTGAGGTGATTGAGACAGAGAAGACGCTGTACCTGGTGATGGAGTACGCCAGTGGAGGTGTGTGTCGCGCTCAAATCACTCCCCCTGGCAGCGTGCAACCCTAAATACCTCCCCCTTAAATATTCCCCCTGTCCTCAACTTAAATAAGGTTCATGGGTTCTGATCTTCAATACAGCCTGATGCCATTTGTCACTGCATATTTTCATCTTCCGTCTACCACTCTCTTCTCCCTCCTCTCTCCTCTCCCAGGTGAGGTGTTTGATTACCTTGTGGCTCACGGCAGGATGAAAGAGAAGGAGGCACGCGCCAAGTTCAGACAGGTGTGTGAGTGAGGTGTGTGTGTGGTGTGTGTGCGTGAGAGGTGTGCGTGAGAGGTGTGAGTGAGGTGTGTGTGTGCGTGTGTGTGAGTGTGTGAATGAAGTGTCTGTTTTCAAACTACAAGTTTGTAACCTTTTTTTCCCAAAGGTTTTACGTTTTTAGAAAATATTATAGTAAACTTTTTAAACTTTTCAAAAAACACACCAAAGAGTTTATACATTTTTTCAAATCTTTTTTCTTAAATCTAAAAAATGAATAAAAAATTATCAAACTTTCCAAACTTCCCATCTCTGGTTAGGTGTGTGTGGAAGTGGTTTCAGATGTAGATATTTGTGATACAAGAATATGAGAATCACATCTCTCCTTCTTTCCCTCCCTCCCTCCCTCCCTCCCTCCCTCCCTCCCTCCCTCCCTCCCTCCCTCCCTCCCTCCCTCCCTCCCTCCCTCCCTCCCTCCCTCCTTCACTCCCTCCCCCTCCCTGCCTCCCCCCTCCCTCCCTCTCCCCCCTCCCTCTCCCCCCCTCCCTCCCTCCCTCACTCCCCCCCCTCCCTCCCTCCCTCCCCCCCTCCCTCCTTCACTCCCTCCAGATTGTGTCTGCAGTGCAGTACTGTCACCAAAAGAACATAGTACACCGAGACTTGAAGGTAAGCCCTGCTCCTTCACCATAAATTCCTGTTGCTAATTAGCCCTCAGAGCTGTGTGTGTGAGTGAGAGTGAGAGAGAGTGAGAGAGAGTGAAAGAGAGTGAAAGAGAGTGAGAGAGAGTGAGAGAGAGTGAGAGAGAGTGAGAGAGAGTGAGAGAGAGTGAGAGAGAGTGAGAGAGAGTGAGAGAGAGTGAGAGAGAGTTAGAGAGAGGGAGAGAGGGAGAGAGGGAGGAAGAGAGAGAGAGTTGTCAGGCGATGATGTCATCTCGTTGCTGAGTGTGCGTGAGCTCCTTGTGCCACTGCACCTGTTGCTAGGCAACGCAGCCTTCCTCGCTCCGCAAAGTTTAGTAAACTCAACACACACTCTTTCAACCCAGCATGCACCTGCCCCCCCCCCCACACACACACACAGGCCTGACAGTATTAAACTGATATTTATCTGCCTTTCTCTCCTCTCTCTTTTGTCTTTCTCTCCCTCTCCCTCTCCCCCCTCCCCCCTCCCCTCTCCCCCCTCCCTCCCAGGCTGAGAACCTGCTCCTGGATGCAGATATGAACATCAAGATAGCAGACTTTGGCTTCAGTAATGAGTTCACTCTGGGCAACAAGCTGGACACCTTCTGTGGCTCCCCACCCTACGCTGCCCCTGAGCTCTTCCAGGTAGAGACACACACACACACACACACAACCACCCTGATCCACACACACACACACACACACACAACCACCCTGATCCACACACACACACGCGCACAACCACCCTGATCCACACACACACACACACACACACAACCACCCTGATCCACACACACACACAACCACAACCACCCTGATACACACACACACACACACAGACCTCTTCAATGAGAATATACCTCTCCTCTCCCTCCTCCTCCTCCCTCCTCCTCTCCTTCCTCTCCTCCCTCCCCCCTCCTCCTCCTCTCCTCCCTCCTCCTCCTCCCTCCTCCTCCAGGGTAAGAAGTATGATGGTCCTGAGGTGGATGTGTGGAGTCTGGGGGTCATCCTCTACACGCTGGTCAGCGGCTCCCTGCCCTTCGACGGACAGAACCTCAAGGTGTGTGTGGATCAGGGTGGTGTGTGTGGATCAGGGTGGTGTGTGTGGATCAGGGTGGTGTGTGTGGATCAGGGTGGTGTGTGTGTGGATCAGGGTGGTGTGTGTGTGGATCAGGGTGGTGTGTGTGTGGATCAGGGTGGTGTGTGTGTGGATCAGGGTGGTGTGTGTGGATCAGGGTGGTGTGTGTGTGGATCAGGGTGGTGTGTGTGTGGATCAGGGTGGTGTGTGTGGATCAGGGTGGTGTGTGTGTGGATCAGGGTGGTGTGTGTGTGGATCAGGGTGGTGTGTGTGTGGATCAGGGTGGTGTGTGTGTGGATCAGGGTGGTGTGTGTGTGGATCAGGGTGGTGTGTGTGTGGATCAGGGTGGTGTGTGTGTGGATCAGGGTGGTGTGTGTGTGGATTAGGGTGGTGTGTGTGGATCAGGGTGGTGTGTGTGTGGATCAGGGTGGTGTGTGTGGATCAGGGTGGTGTGTGTGTGGATCAGGGTGGTGTGTGTGTGGATCAGGGTGGTGTGTGTGTGGATCAGGGTGGTGTGTGTGTGGATCAGGGTGGTGTGTGTGTGGATCAGGGTGGTGTGTGTGTGGATCAGGGTGGTGTGTGTGTGGATCAGGGTGGTGTGTGTGGATCAGGGTGGTGGGTGTGGATCAGGGTGGTGGGTGTGGATCAGGGTGGTGGGTGTGGATCAGGGTGGTGGGTGTGGATCAGGGTGGTGTGTGTGTGTGTGTGTCCACGCCTGAGGGATTTTAGCTGGTTTATACTGAGTGTGTTTGAGAATGCGTTAAGTGTGTGTGTTCATGTTGGGGGGGAAAAGTAACTTTTCCTCCCCCCTCCTCCTCTCCCCCTCCTCCTCTCCCCCTCTACTCTCCTCCTCTCCCCCCTCTCTCCTTCCCCCCTCCTCCCCCCCTCCCCCCTCCCCCTGCAGGAGCTGAGAGAGCGTGTGCTCAGGGGGAAGTACAGGATCCCCTTCTACATGTCTACAGACTGTGAGAACCTGCTGAAGAAGTTCCTCATCCTCAACCCCTCCAAGAGAGGCAGCCTGGAGGTACACACACACACACACACGCCTGGAGGTACACACACACACGTCTCCCCCCCCAGATCTTGTGAGCAGTGTACGTGCTCTCCCCAGCAGCAGATCATGAGGGACAGGTGGATGAACGTGGGGCATGAGGAGGAGGAGCTTAAGCCCTACATCCAACCCCAGCCAGACTACAAGGACCCCAAGAGGACAGGTGCACACACACACACACACACACACATCTACACACACACACACTCTCACCCTCTCACAAGTGCTGGTCTTTGACTGTGTGTGTGTGTGTGTGTGTGTGTGTGTGTGTGTAGAGATCATGATCCAGATGGGATATTCTATGGAGGAGGTGCAGGACTCTCTAGTGAACCAGAAATACAACGAGGTCATGGCTACATACCTGCTGCTGGACTACAGGAACTCAGAGGTAGGTACACACACTACACACACTACACACACACACACACTACACACTACACACACACACTACACACACACACTCTGATGTTTCCTCTTTTCAGCTGGATGAGGGCGTCATCAAGCCCCGCCCAGGAAGTGATGTCACCAACATCACCGCTCCCTCCCCGCCCCACAAGGTGCAGCGCAGCGTGTCCTCCAATCAGAAGCCTCGACGTGGCGTGGACCAGGGTGAGACTGGTGTTTGTCGGAGGGAGGGAGGGGGTACTGATGAATAGAGACATTCAAACCTTGTTAAACAGCCTCACTGATACTGCCAGTCTCCTCCTTCACTCCCTCCCTCTCTCCCTCCTCCCTCTGTCTCCCTCCCTCTCTCCCTCCTCCCTCTGTCTCCCTCCCTCCCTCTCCCTCTGTCTCCCTCCCTCTCCCTCCTCCCTCTGTCTCCCTTCCTCTCCCTCCTCCCTCTGTCTCCCTCCCTCCCTCTCCCTCTGTCTCCCTCCCTCTGTCTCCCTCCCTCTCCCTCTGTCTCCCTCCCTCCTCCCTCTGTCTCCCTCCCTCTCCCTCCTCCCTCTGTCTCCCTCTGTCTCCCTCTGTCTCCCTCCTTCTCCATGTCTCCTTCCTCCCTCTGTCTCCCTCCCCCTCCATGTCTCCCTCCCTCTCCATGTCTCCCTCCTCCCTCTCCCTCTGTCTCCCCCCCTCTCCAGGCTCCTCCCACTCTAAGAGGGGGGAGAAGCAGGAGGAATCTGGGAGGAAGGGATCTGGAAGTTCCGCCAGCCCCCTGTCCTCCGACCGCAAGAAGACCTCCCCCTCCACCGTACGCTCTCTCTCACTCACACACACACACTGTACTCTCTCTCACTCACACACACACACTGTACTCTCACTCACTCACACACACACTGTACTCTCTCTCACACACACACACTGTACTCTCTCTCACACACACACACACTGTACTCTCTCTCACACACACACACTGTACTCTCTGTCACTCACACACACACTGTACTCTCTCTCACACACACACACACTGTACTCTCTCTCTCTCACTCACACACACACTGTACTCTCTCTCTCTCACTCACACACACACTGTACTCTCTCTCACACACACACACACACACACTGTACTCTCTCTCACACACACACACACACACTGTACTCTCTCTCACACACACACACACTGTACTCTCTCTCACTCACACACAATGTACTCTCTCTCACTCAAACACACACTGTACTCTCTCTCACTCAAACACACACTGTACTCTCTCTCACTCAAACACACACTGTACTCTCTCTCTCACACACACACTGTACTCTCTCTCACACACACACACACTGTACTCTCTCTCACACACACACACACACTGTACTCTCTCTCACTCACACACACACTGTACTCTCTCACACACACACACACTGTACTCTCTCTCACACACACACACACTGTACTCTCTCTCACACACACACACACTGTACTCTCTCTCACACACACACACACTGTACTCTCTCTCACTCACACACACACTGTACTCTCTCTCACACACACACACACTGTACTCTCTCTCACTCACACACACACACACTGTACTCTCTCTCACACACACACACACACACACACACTGTACTCTCTCTCACACACACACACACTGTACTCTCTCTCACTCACACACACACTGTACTCTCTCACACACACACACACACACACACACTGTACTCTCTCACACACACACACACACACTGTACTCTCTCACACACGCACACACACACACTGTACTCTCTCACACACGCACACACACACACACACACTGTACTCTCTCACACACACACACACACACTGTACTCTCTCTCTCACACACACACACACACACACACACACACACACACACACTGTACTCTTTCACACACACACACACACACACACTGTACTCTCTCACACACACACACACACACACACACACTGTACTCTCTCTCACACACACACACACACACACACACACACTGTACTCTTTCACACGCACACCCCATACAAGCACGCAAGCACATACACATGCTATCATACACGCATGTTGATGGTCTTTCTGGTCTTTCTCCCCCCTCCTCTCCTCCCCCTCCAGAACAGCATCTTGTCCACAGGGACGGCCCGCAGTAGGAACTCTCCCCTGACAGAGAGAGCTACTCTGGGCCAGGGAATACAGAACGGCAAGGACAGGTACACACTCACACACACACTCACACACACACTCACACACACTCACACACACTCACACACACACACACTCACACACACACACACTCACACACACACTCACACACACTCACACACACACTCACACACACACACACACTCACACGCACACACACTCACACACACACTCACACGCACACACACTCACACACACACACACTCACACTCACACGCACACACACACTCACACGCACACACTCTCACTCACGCATTAATAACAATATAACAATATATTGTATAACATCAGTCATACCATAACATGTCATGAAACAACATATCTTGTTATAGCATAACATTGATCACAACATATAATGACACAAGCTGTCGTAACAGCCTGAAGTATGTCTGTTGTTGTAGCTCCCCTCCCCTGGTCTGGTGAACCCGCCCACTTCCTGTTTCTCTCCACCAATTAGCCTGGCCCCTCTCTCCTTCTGGAACGCCGTTCAGACAATCTGCATCCTCCAATGTCATGATTGATAGCCGCGACCGCTAATGGAATGGAGATCAGCTGTTCTGATTGGCTCAACTTCCTATCAATCGTCAATTTGCCGTTGCGATGCCCCCTTAGCAACGGTTTCTTAGCAATGCCAGTTGGCAACAAAAGGTTAGGGGTCAGACTGGCTGATGAGATGACCCTGATCATGAACCCAGGGATTAGGCTTGGTTTACCAGACTACCACCCTCCATCCATCCCTTTCTCTCCCCCCCTCTCTCTCCTCCCCCCTCTCTCTCTCCTCCCCCCCTCTCTCTCTCTCCTCCCCCCCCTCTCTCTCCTCCCCCCTCTCTATCCTCCCCCCCCTCTCTCTCCTCCCCCCCTCTCTCTCCTCCCCCCTCTCTCTCCCCCCTCTCTCTCCTCCCCACCCCTCTCTCCCCCCCTCTCTCTCTCCTCCCCCCCTCTCTCTCCCCCCCCCCCTCTCTCTCCTCCCCCCCATCTCTCTCCTCCCCCCCTCTCTCTCCTCCCCCCCCTCTCTCTCCTCCCCCTCTCTCTCCCCCCCTCTCTCTCCTCCCCACCCCTCTCTCCCCCCCTCTCTCTCTCCTCCCCCCCTCTCTCTCCTCCCCCCCTCTCTCTCCTCCCCCCATCTCTATCCTCCCCCCCTCTCTCTCCCCCCTCTCTCCTCCCCCCTCTCTCTCCTCCCCCTCTCTCTCCTCCCCCCTCTCTCTCCTCCCCCCCTCTCTCTCCTCCCCCCCCCTCTCTCTCCCCCCCTCTCTCTCCCCCCTCTCTCTCCTCCCCCCTCTCTCTCCTCCCCCCCTCTCTCTCCTCCCCCCCTTGTGATGACTTGTGATGGAATATGAACTCTTCTAGTTTCTCTCCTCACCAGCTTCTAATAGGCTTATACACATGTACGTGTGTGTGTGCGCGCCCATGTTTCCTCTCAAGTCTCTGTCGTGTTTCAATGTAATCAGCACTCTGTTAGCTTGACCTCTATACAACCTCTCTTCCTCTCTCTGTCCCTCTCTCCTTCCCCCTTCTCCTCCTCCCTCTTCCCTTTATCACTCCCTTCGTCAGTACCACTCTCCTCTGTCTCTCTGGCACATGTTCCTGTGTGTGTGTGTGTGTGTGTGTGTCTATTTTGAGTTCTTGATAAAGGCTCGTTCTCATCTTTATTTTCAACTCTCTGGTCTCACTCCACTATCACCTCTCTCCTCCCTCTCTACCTCCCTCTCCTCCCTCCCCTCCCTCTCTACCTCCCTCCCTCTCCTCCCTCTCTACCTTTCTCTCCTCCCTCCCCTCCCTCTCTACCTCCCTCCCTCTCCTCCCTCTCTACCTCCCTCCCTCTCCTCCTTCTCTACCTCCCTCCCCTCCCTCTCCTCCCTCCCTCCCCTCCCTCTCTCCTCCCTCTCTACCTCCCTCTCCTCCCTCCCCTCCCTCTCCTCCCTCCCTCCCCTCCCTCTCTCCTCCCTCTCTACCTCCCGCTCCTCCCTCCCTCCCTCCCTCTATCCTCCCTCTCTACCTCCCTCTCCTCCCTCCCTCCCCTCCCTCTCTCCTCCCTCTCTACCTCCCTCCCCTCCCTCTCCTCCCTCCCTCTCCTCCCTCTCTACCTCCCTCTCCTCCCTCCCTCCCCTCCAGTATATGTGCTTCTAACCATGCTTCCCTCCCACACCCGGCTGACCACAAACACCTTCCTCTCCTGTGTGTGTGTGCGTGTGTGTATACGTGTGTGTGCGTGTGTGTATACGTGTGTGTGTGTGTGTGTATACGTGTGTGTGTGTGTGTATACATGTGTGTGTGTATATACGTATGTGTGTGTGTGTGTGTGTGTGTGTGTGTATACGTGTGTGTGTGTGTATACATGTGTGTGTGTGTGTGTGTATATACGTATGTGTGTGTGTGTGTGTGTGTGTGTATACATGCCCCCCAGCCTGAACACCCCAGGGTCCAGGGCCTCTGCTGCCGCCATCCTCTCCTCCTCTTCCTCCTCTTCCTCACGCCCCCGCCATCACAAGTCCCTCTCCTCCTCCAACCACCCCTGCCCCCCTGACCCGCACGCACCGCCACCCAGGCAAGTCCTCTCACAGACACCCTCCCTCCCCCCCTCCCTAACCCAGACCCAGCTCAGACCCAGCTCAGACCCCAGTCTGGATGTTGAGCTGGATGTAGAAGCTGGATGTTGAGCAGGATGTAGAGGCTGGATGTTGAGCTGGATGTTGAGCTGGATGTTGAGCTGGATGTTGAAATGGATGTTGAGCTGGATGTTGAGGCTGGATGTTAAGGCTGGATGTTAAGGCTTAACATGTTCCATGGGTCATGTTCCTCGTGTTCCTCAGTGAGCTTGGCGTGTTCAGAGCTTGGCTTGGGACGCTGGAAAGAAGGTACCACAGCTACTAGAACCCTCTAGAACACAGTCCTTCCCTTTTGGAACATTAGAAACCGAATGTTGACTGTGTTGTACAGTTCTAGCGTTCCTCAGGAACGTGTGTTCTAGCACAGCCCTGTGGAACGTTAGAGCACCCCAGAACACAGCTCCTCTCTGTGGACTGTTAGAACCCTGTGCTTTCTGATGGAACACACAGCTGGCTGCTAGACTGGCTGCTGTGCTGTGCAGTGCTGTGTCTCCAGTAAAGACCTTCTGGACTCTCCTGCCTTTCCTCAGTTCTGGGTCTCTGTGTGTGTGTGGGGGGGTCTGTGTGTGTGTGCGGGGGTGGGGGGGGTCTCTGCGTGTGTGTGTGTCTTACAGTTTGATTACAGTCTGTGTCCAAGTATTTCAAACTAACCCCCCCTCCGCCCCCCAGCGCCCCCGCCCAGAGACCTCCTGGCGCCTCCCCCTCCGCCCACAACATCAGCAGCGCCGCGGTAACGGACCGCACCAACTTCAGCCGGGGGGTGGGGGTCCGCAGCACCTTCCACGCCGGCCAGCAGCGCGGCGCCCGCGACCAGCACGGCTCCGCCCCCTACAGCGGAGGCCCCGCCTCCCCCTCCCTGTCGCACGGCAACAGCCAGGCCAGGAGGCCTGGAACCTCCGGCATCTTCAGCAAGTTCACCTCCAAGTTTGTACGCAGGTGAGGAGGGAGGGAGGGAGGGAGGGAGGGAGGGAGGGAGGGAGGGAGGGAGGGAGGGAGGGAGGGAGGGAGGGAGGGAGGGAGGGAGGGAGGGAGGGAGGGAGGGAGGGAGGGAGGGAGGGAGGGAGGGAGGGAGGGAGGGAGGGAGGGAGGGAGGGAGGGAGGGAGGGAGGGAGGGAGGGGAGAGGAGAGAGATACCAGGAATGACTCCTGACAAGTCAGTAAATTGAGATGACACACACACACATTCTCACACACAATCCCAGACTTTAACACGCACAGTGTGTGGGGTGACCTTGCGGCTCGTCTTACATGATCAGTATTCATCCTGACTCATCTAACCCTGAATCACACAGGTGTGAGTGTGTGCGTGCTTTTAGCTGTGTGTGTTTATACACTGTGTGTATGCATGTGTGTGTGTCTTCAGGAGGCCTATGAATGTGCGTTTGTGGTACGAGTGTGTGTGAGAGAGAGGTGTGTGTGTCAGAAAAGACAGTAACTCTCCAGTCTTCTTGAAGTTGCCTCCTTGGTGACAGTATCCATGGTTACTATGTAGGTATCCCTTTTCTCAGCACTATAAATACCAGTAGTGGGGACACTACACACACACACACACACTACACACACACACACACTACACACACACACGCTCACGCTCGCACATACACACACAGAATGCCTACTCACATTGGCACCAAAAACGTTGTTGACCGCTATAGGAACACAGATATTACAACTCCTCTTTCTCTCTCTCTCTCTACCTCTTTTCTTCTATCTCACTCATGACTCATTCCTGCTCTCTTTCACCCAAACGGCACACACACACACACACACACACACATTGTTGGCAGGCTGGGAGGAAGTGGAGGGGCTTGGTATAGAGAGCTCAGGTGATAGTGTTACAGGTTAACTGCATGACTTCACACACACACACACACACACACACACACTTCCATGGTATTGAGTGTGTGAAAGGGAACGTGAGGACAACAGGAGAAAGAGTGTTGAATATTGTGAGTGAAATGGCACATCGGTTCATCTTCAAATCTACAGCATCTTCCTACTTAGGCTCAATGGAGACTCCCCCTTTTTTACTAGATCATTTGGTTCAGTCCGACTCATCTGTTCAAGTCTTGGAAGGTTCCATCTCTCACTAATGGGGGTGTTCAGTATATCTGATTTATTATTTTCCTGTATGCAGTATTTTTGTCGTGTGTAGGTTCACATTTAAATGTTTGCTAGAATAGAACGTTTTGAGATTTTTTTGAAGTGCTACATGAAAAGAAGAACGTTGTTTAAAAGTTTTGTTCTAGAACACAGCAGTGCTGATGACCCTCTGAACTCTAACTGACTCTCATTACCATCTGTTAACAAGACACACACACGCACTCTTACTCATACACTCAAACACACATTCCTACACACACATTCTTAAATACACACACATTCTCAAAATTCACACACTCTCATACACACTCTTTCACATTCACACACACACACTCTTTCTCTCTGGAGTGTGTATTAGAGGTGTGTGTGTTGAGGAAGACTCCAGGTCAACACAGTCTCTCTGAGACAGCCACCAGCGGACCAACCAACCAATCATTCGATTTGGAAAATCTGCTCTTGTGTAGTCAAGGCGATCACGCATACATTCTCTCTCTCTCTCTCTTTCTCTCTCTCTCTCTCTCTCTCTCTCTCTCTCTCTCTCTCTCTCTCTCTCTCTCTCTGTCTCTCTCTCTGTCTCTGTCTCTGTCTCTGTCTCTGTCTCTGTCTCTCTCTCTCTCTCTCTCTCTCTCTCTCTCTCTCTCTCTCTCTCTCTCCCCTCTTTTTTAAAAAAAAACATCTTTATTTTTATGTTTTCTAGGAATCTTTCCCTCAGGTTTCCCAGAAGGTAGGCACCACCTCTGCCCCTCCTCTTCCTGTGTCACCCAGCTGGGGCTACATCCATATCTGGTCCCTCCCCCTCTCTTCCTGATTGGTTCCTTGGTATTGAGTGACGTGTTCTTGGCCACCTATTAACACACCTTTGGACTCCCCCCCCCCTCCCAGACACACCTCCTCCTCCCCCACCAGCACAACAACACCCCTCTCACACCTTCCCCCTTCTCTCCCTCCATCCTTTCTCTCATCTCCACCCTCTCCCCATCTCCACCCTCTCCCCATCTCCACCCTCTCCCCATCTCCACCCTCTCCCCATCTCCACCCTCTCCCCATCTCCACCCTCTCCCCAGTATGTGTTGACCTGGGTGTGGGGTGTGTGTGTGTGTGTGTCAGTGTGGTGTGTGTGTGTGTGTGTGTGTGTGTGTGCGTCCTAGTTAAGGTGAAGCAGTAGGTTGAGTCGTCTGTAGGATGAGGTGACTGGGGTGTGTGTTTGTGTGTGTGTGACCTCGGTTCTGTCCCGCAAACAGGATACGATGTCATTGGCAGGGAGGATGTGAAATCATCTTGGAGCAGAACAGCCTTCGGGACAGCTGTTGTCTAGGATGACCGTTGTCGGGGGAACAGTCTTCAGGGGGAAGTGTTGCCAGGGAAGTAAATCCACCATGGAGACGGGGGGCGGAGAGAGGGAGAGGGAGACGGGGTGGGGGGAGACGGGGGGGGGGGAGGGAGAGAGAGAGAGAGAGAGAGAGAGGGAGAGGGAGAGGGAGAGGGAGAGGGAGAGGGAGAGGGAGGGAGGGAGGGAGGGAGGGAGGGAGGGAGGGAGGGAGGGAGGGAGGGAGGGAGGGAGGGAGGGAGGGAGGGAGGGAGGGAGGGAGGGAGGGACGGACATATTCTCTGAGTTGGGGAGAGGGGGGTGGAAGGAGAAGGAGGAGGAGATGGGGGGGGGTGCATGGAGGAAGAGGTGGAAGAGAGGGAGGGAGGGAGAGAGAGAGGTGTAACTTAGGAGGAGAGATTGAGTGAGAGAAGAGAGAATCAGAAAGTAGCAGTCTTCATACACTCTTTCCTTCATCCCTCTTTCCCTACACTCTCTCTCTCTCTCTCTCCCTCGTCTCGCTCTCTCCCTCCTCTCTCCCTCCTCTCTCCCTCTCTCTCTCTCTCTCTCTCTCTCTCTCCCTCCTCTCTCTCTCTCCTCTCTCTCTCTCTCTCTCTCCCCCCTCCCTATAACACTACAGCTGACATAACATGACTGGCTGTGGGCTATCATGGCTGAAAACTACACACACACACATGCACTCACAGTCATGCTCACATATGCACACACACACAGGTGTCATGAGGGTTCTTTCACCTAACGGGTAAATAAAGGCTTTGGTCAAGAAAAGGGCTTTCTTATCTTGAGTTAAATATATTTTCACGGACTGGAACGTTACAAAAATAAAAGAACTTTCCCAGAAAGAAAAGAGAATTTAGTTTTTTTCATCCGCCTCCAATACCGCCTGTCACCAGCAGAGGGGGCAGTCCTGCAGACTTCCCTGGTGCTCGGCCCCCTCTGCTGGTGGAGAAGAGGTACTGCACCCTGCAGTGACTCACCTCCATGAGCCAACTAACCAACTGTCTTGCAGAATGGGGCCTTGTTACATCCAGCGAGGGCAGATGATGGGGGCAGGGCATATTAATGCTGGGAATGTGGGATTTATTTGTTGTGATGGTGGTGGATGTCTGTGTGTGTATGTGTGTCTGTCTGTCTATGTGTGTGTGGGGGGGGATAGTAGCTAGTGTGTCAGACCAGTTCTTTTTTTTACACTAGAGGATGTGGAATCGGTTCCAAACCATTCCATTTGGGATGGTTCCATTTCAGACCATTCCATTCTAGACCATTCCATTCATATGTATTCTGTTCCTTCCCTGTATTTGTTTTCAATCTTCTCTGTACCCCTCCTTCAGGTCAGTGGCCATGCTGCGCTGCACAGGGCATTGTGGGTACTGTAGTTTGGTGCATGTCCATCTGGCAGTCAGTTACCTGTTCCCCCAAGGAGAGCCTCTTGAATGGTGTTCTAGAACTGAAAGAGGGATGGAGTGTGTTCTAGAACTGAAAGAGGGATGGAGTGTGTTCTAGAATCAGTCTGGCATATGAACTGGCAGAAGGGTGACTTTGCATGTAGTGGAGTTAAAGCCAATTAGCTAGCAAGCTGACTGTATGCCTGTATGGGTCAATGTAGCGTAGCTTAAATGAGCTTAAACTGGTCTGACTTAGCCTAGCCTGGCCCAGCATGACCAAAAGACTAAACTTGTGCCAATGTTTTCTCGAGGAGTCCGTATGAGGGAGAGGGTCGGGATGAGGGCAGCAGGTGAGGAACCCAGACCCAACCAAACGATCCCTAAATCAGACCTAATCAGTAGATCCCAGAGGGCATAGATGGCTGTGATTGGACGGGAGAGGGTAATCTGGGGCTGTAATTGGTTGTTGGTGGCGGTGGTAAAAACCCCTTTAGTTTGAACTAATCAGGGATGAAAGATCGGGCTGTTGGTGACTGGTCGCTGGCGTGCGAATGTGGAAGGAGGGTGTGTGTGTGGTGCAGAGTGCGTGTGGTGGAGGGTGTGTGTGGTGGAGGGTGCGTGTGGTGCAGTGTGCGTGTGGTGCAGTGTGCGTGTGGTGCAGTGTGTGTGTGGTGGAGGGTGTGTGTGGTGGAGGGTGTGTGTGGTGGAGGGTGTGTGTGGTGGAGGGTGTGTGTGGTGGAGTGTGTGTGGTGGAGTGTGTGTGGTGCAGTGTGTGTGTGGTGCAGTGTGTGTGTGGTGCAGTGTGTGTGTGGTGCAGTGTGTGTGTGGTGGAGGGTGTGTGTGGTGGAGGGTGTGTGTGGTGGAGGGTGTGTGTGGTGGAGTGTGTGTGGTGCAGTGTGTGTGTGGTGCAGTGTGTGTGTGGTGCAGTGTGTGTGGTGCAGTGTGTGTGTGGTGGAGTGTGTGTGGTGCAGTGTGTGTGTGGTGCAGTGTGTGTGGTGCAGTGTGTGTGGTGCAGTGTGTGTGGTGCAGTGTGTGTGTGGTGCAGTGTGTGTGGTGCAGTGTGTGTGGTGCAGTGTGTGTGGTGCAGGGTGTGTGGTGCAGTGTGTGTGGTGGAGGGTGTGTGTGGTGCAGTGTGTGTGTGGTGCAGTGTGTGTGGTGCAGTGTGTGTGGTGCAGTGTGTGTGGTGCAGTGTGTGTGTGGTGCAGTGTGTGTGTGGTGCAGTGTGTGTGGTGGAGTGTGTGTAGGTTAGTTTGACATGCATGTCCCTCTCTTGTGTGTTGGTGTAAATCACACAAACAGCTGTTTGAAAGTTTATTAATATTACCATTCCTTTTCACTCCCTTACCTTTTCTTTCCTCCTTTCCTTCTCTCCCTCCCCTCCTCCCTCCTTACCTCGTCCCTTCTCTCCTCCCTCCCTCCTCTCCTCCTCCAGATCCATGCTCGGCAACACCGTCGACAAGTCGGACAAGACCAGCCTAAGCTCCTCCCCCTCAGGCGGCGGGGGCGTCGACGAGAACAAAGACTCCTCCCCCTCGCCCGTCACCTCGTGCTCGCCCGGCGCCGGCACCCCTCCCCCCGCAGGCCCCGCCTCCTCCAAGCCCCGCTCGCTGCGCTTCACGTGGAGCATGAAGACCACGTCCTCCATGGAGCCCGCCGAGATGATGAAGGAGATCCGGAAAGTTCTGGACTCCAACAGCTGCGAGTACGAGCTCCGCGAGCGCTACATGCTGCTGTGCGTGAGCGGGAACCCCGCCCGGGACGACTTCGTCCAGTGGGAGATGGAGGTGTGCAAGCTGCCACGCCTGTCGCTGAACGGCGTGCGCTTCAAGAGGATCTCTGGGACCTCCATCGCCTTCAAGAACATCGCCTCCAAGGTGGCCAACGAGCTCAAACTGTGAGGGGGGGGGGGGGGGGGGGTAGAAGGAGGCGGTGGAAGGAATCAATGAATGATCATGCTGGTGAGGAGGAGGAGGAGAATGATGAAGATGAAGCTGTTTTCTAAAGACCTGGGGAAGGGGCTGTTCAGGGACTGGGGGGGCCACAGGAGGAGAGAGAATGTTCCAGAAGTCGAAGCTCTCTCTCTTTCTCTTTCTCTCTCTCTCTCTCTCTCTCGCTCTCTCTCGCTCGCTCTCTCTCTCTCTCTCTCTCTCTCTCTCTCTGGGGTTCTGTGTTCTAAAGGCCGGGGTTATGCGCCGGAGTGTGTTTTTCCGGACCTGATTCTGTTGAAACAGTCGGTTCTTTAGACTCTGCTATTATGGGGGAGGGAGAGAAGGAGGGGGGAGGAAGGGAATGATGGCCTGAGAGACAGCTGAACTTAAAGGATGGTTTGGAACAGCACTGGGTTCTAGAATGCTTCTTAGAATTGAACCGGAACTTTGGACTTCACACAACTTACTTCCCCCTCATCTGGAGCTTCAGATTAAACAGATTTTTTTAACTGTAACCCGACCACTCGCTCAGCGACGAGGGAACACACACACCCCTCCCTCTCGCTGTGCTCTCAGAAGATACACTCTTCCTTTTAACTTTAGTTCTTTTTATTTTCATGTGGATGAAATCACTCCTCCAGCTGATTCAAGAACAGGCCTGATTGGTTGATTGGTTAATTGAAAGATGAACTGATTGCTTAACTGATTGGATGGTAAGGAGAGAGACTGGGCTCTGGGGGGGGTTCTTCTGGTCGTTTATCTTCGGGTAGAAAATAGCTGTGCACTGGAATGGTGGGGGGGGGGGGGCGGGGCCTGTTTATGTTGCCTTTCTCTGAAGAAACATGTAATGTAGTTATTAATATTATTGTTATTATTATTGTTTATTTTTATTGCTGTCGTGTCACCCTACGAATGATCAACATTTATGTTTATTGATTGAAATAAACACTTTGATTTTATGTTTTTCCCGCCCCCCCCCCCCTCCCTCCCTGGTCTAGGGGTGGGGGGGTTCGAATCCGGCCCTGGAATGTAGAATGTGGAACCCAAACACAGGCCCAAAGTTCTCTGGGTTCTAAACAGAACCGGTGACCAAGACATCATTAAAAACTCCAGGCTGGACTGGTGTCGAGTTTATATATATATATATATATAACAAATCATTTTAAAAACGTGTTATAGTCAAACTGATGACTGGACATGACAGTAGAGCCAAAAGTTTAGTTCTTGTCACACTTTGAAAGTTGACAGAGTTCTATATCAAACCCCCCCCTCCCCCCCAAATATCAGCCTTATGAGTTGCCAACAGTAAAGTGAGAGGGAAGAGGAACAGACGTTTGTATTTGAAAACTGCATCCCTCAAAGACAAAGCCAAAACTCATGTCCTCAAAGTTTGTGTGTGCAAGACAAGGTGTCTGTGCGTGTGCAAGACGAGTGTGTGTGTGTGTACGCAAGATGGGGAAAAAATGTAACGTTTAAGTGTTCATTTTACACATCAGATGCATGCTGTCTCCCTCCCTCTCCTCTCTCTCCTCCTCCTTTCTCTCCTCCCTGTCCTCTCTCTCCTCCTCTCTCTCCTCCCTGACATTCTCTCTCCTCCTCTCTCTCCTCCCTGACATTCTCTCTCCTCCTCTCTCTCCTCCCTGTCCTCTCTCTCCTCCTCCTTTCTCTCCTCCCTGTCCCCTCTCTCCTCCTCTCTCCTCTCTCTCCTCCCCTCTCCTCTCTTTTTGATTGTGTTGGTGAGGGGGAGGTGAGTAAACACCTACAAACATGCTGTCACCTTGTCACCGTGTGCTGTCACCTGCACACTTGATTGCTATGGTGTCATGTTTTGAGTTTGTATAATGTCATAACTTTGTGTTTATACACGTTTGGATCATTGTTTTAAGGTGCTGGGTAAATGAAGATTATTGCTGTTTTATTATATTTCAGGTTTGTTTTCTTCTAAGCTGCAAATTGTTTGGACGATTTAGGTGTGAATGAGGGGAACCCCCAAATGTATTTTTTTTGTGCAGAGATTAAATGATAAATGAAATTACAATGGTGATATATAAAAAAAAAACATTAAATTGTTGAATTTAGAGCAGGTTGATGGACTTACTGTCATGGTGTTGGTTTGTGAGAGAGGGATGGAAATTAAAGGGAGAGATGCAGAAAAGGGGATGGAGGGGGAGAAAGGAGGATGGAAGAGATGATGGTTTCTGGAGTTTATAAACACAGGTTTAGTCTCTTTATTCAAAAAAGAAAGTTTCAGTTCAAGTAAACAATTCTCACGCAAAAACAGGACTTTGGGTGAACATTACGTTTTTCACACAGTCAAGGTTACTGGAACAGTTTCTTCAACAGTAAAACAAAACAAAAACAGCTGAAAACACAAACTCTTGTTTTTCTTACCTGGGCCGAGTTTCTATCCAAAAAGAGCTCAACCTTGCTTTTCCCTTTTTACAGATTGGAACAGGGCCCTACATACCAAGCTCTACATCTAAACCCTAAAGGGTGGAGTTTAGCGGTCGATTTGCAACATTTGTGTGAGAAACCAAAAAGTCAAGTATTCAGAGTAAATTCTTTAGTGCTTGGTCAATAAGAAGCATACTTACACACGAGCTACTTGCAAACTAGCGACCTATCTAAGGGTGCTCACTAGGGTCAAAGGAAAGATTCTCTCAATTGGTTCTCGAATGACATGGTTCTTCCTGATAATGAGGATTCCACAACTTGATGCCTGTGTGTGTGTGTGTGTTTCATCCCTTCTTTCCTCTGCATTCCAGATGTTCCACAGTTGTCATGGAGATGAGCGGGGGGGGGGGGGTACTGAGTAGGTGTTGTCTGTGTGTGGACGCAGGGGGAGGGGGGTCTGTTGTCATGGCAGCCCTCGACAACCCAGTGTTTGCCTCCCATATTCCTCTTCACCGGAGGGAGGGAGGATTCCTATCTGGAACTGATGCACCCTGCTGTGTCTCACAAGTCAGTTGCTATGGATACAGTGGTGTGCCAGCTCACAAGAGTGTGTCCTGGGTCCAGGAGACTTGAAGACAGGAGGGAACGGATGAGAGGAAGACGGAGGAGAGAGAGAGCAGGCATGGAGAAGACAGGCGAGAGGAGAGAGAGAGTAGGCATGGAGAAGACAGGCGAGAGGAGAGAGAGAGTAGGCATGGAGAAGACAGGCGAGAGGAGAGAGAGAGCAGGCATGGAGAAGACAGGAGAGAGGAGAGAGCAGGCATGGAGAAGACAGGAGAGAGAGCAGGCATGGAGAAGACAGGAGAGAGGAGAGAGCAGGCATGGAGAAGACAGGAGACAGGAGAGAGAGCAGGCATGGAGAAGACAGGCGAGAGGAGAGAGAGAGCAGGCATGGAGAAGACAGGAGAGAGAGCAGGCATGGAGAAGACAGGAGAGAGGGGGAGGAGAGAGAGGGAGGGGTCAGTGCGAGCTGGGCTGCTCCACCTTGAGGCCGACCAGTGATGGAGGGATGGAGGAGGAGGAGAGAGAGGAGGTGCCCGCCCCCCTCACAGTGCCCCCCTGCTGCAGTGAGCCGGCGGGCCGGATGAGGGGGGGAGGGGGGCGGCTCTGCAGGGGGCGGGTCTGGAGGGGGGGGGGCTGGCGGAGCAGGCTTGGGGGGGCGGAGGGGGGGGCAGGGCGGAGTAGAGGAGGGGGCTGGGACAGAGGGGGCGGGGTGTGGGTGGAGGAGGGGGGAGAGGGAGAGTCGGAGTCTGGCGGGGGAGAGTCCTCCATCTTCACCTGTGGGGGAGGGGGGGGGGGGGAGTGGGAGGGAGCGTGGGGGGGACGAAAAAGGATTAAAATGATACACACCAAAAAATCCACTTCTCTATCTCATCCCTCCATCCTCCGCATCAACCCTCCCTCCCCCTTTCTCTCCCTCCATCCCTCCCTTTCTCCCTACCTCCTCTCCTCCTCCGGGCTCCTTCACCTCCTGGGGCCTGCGTTTCCCAGGGTTCCCCTGGGCGCTGCGTACTTCCTGTTCGGCCTGCCACTCTCCCAGCACCTCGTCCAGGTTGAAACGGCGACGGTAACTAACGAAGAAGCTGCTCACCTGGGCAACCGTCTTGTTGCCGATCACCTCAGCAATGGCAACAAAGTCCTTACCATAGCGACGGATGGCTGAGGGAGAGGCAGGGGTTAACCAGCTGGCTGTGTGTGTGCATGAGCCTGTGTGTGTGTGTGTGTGTGTGTACTTACCTTGCACAGCAAGTAGCTGCTCTTCAGTGGTCCAACGTGATGTCATCTTCGGAGCAGGCTGAGAAGAGACAGAGGGATGAGGGAAGAGAGATGAGAGGGAGGAGAGATTAGAGGGAGGAGAGATGAGAGAGAGAGAGATGAGAGGGAGGAGAGAGAGAGGAGAGGGAGGAGAGAGAGAGGAGAGGGAGGAGAAAGAGAGGAGAAATGAGAGAGGTGGGAGAGAGAGGAGGATTCAGACGGAGTATAAAGGGAAACATGAAAGGAACTGGGGAGGGGAGGGGGGGATAGAGGGATGACAGAACCAGGAGAGAGAGGAAGTGAACCAGATAAAGAAAAAAGAGAGATGGTGCAGGTGGGTGAGAGAGGGAGAAAGAGAGAGGTGGAGAGAGAAAGGGAGAGAGAGGGGGGAAAGAGAGAAAGGGAGAGAAAGAGGAAGATGTTACCTCTGTGGGTCTCAGGGAGTCTATGCCTTCAGCCATACTGTGCCTCACAAAGCTGTTGTTCTGCTTGATACTCTGGACCTGGGGGAGGGGGGGGAGGAGAGAGGGAGGGGGGGAGGAAGAGGGGCGGGCAGGGAGGAGGGAAAGGCCAGGGAGAATGAGAGGGGAAGAGAAAAACCAATTACATTCTGTATTCATTAATTCATCCATATTTCAATGTTGAACGGGATTGAGACCGGAGAGTGTGTGTTCAAGTGTGTGTGTTCAAGTGTGTGTGTTCAAGTGTGTGTGTTTCACCTGTCTCTTCAGGGACACCAGGTGTGTGTCCAGCTGTCGCAGGGAGAAGGGTCCTGTGTCGGTGGAGGAGGACAGGGCCATGATGTCTTCCTGGGCCAGGTACATGCCCTTGGGGGGCCGGCGGCGTGCCCTGAGGGGGTGGTGTCGGTACTGGGCCCCCAGGCTTTCCTTCCTGACCAGGCCTGAACCCCGCTGAACAGCAGAGCTATGCTTCAACACCTGGGGGAGGGGGGGGGGGCACAGTCAGAGACACACACACACACACACCAGATACACACACACAACAGATACACAAACACACACCCCAGATATACACACACACACACACAACAGATACACACACACACACACACCAGATACACAAACACACACACCAGATATACACACACACACAACAGATACACACACACACACCCCAGATACACAAACACACACACCAGATATACACACACACAACAGATACACACACACACACCCCAGATACACAAACACACCCCAGATACACAAACACACCCCAGATACACACAAACACACCCCAGATACACACACACACCCCAGACACACACACACACACCCCAGACACACACACACACACCCCAGACACACACACACACACCCCAGACACACACACACACACCCCAGACACACACACACACCCCAGACACACACACACACACCCCAGACACACACACACCCCACACACACACACACACCCCAGACACACACACACACCCCAGACACACACACACACCCCACACACACACACACACCCCAGACACACACACACAACAGATACACACACACACACCCCAGATACACAAACACACCCCAGATACACAAACACACCCCAGATACACACAAACACACCCCAGATACACACACACACCCCAGATACACAAACACACCCCAGATACACACACACACCCCAGATACACAAACACACCCCAGATACACAAACACACCCCAGACACACACACACACACCCCAGACACACACACACACCCCAGACACACACACACACACCCCAGACACACACACACACCCCAGACACACACACACACCCCAGACACACACACTCACAGCTCACCTCTTTCTTGGTGTCGATCTCAAAGTCACTGTCACTGCCAGGGTCGCCTTCCTCTACTTCATCGTTGCTATGGAGACAGCAGGATTAAAGGATGAAGCTTTCTTCTTTCCCTGGACTCTCATCACCCTGTCATCCTTTCTCTCATCACCCTGTCATCCTTTCTCTCATCACCCTGTCATCCTTTCTCTCATCACCCTGTCATCCTCTCTCTCTCGCTCATCACCCTGTCATCCTCTCTCTCTCTCATCACCCTGTCATCCTCTCTCTCTCGCTCATCACCCTGTCATCCTCTCTCTCTCATCACCCTGTCATCCTTTCTCTCATCACCCTGTCATCCTCTCTCTCATCACCCTGTCATCCTCTCTCTCTCTCATCACCCTGTCATCCTCTCTCTCATCACCCTGTCATCCTCTCTCTCATCACCCTGTCATCCTCTCCCTCTCTCTCATCACCCTGTCATCCTCTCTCTCTCTCTTGTGGACCAGTCTCACCTGTCCTCTCTCTCTCTCTTGTGGACCAGTCTCCTGGCTTGTCTGTCCATCACACTGGTTCTGGTTCTGGTCTTCTTCCAGCTGTAGTAATACTTCACCAGGCTGGATATCAGCTTGTCTGGCAGCTACACACACACATTTTTGATTAATAGCGTGCATGTGTAAGTGTGTCTCCATGGATGGTGTATGTGTGTGTCTCTCATTGTCTGAGTGTGTGTGTGTGTGTGTGTATATATGAGTGTATATGTGTGTATATGTGTGTATGAGTGTGTATGAGTGTGTATATGTGTTTATGAGTGTGTATATGTGTGTATGAGTGTGTATATGTGTTTATGAGTGTGTATATGTGTTTATGAGTGTGTATATGTGTTTGAGTGTGTGTGTGTATATGTGTTTATGAGTGTGTATATGTGTTTATGAGTGTGTATATGTGTTTGAGTGTGTGTGTGTATATGTGTGTATGAGTGTGTATATGTGTTTATGAGTGTGTGAGTGTGTGTGTCTCACCATCTGCTGTATGCGGTGGAAGCTCTTGCCGTGGAAGGAGAAAGCCTGCTCAAACAGCACCCTGTCCTCCACACTCCACTCCTCAGGGAAGGGGGTGAAGTTAGCCAGGTCTGCCAGAGACCGCTCCACATCGTGGTGGTGCCACAGGAGCATGCCCAGAGACTGGGAGGGAGGGAGGGAGGGAGGGAGGGAGGGAGGGAGGGAGGGAGGGAGGGAGGGAGGGAGGGAGGGAGGGAGGGAGGGAGGGAGGGAGGGAGGGAGGGAGGGAGGGAGGGAGGGAGGGAGGGAGGGAGGGAGGGAGGGAGGGAGGGAGGGAGGGAGGGAGGGAGGGAGGGAGGGAGGGAGGGAGGGAGGGAGGGAGGGAGGGAGGGTTTTAATTCAACCAGACTAGTTTCCCTGTGTGCAGTCATGTCCATTTTTAAGTGTCAATCCAGTTGTGAAGTGCTGGTTTACCTGTTCCATGTTGTAACCATGCTTCTCCTTGGCCATACGAATATACTCATCCACTGAGAGAGAGAGAGAGAGAGAGAGAGAGAGAGGGGGGGGGGGGGGAGGAGAGAGAGAGACTTGAATTGCTCCATTCAGCAGCATATAGACATATTTTCAAGGTCGAGTATCAACCAGATAACACAGAGAATAAGAGAGACGGGAGAGGGGGAAGAGAGGGGTAGAGAGAAGGGAGGGTGTGGGTGTGCATACTTACACATGGCGTCAGACACCAGACTGTTGGGACACCACACCAGCATACTCCTGTGGTCCTTCTCACTGTAGCGAGCAGGGTTGTCTGCACACACACACACCCGTCAACATCCATCCAGCCCCTCTCCTCCCTCCCTCCCTCCGTGTCCCTCCATCCCCCCTCAAGCCCCTCTCCTCTCTCACCTGGTCTGAACTCTGGTATCTGTGCCTGGTAGTCTCCTCCTACACGGATCATACTGTCTGGAGAGAGAGAGAGAGAGAGAGAGAGAGAGAGAGAGAGAGAGAGAGAGAGAGAGAGAGAGAGAGAGAGAGAGAGAGAGAGAGAGAGAGAGAGAGAGAGAGAGAGAGAGAGAGAGAGAGAGAGAGAGAGAGAGAGAGAGAGAGAGAGAGAGAGAGAGAGAGAGAGAGAGAGAGAGAGAGAGAGAGAGAGAGAGAGAGAGAGAGAGAGAGAGAGAGAGAGAGAGAGAGAGTTCAGGTTATTCAGCGAGGCAGAGAGACGAGGTACAGAATAGAGAGCATTTCCACAGAGAGGCGAAGGAGAGATGGAGGATGAGAAGAGGAGGGTGAAGAGGGAGAGAGGAGGGGGGAAGATAAGCTGGGAGACTGCTGTGATTAGGCAGAGAGCGAGAGGGAGGAAGAGGAAGAGATGACAGACACACAGAGAGAAGGAGAGAGAGAGAGCGAGAGAGCGAGAGAGCGAGAGAGAGAGAGAGAGAGAAGGATAAGGAGAGAAGTGTGGGAGGTGAGTGGGTGACTGGAGAGGAGGGAGGGAGGGAGGGAGGGAGGGAGGGAGGGAGGGAGGGAGGGAGGGAGGGAGGGAGGGAGGGAGGGAGGGAGGGAGGGAGGGAGGGAGGGAGGGAGGGAGGGAGGGAGGTGTAAGAGTGTGTGTGTGTGTATGTAAGAGTGTGTATGAGAGTGTGTGTGTTTACCGTGAGCGTGCTCCTCATCACTGCTCTCCTCCTCTGAGTGCAGGCTGTTGCCGTTGGTGATGGTTTTGGCCCTGCTCCTGGACAGGACCCCTGTGGACCGCTCCATCACAGAGGGCATGCTGCACACACCCACACACACAGGTATCAATCAAGGTATACACACACACACACACACACACACACACACAGGTATCAATCAATCAAGGTATACATACACACAGGTATCAATCAATCAATGTATACACACACATATATACACACACACACATATATACATATCACACACCACCCTTGCTAACATTAAGTGCACACACAGTTACACCCACACACAATGACACAGATAAAGATCTAACCAAATGGACTTGTACAGCCCTTTTTACAAGCTTTGTCACAGCTTCACATACGCCCATAAAACTGCACCTCAACCCTCAAGGAAGACAAGGAGAAACTCGCAGAAAAAATCACTACAATGCACACAAACACAATCATTAAGACACACACCTCACAGCTGTCCCACTCAGTATCAGATCCATGTTAGCCAGAGAGGACACACACACACACACACACACCTCTTATACAGCGTCTAGCAACACATACATCAAAACACCACACACACACACACACACACACACACTCCCACTCTAACCCTCTTGATCTCCCTGTCTCCCATCTCTGTCTCCTCCACCTCCCTCTCTCCATCTATCCCCCCCTACATCTACCCCCCCCCCCTCCCCTCCCTTCTCTCAGTTGGGATCACTGATGATTCAACATCCTGCCAGACCCAAAAACCAACCACACACATTGCATCTGGCCAGGAGGGTTAGGGTTTCCAGTGTGTGTGTCTGTGTTTGTGGGGGTCGGGAGGGGGGAGGGGGGACCGTTACTGTGCCTCGGTTCTCGGTAAGCGTCAACGACAGGTGTTTCCCTCTAGCTAGCTGTGTGCGTACAACTTGACCATGGCCCGGCCTAGGATATCTTAATGGTGTTCAGAACAAGATTTCATGTTACCACACCACAAGACGCCGTTTCACTCACATTTAGTGTATTAATTTAGATAGCCTACGTTAGAAACAGGAAAAAAACTCTTAAAACGTCAAGTTCAAAGTTTAAATAAATGACCTATCAACGTTTTAAACGTATGACAAAAGTCGTGGTGAATCATTATCGTGGTACTATAAAGTATCGTTTAACGACTGACTGCGTTTAGTCCCCCGGCGACGTTCGTCGTTGTTGGTCGTTTCACAGTAAATGACCGGGGGTCTTTGTCTAGAAGCCGCTTGCCAGATACACACCAAACTGACTGTCCTTTTGGCGTCCGTATATTCACGACATAAGCTATACGGGACAAAAACATCTGACAAATCCAAAAGAACAAGTTGAATCCAAAACTAATCTATAGTCGGTTGTTTATTTGTTGAGTTAGTTAACAAAACTCATGAACATCCCGCTCCATTCACTTTTCAACGAGTTGGATGCATTTTAAAGTCTTTGGTCTCACTAGCGCTGTCCATTGACATAGGCTCACCACGCTGCATTCACAGTTTTTGTGAATACATGATAAACTGGTGTTAATGATAGCACGACAAGACGATTATCCCAGACCGTCTGTCCACTATTTATCTTATGAAAATTTAAAAAAAGTAAATAAAGTTCAGATAGGATTGAGCTGTATCACAAGCAATCACCCTAGTGGCCACATCTCATCTCTCACTCTCATCTCATTTAAAAGCAACTAACGTTAAGTCTCCTACCGGCGTTTTCAACTATTAAATAAAGAACAAGATATACGTGTTACTGGATATTGTCTTTGGCGTCAATCTTGCTCTCTTATTCACGCAGCTGCTAAACTATCAACTTTAACGTCTTTTGTTTTCGACACGCTTCGGACTGTTGGTACTGGGGGTCGGTAGAGGGGTCGGTTAGTTCGCTAGCGGTAGCTAACCAACACTGACGGTCTAGCTAGTTACAAGTCGGGCAAGCTCGTTACGGTACCTGGCGGTAGTTGAATCCTCTGCCGTTTGTTTCTCACACACAATGTCGCGGTAATCCGTGGTCCGCTGGCTACAGTCCTCGGTTTTGTTGACTTGAATATGTGAAAACTGCGTTTGTTCCTCTCACTTTAATGATGAGGACCTTCTCTCTCCCATACAATGAAATCAGCGTGGAAAGACAGACTGTGTGAGCCGGGGAGGCGGACAACCGTTTTAGTGTGGATGTGGACATCCGCACGCTTCAGCTTCTACCCTTGCCTCTGCCCAACTAACTTCGATTGGCAAAGAAAATAGTTCGATATACTATCACACATGATCAATAAGATATCAGAAAATGTTGCATATCTTTGATGCATGGATGAATTAGCTGACTGTGTAATATCCAGTCAAATTATCTCGCATATGTGACGTTGTTTACGTTATAAGACCTTGAGTCAAATAACCATCTGATAATATCTTGCCTCTAAACTCAAAGGTGATTGTTAGACTTCTACATCATATACATCCTAAAACTATGTTATTATGCGCTGGCATATTCATAAATGCTATTTACCTGTCAGTTGAAAATCCCATAAATTAGGAACTACTTCCCAGCATGTCCGCGCAGTGATTCGTTAGCTGTTCATCTCTGTGCTGTGGTCTTCCAGACTTGCACAGTGGAGGGAAGGAAAAGGGCAGGAGAGAAGGGACCGGACCTCCCCCCCCCTCTCTCTCTCTCTCTCTCTCTCTCTCTCTCTCTCTCTCTCTCTCTCTCTCTCTCTCTCTCTCTCTCTCTCTCACACACACACACACATACACACACAGCGCTGTTTATTACAGCATTTAGTCTCACAGGTGGATCACTTATACAATTCTACCTTTACTAGAGGACGAAAAATGTATTCTTCAATCCGAATACAGTATGTGAGAGAGAGATAAAGAGTGTGTGTGTGAGAGAGAGAAAGAGGGGGGGGGTGAGAGAGAGCGAGAAACAGAGAGAGAGAGGAGAGAGGGAGGGACAGAGAGAGAGAGAGAGAGAGAGAGAGAGAGAGAGAGAGAGAGAGAGAGAGAGAGAGAGAGAGAGAGAGAGAGAGAGAGAGAGAGAGAGAGGGAGGGAGGGAGGGAGGGAGGGAGGGAGGGAGGGAGGGAGGGAGGGAGGGAGGGAGGGAGGGAGGGAGGGAGAGGGAGAGGGAGAGGGAGAGGGAGAGGGAGAGGGAGAGGGAGAGGGAGAGGGAGAGGGAGAGGGAGAGGGGGGCAGATGGATAGGTGAGTCTGAATATGTAAGATGGCTTCACACAGATAACCACACATTCTCAACCAAACTCTCTCTCACACACACAGACACACACAAACACACGCACAGTGCACACACTAACACAACTACACACACAGTCATATGAAATGTCCTCATACTTTCAGTCTTGCTATTCTGTCTGCATGAACACAAACATGAAGGTTTTCTGTCATATACAGTACCAGCACTTGTGGCTTTACAACACACACACACATACACACACACACACAAAACTGCTTGCATGCACCCACACACGATCACACTTTACCTCCCTCCCTCCCACCTATTCCCCCCCCCCCCCACACACACACACACACACGCACACACACACAATCTCTGTCCCTCCCTCCATATCCCTGTGCTTATCTGTCTCCCCCATGCCTGTCCCTCTCTCTGTCTCTCTGTCTCCCCCATGCCTGTCCCTCTCTCTCTCCAACCCTCTCTCCACATCTCTCTCCTCCCTCCCTCCCGAGTCCTCCATCTTTCTTTTTCAGCATGTCTCTCTCTCACTCCTTCATCTCTCCTTCCTGCTCTCCTCACTGTTCCCTCACGTCTCTCTCTCTCTTCTCTCACTCTGTTCTCAGAAATGTCTGTACACGTTGTCTCTCTCCCTCATGTCTGTTCTGCTTCCTCCCTCATCCCCCTCTCCCTCCCTCATTCCCTCTCCGTCATCCCTCTATCCTTCCTCCCTCCCTCTCTCTCCCTCATTCGTTACTCACCCACTCCACTCAGTATGTTAGCTCCTGCTTCCTCTCCTTCATCTCCACTCCTCTTCTCTCTCCTTTCCTCTAGTCCTTCACCTCCTCTGATGATCCACCCCCTCCCTCTCCTCATCCCTCCCCCTCTCCTCCGAGTCCACCCCCTCCCCCCTCCTTTTTCTGCACTCATCCTCTGCCTCCTCTACTCCTCCCCCTCTTTGCCACTAGACTCCTCTCATCCCCCCTCCCTTTCCTCTCTGCTGTCCTCCCCTCCCCTCTCTCTCTCTCTCTCTCCCTCCCCTCCCCTCCCCCTCTCTCCCTCCCTCCCTCCCTCCCTCCCAGCAGTCTCTTGTTTGCTAGACTGCGAGGCCTGCTGCTGTCTGTCTCACCAGACCAGAGCAGACAACTCTGTTACTGCATCTGCCTGCCTGCCTGCCTGCCTGCCTGCCTGCCTGCCTGCCTGCCTGCCTGCCTGCCTGCCTGCCTGCCTGCCTGCCTGCCTGCCTGCCTGCCTGCCTGCCTGCCTGCCTGCCTGCCTGCCTGCCTGCCTGCCTGCCTGCCTGCCTGCCTGCCTGCCTGCCTGCCTGCCTGCCTGCCTGCCTGCCTGCCTGCCTGCCTGCCTGCCTGCCTGCCTGCCTGCCTGCCTGCCTGCCTGCCTGCCTGCCTGCCTGCCTGCCTGCCTGCCTGCCTGCCTGCCTGCCTGCCTGCCTGCCTGCCTGCCTGCCTGCCTGCCTGCCTGCCTGCCTGCCTGCCTGCCTGCCTGCCTGCCTGCCTGCCTGCCTGCCTGCCTGCCTGCCTGCCTGCCTGCCTGCCTGCCTGCCTGCCTGCCTGCCTGCCTGCCTGCCTGCCTGCCTGCCTGCCTGCCTGCCTGCTTGCCTGCCTGTCTGGCTGGCTGCTTGCCCTCTGTCTGTCTGTCTGTCTGTCTGTCTGTCTGATTAGATATCATTAGTCTGTCTGACTCTGTACTGCATCTGTCTGCCTGCCAGCCTACATGCCTGTCTGTCTGTCTGACCAGACTGCTGTGTTACTGCATCTGCCTGTCTGTCTCTTTCCTTCCCTGCTTGTTTGCTCCTGTAGACTACATGTCTCTCTGTCTCTCTTTATCTCTGTGTGTCTCTTTCTTTCTCTGTGTGTCTCTCTCTCTCTGTGTCTCTCACTCTTTGTGTCTCTCTATCTCTCTCTGTCTCTCTCTCTATCTCCAGGAAAAATGAGGGCACGGTTTGTGCTGTGTGTGTGCATGTGTGAGATAGAGATAGACAGAGAGAGAGAGGGGGGGTGAGAGAGGTTGAGAAAGAGAGAACAAGAGATGAGCCTTTATTTCAGTCTTTATTACCGACATTATCTTGAATCCCACACAATTTATATCCATCAAATATAACTGCTATCTCTACACGCCACATAAATGTGACCACGGCCGGGTGGGGAGGAATCACACCGTTCAGAACGCACGTGAATAATCGTTCGCGTTGGATTAACGGGGAGCGGGCTATTCCTATAACTTGCAACGGCAAGTCGAGGCGGAAGACCCCGGCACCCAGTAGCGGGTTGGAAACTCTCTGACCCCCTCCCGAAATGCCATCTCCCCGTCGCGCGAGACAGATCACCCCAAGACAAAGGGCTCTGGGCGGAGCCTATTGACGGAACCATCTGCGCGGGGAGGGCTGGGTGTGTGTGTGTGTGTGTGTGTGTGTGTGTGTGTGTGTGTGTGTGTGTGTGTGTGTGTGTGTGTGTGTGTGTGTGTGTGTGAGAGAGAGAGAGAGAGAGAGAGAGAGAGAGAGAGAGAGAGAGAGAGAGAGAGAGAGAGAGAGAGAGAGAGACACTGCAAAGGCACGAGCATGCAGACAACTTAAATATGAACTGCTGTTGTATAGCACGTGCGCCATACCCAGACAATCCATCCTGGGATTGTTGGCAATCATTACATTTATGCATTTATCAGACGCTTTCATCCAAAGTGACTTCGCGATTACAAACACACCAAACACAATTGCAAGGCTATTTATGGCTAGTAAAGGGTAAATGATCAGCGATGCCGAATTCACCATCATCTTGTTAAGATGATTCTAATTAGCGTTACTTCATCCAACTCCCAGCACAGCGCCACAGTGACCCCAGGTGGCGAAGATTGTAGTTACACCGCGGCCCATTGGGGGCAGACCAGGGGACCAGGGGGCACGTGAATCATGCAGAACCTGCGGGAAAGTAGATGCTAAAATTATATAATCACAGCTGAAATGTTCCAGCGTTATCCTTTTTTATTTTTGTATGTTAACCATTAACATCACATTACGTGTATGTTGATTCAAGGGAAATCTAAATTCGTTTTCAAATTGGTGAGTGGTGTGTGTATGTGCGTATGTGTGTGTTCCAGTGATGTGGTCGAGGTCTACGTGCCCACGCGGAATTTTTTCCTACGGTGCAGTGATTTTGGTAAAACGGGCAGCACGTAGGTGGGGCTTGTTAATTTCCTAGTCTTTCCACTACTTTATACTGAACTACACACACTACTATATTCAGATAAAAATGCGGGTTAAACTAATGCATCTCCTGCATATTGCATTTCCGTTTGCTATTTTGATCTAACTATATATCCGTTCATATAGGAAAGAACGGCGTTTTCATCAAATATTAAAAGGCAAAGGTTGTGTCCGTCGCCGTGCCAGTTTTGGAAACAGGGGTGCTTCGGACCCTAAATATCGTGTCGTCACTTCCTCAACAAGGAAACCACGGAAATGTATTTTATTTATATTTTTACTTTGGGAGTAGGCTATATGGGTGGAGTTGTCTCATCCTGGCCTATTGAATTAAGTGGGAAATAGCAGCTCCGTTTGCTCGGGACGCCCCGGGACTTGAATCCAACGTACCTCCCCTTCGCGCTGAAGTAGTTGGACGGAGAAGAGGAGGAAGAGAGAGGGAGGGAGGAAAGGAAGAGTGGAGTAGGGCCAAAAGACCTGCAATTCACCCCTTACACTTGGCGCCAATCTGGCGGAAAAAAATTAAACGTGATTAAACGTAAAATCTTTAGCGTTTAACTAATAGTATTTTTTTGCCTGCATATCTGCCATCGTCTGATTGATAGGGGTCTTGCTATCTAGCTAGATCGCTAGCATCGTTAGCTATCATTTTCATAATCTTGCCCCCCTCTCGTTGCAAATAATTTAGCAAACAACAAGCACGACACAATATCGTTGCCGGTCCGGTAGTTGATTCAAGGTGGTCGTCACTAAACAACAAAATGGGGGTAAGTTTAATCACTCTTGTCCAAAGAAGTGTTTTGTGAATAGGATGGTAGAGTTGGAAACGAATGTTTGCATCAATTAGGGGCGAACAAAGAGCGTGAGTCCAGACATGATGATGCCGAGAAATCAGCGAGATGAAGGAGAGACCATAGGTGGCTTGTGCCGGGGGTGGCAGCGACAGCTAGCTAGCTAGCTGGGCATGCTAACTTGTGAGCCGTGAAGCTAACCTATAAAACTACATCAAAAAGTCTACGTTTTATTGTCAGAATGCTCAACAGTATCGCCACCGAGATCACGGTGTCCTATTTTTGTTGCTTAGCATCGTTATGTGCCGCGTGCGTGCGAATTGCTGTCGACTGTTGTCACCGTGTGCTAGCTTGGCACTTAGGAATCCATCTTTGAGATAGTTTCGGCTGATACTTCTTATAATATTAGTTTTGACGTGGATGGCTTAGTAATGTTAGTTGTGTCGGTGTCATTTGAGCCGGGAGCAATTATTACAGGTCAGTGTGTGAGGGAGTTATTCAATTTAAATTCTAGACAGCCAACTAACACTAAAGAAATCCGCCACAACTAATTCGCTTGCTAAGTTCACGCCAACATTTTCCCCCAAACAACAGTTCCACCTCTAGCCAACTAACCTGGCTAATCATCTTAACATAGCGCGTGCTTCCTGTCCCGTGTGTGTGTGTGTGTATTCACACATCTGTAGGCCTAATCTTGGTATACGGTGACATTTTTACAGACTGTTAAAAAAGTGTATTTCCTTTCTTCCTCTCTTTCTGTTTCTCTCCCGTCTCTTGATCCATCATCATTTATAACGTCACTTTTCCACCTCTCCCTTCTTTTGCTATGTATTTATCCATCCTCTGTATCCTCCTCTCATCCCCTCTTTCCCCCAATCTATCCATCCTCTGTATCCATCTTTCATCCTCCCTTCACCATCCTCTCTATCCCCTGTCTCAATCCCCTCTCTCTCATCTCAGAGGAAGTCAAACCGAGCGAAGGAGAAGAAGCAGAGGCGACAGGAGGAGCGGGCGGCCATGGACGCTGTCTGTGCCAAGGTGGAGGCAGCCAATAAGGTGAGAACGCGGGGAAGCGATGAGCCAATGGGGTGGGAGATCGGGTGGAGAAGCGACCTATGACGTTAGACGAAGGCGGGCAGTGACCAATGAGATCTCTCCCTGTGCCACAGTTGGACGACCCCCTGGCGGCGTTCCCTGTTTTCAAAAAATACGACCGAAACGGGTATGAGGTTTCATAATTCTCTTCTCCCTTTCATACTCCAAACACGTCCGAGTCGCGCGCGCGCGTGTGTGTGTGTGCGTGTGTGTGTAACTGGTGGTGCTCCTGTGTCCTCCAGGTTGAACCTCCAGATCGAGTGTAAGAGGGTGTCCTCCCTTAACCCCATCTCAGTGGAATGGGCCTACGAGCTGACCAGGGCCAACATGCAGACTCTGTAAGGAGGGGGGGGGGGGAGCGTGGTGTCGACCAGATGTCTTCAACCCTGGTGCTCAGGGACCCCCTGTCCTACATGTTTTAGATGTTTGCCTGCGCCCACACACCTGATTCAAATGAATGGGGCTTAATAATGAGCATTCATTTGAATCAGGTGTGTTGGAGCAGGGAAACATCTAAAACGTGCCTTGCAGGGGGTCCCTGAGGACCAGGGTTGAAGACCTCTGGTGTAGACAGAAAACTGGTGATCTGAGGTGCTTTTTGATCACAACACTGAAGATGGAGGGAGGTAGAGAGGGAGGGATGGATGGATGGAGGAGAGAGAGGGGGGGGGTGGAGGAGAGAGAGAGAGGGGGGGATGGAGGCGGTGTGAAGGGTAGAGTAAGAGAAGATGGGGAGGGTGGAGGTAGTGGGCGGGAGTAGAGGCAGGTGGTGGAGTGTACTGAAGAGGTTTACCTAACCACAAACCCTTTCCCCCCTGCCCCCCTCCTTGCCCCCCCCCCCCCCCCTGCCCACCTCGCTGCCCTCCCCCCTGCCTCCCCCCCTGCCCCCCTCCATGCCTCCCTGCCCCCTGCAGCTACGAGCAGAGCGAGTGGGGGTGGAAGGAGAGGGATAAGAGGGAGGAGATGAAGGATGAGAGGGCGTGGTACCTGCTGGCCCGAGAGGCTGACTCCACCCCCGTCGCCTTCTCTCACTTCCGATTCGACGTCGAGTGCGGGGAGGAGGTGCTCTACTGGTAAGAACCAGGGTGGATGGATGGATGAGCGGATGGGTGGGTGGATGGATTGATTGAAGTAAATAGTTTGTAAAGAAGATGGGTAACCAAGGGATCAACTATCTAAGCAGTTATGTTGGTTGTGAAATTGTTTTCTGACTTGTTGTTGTTGTTGCAGTTATGAACTCCAGCTGGAGAGCAGAGTGAGGAGGAAAGGGCTTGGAAAGTTCCTCATCCAGATACTACAGCTCATAGCTAACAGGTACAGCTCAAAGCTAACAGGTACAGTGTCTACAGCTCATAGCTAATAGGTACAGCTCATAACTAACAGGTACAGCTCAAAGCTATCAGGTACAGTGTCTACAGCTCATAGCTAACAGGTACAGCTCAAAGCTAACAGGTACAGTGTCTACAGCTCATAGCTAATAGGTACAGCTCATAACTAACAGGTACAGTGTCAACAGCTCATAGCTAACAGGTACAGCTCATAGCTAACAGGTACAGTGTCTGCAGCTCATAGCTAACAGGTACAGCTCAAAGCTAACAGGTACAGTGTCTGCAGCTCATAGCTAACAGGTACAGCTCATAGCTAACTGGTACAGTGTCTAGAGCTCATAGCTAACAGGTAGGTTAGAGCGCTTGACTGTGGATCTAGAGGGTGCAGGGTCAAATCCCTTTTGGGATGATGGTATCATTACACTTCCCTGTTGCCCTAGAATCTAGAAGAACTGTGTTATGATGTGTTCTGATGGTATAAAACTGACTCAGCGCTCCTGCACCAAGTTAACATCAACCACCTGTTTCTGATTTTCCCATCTCCCTTTAAACTTTTTGTCTATCTACTCTCTCTCCCCCCCTCTCTCTCTCTCCCTCCCTCTCTCTCTCCCTCCCTCTCTCTCCCTCCCTCTCTCTCTCTCTCTCTCTCTCTCCCTCCCTCTCTCTTCACTCCCTCTCTCCCTCCCCTCTCTCCCTCCCCCCTGCGTTCCTCCAGCACACAGATGAAGAAGGTGATGCTGACGTTATTCAGACACAACCATGGGGCCTACCAGTTCTTCAGAGAAGCCTTACAGTGAGTCTTCGCTAGAGCTTCTCTTTCATCTGTCTCCCTCTCTCTGGCTTTCTCTATCTGTCTCTGTCTCATCTGTCTCTCTCATCTGTCTCTCTCTCTCTGTCAACTGTTGAAATGACTGATCTTAACTCACTGCTCTCACTCATCCATTTCTCTCCTCATCCTTCTTTCACACTCCGACTTTTGCCGTCCACCCTCTCCTCCATCCTCCCTATCCCTCCATTTTCCTTCCCCCACCTTTCTCTCCTCATCTAACCCCCTCCTCCTCGTCCCCCCTCCTCCTCGTCCCCCCCCCTCCTCATCCCCCTTCCTTCATCCCCCCCTCCTCCTCGTCCCCCCCTCCTCCTCGTCCCCCCCTCATCCCCCCTCCTCCTCGTCCCCCCGTCATCCCACCCTCCTCCTCATCCCCCCCTCCTCCAGGTTTGAGATAGACGACACCTCGCCCAGCATGTCCGGTTGCTGTGGCGACGACTGCTCCTATGAGATCCTGAGCAAGCGGACCAAGCACGGGGAGGCCTCTGGCCACGCCCACGGAGGCGGGCACTGCGGGGGCTGCTGCCATTGAGAGGGGAGAACACAGATCCACTTCCTGTTTCCTCATGTCCTGGTTCGGTGATCAAACGCTGCCCCCCCCCCCCCCCCCCCACCTCTGTTTATAGTCATCACGTTACCGTCATTGGCCATCACACACCTGACTGACCCTACTGTTATGTAATGACTCCCAACACGCACACACCGTCGTCTCTCACACACACACACACACACACTCTCTTTCCTAACACTCTTGTTCTGTGTCTGCGTCTCCCTGGTAACCTGTATAGAGCGGTGCTACTCCTGTTGAGTCAGGTGTTCTGCACCTGTGTAACACTCCTGAACGCAGCCCGCGTGCACTCAACGGTTTCAAACGCTGCTCAGGGGAGAAGACATGCCGACTGTGCAAGATGATCTCTTCTCTTCTCTCTTCCCTCCATCGTTACCTTAGTCTGTAGTCTGCATGAAGATTTCAGTGTTTTTTTTCTCTCGTTTCCTGCCCTGTCAGTTAGTTGGGGGAGGAGGGGGGAGGCAGGTGAGGAGAGGGGAGGTAGGGTGAGGAGGGGGGAGGGAGGGCTTGGTGGGTCCATCTGTCAACATAGATCCTAACATTCAGGTTATTTGGGTGTTTAATGCTTGTTCAGAACAAAAAAACGCAAAGAGAAAAAGAAAGAAAAAAATAACTGAAAAAGAGACGAATGCTTGTAGTCATGGTTTTAGAGAGTCGTTTTGATTAGTACAATCATCAATCGTGCATATTTTATAATAACAGGATGTTATATTATGACAGTCTCTCTTCTCTCTCTCAGGTCAATGTAACTCAAAACTAACTTCCTCTGGGTATCCTAGCAACCGTTGGAGTTGCGTGGCTAAGTGTGGTTTGGGAACTGATCTCTAGTCAGTTAGGGTGTGTTTTGGCTATTGTGAATACGGTTCAGACACCAGACTAAACTGACCTGAGGTCAGTATTAAGTTCACAAGAAACAAGGTATGCAGGAAGAAAATATCTGGAGGATGATTGCTTGTGTTGATCAACAAAAAAAAAATCTGTATCTTTTAGTTTAGGAATAAACTCTCGTTTAACTTTATTTTATTATTTTTTTCTCTCCTTTTTAAACAAAAAATTCTCACTTGTTGTGATGTTGTTGAATAGCCTCATCTTTCACATTCAACAGTGTTTTGTTCCTATCCTGTCTTCTGGATGCTACTGTGTGTGTGTATATATATAATCTGTTACAGATCCATTTTGGTTTTAAATCTTTTTCTTTATTTTGCCTTTTACAGGTAAAACACTTGTTTTGGAAAAATGACGTTTAAAACTCAATGTTTGAGAATGAGTGTTCAAGTCTTGTGCTTTAATGATGAAAGGGAAAACGACAGTCATTTATGCCTGGTCAGTGTTTTATTTGTATGTTACAAATAAAGGAAAGTTGTTTGACTTCTATGATGTGTATTTTTTTCCCCCCGATTGCTGTTCCCTCTTAAAAATTACGTTTGGCGGAACGTAAAATACTTTAAACGAAACCAATGTAATGAATACGGGGGAGACTTTAGTCCCGAACAACCAAGCGGAAGTTGTTGGTGAAAGATGTCCTACGTTGCCAGTTTTCAAGAAATGAATGAATGGATTATGGTTTGTCATAACTGATAAGATAGGTACTCCTGATAAAATATGTGGTTGAAGATGTCGTGAATGAAGATTACTGTCTTTCTCTGTCGGCGAATCCCCTAGACATTCCCTGTAAGTTTGAAGAAATGCTCAGCTAGCTAGCAAGCTAACTGGTCACAGTAATTACCTGTAAAGATTCGCTTTCCTGTGTCGGTTAAAATCGCTAGAAATGCACGAAATCTATGTTCACTAACATATTTCAATGCCATGTGACGACATTGTCATTTTAAAGCTTGTTATTCTAAATCAACCTATTTATCAACCCTGCTGTGCCGACCGATATCCGCAGTTAGCCGTTGGGGTGCCATGGCAACCAGGATGAAGTTGAAACTGAAGACTGTGTTCGTGCTTTACTTCATGGTGTCACTATTTGGCCTCATCTACGCATTGATGCAGCTGGGTGGGTCACAAGACGATCATCAACCCTCTCCTCTCGACCCCTCCCCTCTCCTCCCCTTTTCCCTCTGTCCTTCTCTGCCTCCTTGTCTCCTTCCCCATTTCCAGAAGCTCCTTTCCTCGCCTCCTTCTCTTCCTTCCTAACCTCCTGGCGTCCCTCTTGTGTCCTAGGCCAGCGCTGTGACTGTGCTGAGCACGACATGCCCAAGGACCGTACCATCTCCCGTCTGCGGGGGGAGCTGCACAGGCTGCAGGAGCAGATGAGGAAGGCTGAAGCCACCAGACCCCCCCAGAAGCTCCCAGTTAAGCCGGCCCTGCCCACCATCTTTGTCATCACCCCCACCTATGCCAGGTATGGTCGCCCGACATACGCACGCTCTCTGTCTCTCTCTCTTTCTCGTCCCCCAGGTTGGTCCAGAAGGCAGACTTGAACCCCCTCTCCCCTCCCCTCCAGGTTGGTCCAGAAGGCAGACTTGACCCCCCCTCTCCCCTCCCCTCCAGGTTGGTCTAGAAGGCAGACTTGACCCCCCCTCTCCCCTCCCCTCCAGGTTGGTCCAGAAGGCAGAGTTGACCCGCCTGGCCCAGACCCTGCTCCATGTTCCCCAGCTCCTATGGATCCTGGTGGAGGACTCCCCCCACAAGACGCCCCTGGTGTCGGCCTTCCTGCAGGCCAGCGGCCTGGAGTACACTCACCTGCACACCCCCACGCCCCGCGACAGGAAGCTGCAGGAGGTGGGTCAGAGAGAGACACACACACCCTCACACACCCTCACACTCACACACACACACTCACACACACGCGCACACACACTCACACACCCTCACACACACACTCACACACCCACACACTCACACACCCTCACACACACACACACACACCCTCACACACACACACACACACACACACACACCCTCACACACAGACGCACCATTCCTGCTGCAGTCCATTGTCTGTGGATGAGCAGGGGTGTGCTGGATGTGTCCTCCAGGGCGACCCCAGCTGGCTGAAGCCACGCGGGGCGGAGCAGAGGAACGAGGGGCTGCGCTGGCTCAGGGAAGACCGCCGCGCACAGCAGGGGGCGGAGCTACAGGAGGGCGTGGTCTACTTTGCTGACGACGACAACACCTACAGCCTGCAGCTCTTCCAAGAGGTGTGTGTGTGTGTGTCTTTCAGTGTGTGTGTGTCTTTCAGTGTGTGTCTGTGTGTGTTTGACCATCCTCCTGTATATCTCTCCCTTCCCATTCTACCCCACCCCTCTAACTACCCCTCCGATCGCCCCTCCTGTATCTCCCCTCCTCTGATGCCCCCCCCCCCCTCCCTCTCTGTCCCCGCCCCCCAGATGCGCTCCACGCGGCGTGTGTCAGTGTGGCCGGTGGGGCTGGTGGGGGGGATGAGGTACGAGAGGCCAGTGGTGGAGGGGGGGCGGGTCGTCCGCTTCCACACCGGCTGGCGCCCCAGCCGGCCCTTCCCATTGGACATGGCCGGCTTTGCCGTCTCCCTGCAGCTGGTTCTGGCCAATCAGGACGCGTGCTTCGACGGAGACGCGCCAATGGGCTTCCTGGAGAGCAGCCTGCTGCAGGGATTGGTCACCATGGAGGAACTGGAGCCCAGAGCAGACAACTGCACCAAGGTGGGAGGCAGAATGTGTCTGGGATGGTAATCATGTGAATTGAAAGTTTTAGAAAAACATTTTAACTGAACGTGTGTTTGTGGGCGTGTGTATGTGCGTGCGTGTGTACCGTGTTTGTGTGTGTGTGTGTGTGTGTGTGTGCAGGTGCTGGTGTGGCACACCAGGACTGAGAAGCCCAAGATGAAGAGAGAGGACGCTCTGCAGAAACAAGGACTGGGATCAGACACAGCTGTGGAGGTGTAGACACACACACACACATTCTCACACACACATACGGTTACTGACACACACACACATACTCACATACACACACACACACAATCTCAAACACACACGGTAATCACACACTCCCTCTCAACATGCACAGATACACAAGTTTCCTCACATATAATCTGTTAACATGGACACACACACAGCATGCATGTGCCTACACACACACACACACACACTGTCCTGAAATGATCACCAACAGATATTGGAACAAAGTTCCAGTCAAGCTCTGTTGGTGATTTAACTGTAAATGTACCTTGATATGTAAATACTGTAAAATACCACATGTAAAGTTAACATTGTGTGTAAAGTCAACTATACAAATGAATACCACATGTTCTGTGTAAAGCATGAAAGATCAAGATATTTAAACTTGTGTACTTGTGACTGTTGTCGTTGTTGGTTGTTGATTGTGAATGTGTGTGTGTGTTGTACTTACTAATACTTGGTGTGTGTGAGAGAGAGAGACAAAGACAGGGAGAGAGAGAGGGAGAGGGAGAGGGAGGGAGGGGAGGGGGAGAGGGAGAGAGTCTTATTCGGCTAGCTCGGTTGTCTGTCAATAGTGTAGTACCTCTTTGAGTTTGTCTATTATTTATTATCATGTGTTAAATGAAATGTCTCTGCAGCCATGGTAACCGTCCCTGATCCGCCGTGACCATGGTAACAAATGTCCCCATCCCAGGGAAATAAAACGATAAAAACTGAACTGTTGTTCTGTCCGTCTGTTGCACTACCTGTCACTTCCTGTCGGTCTGTCACACTACCTGTCTGCCTCAGTCCCTGTCACACTACCTGTCTGCCTCAGTCCCTGTCACACTACCTGTCTGTCTGTCACACTACCTGTCTGTCTGTCACACTACCTGTCTGTCTGTTATACTACCTGTCTGCCTCAGTCCCTGTCACACTACCTGTCTGTCTGTCACACTACCTGTCTGCCTCAGTCCCTGTCACACTACCTGTCTGTCTCAGTCCCTGTCACACTACCTGTCTGTCTGTCACACTACCTGTCTGTCTGTCACACTACCTGTCTGTCTGTTATACTACCTGTCTGCCTCAGTCCCTGTCACACTACCTGTCTGTCTGTCACACTACCTGTCTGCCTCAGTCCCTGTCACACTACCTGTCTGTCTCAGTCCCTGTCACACTACCTGTCTGTCTGTCATGGTTCCACACCACATACACAGCTGTCTCCACCTTTTTTCTTTCTCCCTTTACCTCCCCTTCTCTCTCTCTCTCTCTCTCTCTCTCTCTCCACCCTCCACCTCTTCCTCCTTCCTTCAAAACAAGTCTTATGAAATAATCACTCAGTAGTCACGGCATCCGACCTGTCTGTGCTTGAGCGTAACCATGGCAGTGTGTTCCGGAACCCTCGTGTCCCTACCTTCCAGTGGGCGGGACCCCGCCGACCCCCCCTGCAGCTGTGCTTTCATGATCCTCTTTGATTGACAGCTGCACCGCCCACTCCCTGGGGAAGGCATCCTGGTTGTGACCATATAAGGAGTTTGGGAGCGCTCAGCTAGGAGACCTGGGCACCTGAAGGTGAGCAAGTCTGCCTACATAGTCACACACACACACACCGTTAAATCCATGGTGATTCACACACACACAAGGTTAAATCCATGGTGATTCACACACTCACAGTGTTGACGATACTGAACACATCCAAGTCCTTTAAGACACTTTTAAGTGTGTGTGTATGTCGACAAGGCTGTGCTTGCTAAAATGATGCGCTAACCACTGATGATTCAACACCGGCCTCATGCAACTACACACGCGCCACACACACTACACTCTTCAAACACAAGGTCCCACCTAGACACACTGTTTACCTGTAGAGGAGTCTCTTCTGGGCAGCCTGGCTGAGGAGCGCCTGAGCTCTGATCCTGAGAGCTGGGCTGTTGTGTGTGTGTGTGTGCGCTCTGGTCACGGCAGGGTTAAAGACAAGAGGACAGTGTGTGTGTGCGCTCTGGTCACGGCAGGGTTAAAGACAAGAGGACAGTGTGTGTGTGCGTGCTCTGGTCACGGCAGGGTTAAAGACAAGAGGACAGTGTGTGTGTGCGTGCTCTGGTCACGGCATGGTTAAACACATGAGGAAAGGGTGTATCCAGGATTAATTGCACTCAGAGCTCAGATGTGAGAGGAACCAGATCACACACACCGTAGCACACGCAAGGTAAGATCTTTCTCTGTCCTCTCTCTCTCCTCTCTCTCAATTCAATTACATATGCTTTACTGGCATGAATGTTCATATCTAAAATGTTGTCTCTGTCTCTTAAATGTTCTGTCTATCACTTTCTTTATCTTTCTATCTCTCTCTGGTTGTTCCTTCTGTTTAGTGTTTGTCAGTCACTGTAAGAGCTGTGAACTTGTGTGATTTCACCACAGATATGTGTGTGTGAGACAGCAGGTCAGGTGGTTGGTTTTTCACTGCTGGTTGTGTGTCTTTGTTCTGTGTGGGTTCTGTTGACAGAGAACAGCAGAACCCTGTCTTCTCCTCCTGAACTGTTTGGACACGTAGCTATCCACAGAACCTTTAGAAACAGCGTAGAACATTGTAGTGGAACCCTCTGAAACATTATGGTCCCATCTAAGTTGGACACATATCTGCATTCAGAACCATTTGGAACCATGCAGAACCTCTGTAGAACTGTCCCTCAGCTGTGGAACTTTCAGTAGAGGAACCATCAGTAGAGGAACCATCAGTAGAGGAACCTTCTGAAAGGCCAGGGTTCCGGTTGGAACAGTTTGGCTTGTCTTTGTCCTGCAGAGTGTGTTTGGTGTCAAAGTCTGGATGAGGCTAGCCTCTGCCTTATCTCTGCCATAAATTAGACAGAGAGAGAGACAGAGAGAGGGCGTAGTGTGTGTGTGTGAGAGAGAGACAGAGAGAGGGCGTACTGTGTGTGTGTGAGAGAGAGACAGAGAGAGGGCGTACTGTGTGTGTGTGAGAGAGAGACAGAGAGAGGGCGTACTGTGTGTGTGTGAGAGAGAGACAGAGAGAGGGCGTACTGTGTGTGTGTGAGAGAGAGACATATGCCAGATTAGAAAACACCATGTCCCCAGTAAATTACACATACATACATACATACATACATACATACATACATACATACATACATACACAAACACACATCGTACGTATCAAAAAAAGCACATATACCCAAGAACACACACATTCAAGTGAATTTGATTAAATTAGAAGTATGTAAAACAATTACAAGTAATTATGTTTGTGACGTAAGCAAAACGAGTTATTCTGATCGTTCTGTTTTTGTTGTCTTGTGATCTTTTAACATTGTCGCCTCTAGCTGGGACATGGGGGTGGGAGGGGAGATGGGGTGGTGATATGGGGGGGGGGGGAGATGGGGTGGTGATATGGGGTTTCACATCTCGTCCTTCTGCATTCCTCTTTCCTCTTTCATTTGTCTCCTTCCTTCATCATGCTTTATCTCTCCATCAGAATTCCCCCTGTTCTTCTCCTCTCCTCTCTCTCAGGTATGACATCATTTACAGCACGGCGACTTACATAATCACTCGTCTGTTCACCCCCTTCTCAGATCACGTCACCTGCTGAGCCGGACGGAGAGAACGGCTGACGAGAGAGAGAGAGAGAGAGAGAGAGAGAGAGAGAGAGAGAGAGAGAGAGAGAGAGAGAGAGAGAGAGAGAGAGAGAGAGAGTAGAGAGAGAGAGAGAGAGAGAGAGAGAGAGAGAGAGAGAGAGAGAGAGAGAGAGAGAGAGAGAGAGAGAGAGAGAGAGAGAGAGAGAGAGAGAGAGAGAGAGAGAGAGAGAGAGAGAGAGAGAGAGAGAGAGAGAGAGAGAGAGAGAGAGAAAACGAGAAATACAGAGAGAGAGAAAAAGCAAGAAAGCAAGGAAGACAGAGAGAGAGGTAAGATGACGATTGGGAAGAGTTCCAAAAAAAGCTTGGCCCGTAGTTCCCTCCGCTCTCCCAAGTTCCTGGACAAGTCTGACGGCTTCTACGGACGTCTGGATGAGCCGGAGACCGAGCCGTCCAGAGCTGCGGAGGAGCCGGGGAGGGAGGGGGGCAACGGGGCCAAGCCGTGCCCAGCCGAGGAGCCCCGTGCTGGGCCAGAGGAGGGGGCCGGAGACCCCGGAGTGGTGGACTTCCACCAGGGTATGATGGAGGACGACGGTGCCTCGCTCATCCACCGCGAACCGGCTCGTCTCAGCAGTCGCTGGAGGAGGAGCTCCCGGAGGAGGAAGAGGGAGGCCAGGCCCGCAGAGGAGCAGCCCAGGGTGGAGGGGCCGAGCCTGGGCACGGAGGTGGAGACGGAGGGCCCCGTCATTGAGGTCTCTCTGGAGATGGAGGGAGTGATGGAGGGACAGAGGGCCGGGCTAGAGCCCAGCCTCGTTCACTTCACCGTCAGGGCAGAGGCGGATGACCAGGTCCTCATCAAGGAGAAGAGAGGGAGGGAGGACGAGGAGGGGAAGGAGGAGGAGGAGGAGAGGAAGACCAGGGGGCAGAAGGAGGAGATGAAGGTGGTGAAGAGAAGCACGCTCAGGAACTACCGTAAGGTGAGACATGAGTGTGTGTGTATGTATGAAAGAGAGTTAAAGTGAGTGGGAGATAGATTGAAAGAGAGTGGGAGATAAAGAGAGTCTTTATGTTTACCTCATACAGTAGCACATCTCTCTTCTCTCTCCTCCTGACACATTCTCCACTGGGTTATTGACCAGAGACCCTAGTTACACTTTAACAGAGAGGACGAGGACAGGGGGAGAGGAGATGGGGCGAGGAGAGGGGGAGAGGAGGGGGGGCGAGGAGAGGGGGAGAGGAGAGGGGGCGAGGAGAGGGGGAGAGGAGGAGGGGAGGAGGAGGAGAGGCATTACGTGTCTGTCTGGAATTCATAGCGTGGAACACCGGACTAAAGTTCAACTAATGTTCCACGAGGCGATAACTGTCCTCGAAATACAAAACTTTAGTAGTCATTTATGGTGTTTCATTTGCACAACCTCCTGATAGACGTTTATGGCTGTACGCCTCTGTGTTAACCCAGGTGGTGATCTGCTATCTTAAAACATTCTACCCTGCTCTGTTTGTGCACAATGCTCTGCTATTCTCTACGCTCTCTCTCTCCTCTTCTCCCCTTCTCTCTCTCTCCTCTTCTCCCCTTCTTTCTCTCTCCTCTTCTCTCTCCCTTTAACTTGATACACCTGCCTCCCTCCTCCTCCTCTCCCTCCCCCTCCTCTCCCTCACCCTCCTCTCCCTCCCCCTCCTCTCCCTCCCCCTCCCCCTCTTTATCTTCCTCTCCGATTGAGTTGTTTACGCAGGGAGGGAAGAGATACAGTGTGCAGGGGCATCCCACACACACACATTCACACACACATTCACACACACATTCACACACACAAACACGCACAGTGCTCTTGGTCACTGACCTTGTGTCAAGGTTCTTTAGCGGTTTGACAGGATTGACATTCCTTTGCAGTATCAGTTTACCACATCAGGAGTTTTAGCCCCGCCCCTTAGATCCACCTACTCAGACATTCCGCGTCACCATGGCGATGGCATGTTCACCTGTCCAAGGCCCGTCCTCCAAAGCAAACATTGTTGAAACACACACGCTTACCTGGGGGTCGGTTCATGTCCGCCCCGCGCTGTCACCTTTCACCTGGAGAAACAGACAGTTTGTGGACCCCTGATCAGGTGTAGAGACTGATGAGGGGTGTTGACTGAAGACCTGATCAGGTGTGTCAGTCGATAGAGACTCTGATGAGGGATGTTGACCGTAAACCTATGTGTGTTTGTCCTGTTCCTTCAGGCTTTCGACCGAGCGTTACGTCGAGGGTGGGAGACGTTCGTCGCCAACCTGCACAGTGTGACCCTCACCCCGGTGACACCCTCCTCTTCATCATCATCATCATCATCACCTTCCTCCAAGAAGAGAAGCCCCTCCTCTATTTTGGGGGAGTACAGATAACGGACCCCAAACCAATCACATCACCTCAGTCTTCGTAATCTCTAATCTGTAATGTTTGAATTACCCTCATCTTGACAATAGCAACCCAAAAAAGAACGGGTTACCACGGAAACACAGTGGTGTTTGTGGTTGTGATTTTCCGGACCAATCGCTGAAGACCTTGTTCCTGTCAGGTGGAGGGCGAGGGGCTGATAATGACCGATAACAATCAGTTGGCTGATCAGTGATCAATAGTAATGGATTTGGACGGCCGCAAAGGACATGCATGTCTGGACTAGAACGCTTGTTGACGCCTGTGTCACCGTGGCAACGGTGGCTATGGGAGATATAGGAAGAAAAAAAAAGTATAATTTTGTTATTTTTGCTTTGTTTACTCTTCCTCGCCTCTCCGGTTTGAAGTTTAACTTTTCTGTCGCTGGATGCTGTTCCTAGGAAGGTTACAGTTGATTAACCTGAAGATGTGTGCGTCTGGGAGAAGGAGACAGGGAGAATGAGAGGGAGTGAGAGAGGAGAGGGAGAGAGATAGAGAGAGACAGAGAGAGACAGAGAGAGGGAGAGACAGAGAGAGAGAGAGAGATAGAGAGAGATAGACAGGGAGAGAGAGAGAGAGAGAGAGAGAGAGAGAGAGAGAGAGAGAGAGAGAGAGAGAGAGAGAGAGAGAGAGAGAGAGAGAGAGAGAGAGAGGTTATTGAAGCATGAGAACAGCCATTACACACTTTAAGTGTGTTTATGTGAGACTGTACTGTATGCAGTGAGGATTTGGGCCTATTGAATGTTCCCCATACAGCACTTCCTGTGTGAGTCTGAACTTGAGGGCTTGGACCACTGATCAGACTAGTACAGTCATCATTAGGTTTAACAATCAATATATATGATAATCAATCATCCATGTTCTTAGGTTTGTGTGTCCTCTTATCTGTCTGAAAGGCAACAAGTGCTAGTTGTGTTATAAATGTGTAGCATTTATCAGAACGAAATTAAAATTATATTTGAAATCAGATTTATTTCACATTGATAGAATTATCACTAAGTACATGTACAGTATGTCCTACAATGTGCCTGGGATTCAATTATATGTTGTCATATATTCAACATAGCATTGTGGTAAACTGTTATTTAATGAGTGCGAAAAAAAATGTAGAGCTATTTATATGGAACGGAAAACGTATTCTGTTTTACTCAGTTGTGTTGTGTCTAACGACTGTTGCTAAGGTAATCGCTGAAATACCTGACCAATAAAAATCTGCTATTTGGCATTTTTTGTTTTACGTTGCCGATTTTCAATGAACTCATTCACTAGCTTGTAAAAAAACATAGTACAGCAAAGATTTGACTATTAGCTACACATTAGTTAATTTTGTCGGTGAACAAGCCCAGCTGACTTCTAATGATGGCTCAAATGATGGCTTGCCATCTTTTGATTGTCTGGTTACTCGTCTTGCTCTGCCAGCAAGGTACAGTAATAGTGATTGACAGGTTATTTAACATAGGTTAACATTACAGTAGCTACTTTACAGTCGCTAGTTAGTGCTAGCTATAGGATACATACTAGTAGACTAATCAATTCAAAATCGATAGTAGTATGACAGACAATATACTGTATCTAGTTAATCATATTGTCATATGAACTTACATCCGTGTAGACAAGCTAACGTCACTAGTAACTCACTTGTTACTGGACTATCTGTGATGAAGGATGGTTGTCAATGTCTATCATACAGTAACCAGTGTTGACTACAACGATTTATACTTTTACAATTGCATCATTGTAAAAGTACTGTAAGTTATACACACAAAGAATAATAATAATACTGTGTAATACAAAAATACAAATGTTGGTAATATTTAATATTAATTTTTAAAAAATTTACCCCCCCTTCTCCCATGCTATTGTGTAGCCTATCCATTTAAAACAGGGGTTTTATGGATGAAAAGACAACTGCTTCCAAATTCCTTCCTTGTTTCATGAAATGCTTCCCAGAGTTAACATTGTGTTCCTGCTCTTCCTGGTTAGGGTCACAGAGGTACATCCCCTCGCCACCTGATATTGACCACGCCTTCGCTGCCGAACCATACGAACGTCACTCCTCCCCCCTCTCCTCGCTCAACGATACCTCTCCTGGCTCCTCCCCCCTCTCCTCGCTTAACGATACATCTATTGACTCCTCCCCCCTCTCTTTGCTTAACGATACATCTATTGACTCCTCCCCCCTCTCCTCGCTCAACGATACATCTATTGACTCTTCCCCCCTCTCCTTGCTCAACGATACCTCTCCTGGCTCCTCCCCCCTCTCCTCGCTCAACGATACCTCTCCTGGCTCCTCCCCCCTCTCCTCGCTCAACGATACCTCTCCTGGCTCCTCCCCCCTCTCCTCCCAGGAGGTTGTGTCTGCCCCCTCCACCTCCACCCCCTCACCTCTGGATCTCATCCCCACTCAACTGGTCCCGCCTCCTGTCTACAGCCACTTCAATACAACTGCTGTCCATAGCAACACGGCTAGCGACCCTGACAACTCTGATGAGGACCTGGTTGTGGAGTCGGTGGGCAGAACGACCTCAAGAGACACTGATGATCCTGCCGACCCCGGCCTGACCTACGACCCCAGCCTGACCTACGACCCCTCTGACTCTGAGGAGGGATCTGCAGAGGTGTGGTTGGAGGCGGAGGAGCTAGAAGAGGAGGCCAGCAGAAACTTCATTTCCCACAATGCCACACTCCTCCCTCGCCTCCTGATTGAGTCTGTGACCAATGCCGCTATGGCAACGGACTTTCATGATGCCACACTTACAGAGGCTTCCATGGCAACAACGTATTCTTACTGGGACTCTGATAATACTACCAAGGCCAATGGTAACCATGACGACATCCAAGTCGTTGACGTGGTTGATTTACTTCCTGTTATTTACCCCTTCGACGACACAGTTATAGATGTCGCTGAGGGCTCATACAATGGCGAAGGGAGCAATGGGAGTTGTAGTTTTAGCGGCCCCACGAAGGCCTGTAGTTCCTCTGAAACCAAAATGGACTCTACTGAGTCCCTTGGGCGCCATGGAGATGACGACAACAAGTCGACGTCTGGTCCCGTTAGCAACAGCCCGCTTAGCGACAGCGAAGCCACGAAAGGCCCCATCGCTACTGCCCGTGAGCGCACTCTCCCCTCTAATCAAGACAGCGTTGCTGTGACACCTGATGACATCATCAGCACAGGCCAATCACAGGGGGAGGCACCTCCCACCTTGCCTGTGGCCACGCCCACCCCCCCTGCTTCAGGACATGTGGAACCAGGACGTGGAATCCTGGGCTGGGTCCGAGATCTGTTCCTATGGTGATAGGTCTTAAAACTCTGGAACCTGATTGCCTCTCTCACTTCCTGTTGGGAACTTATGAGGACTGAGGGGGGTTTGGAAATTGTAAATGTAAGATGAGTTGTCTTGAAGAATTGTTGTTTTTTTATGTATACGTTCTATATAAAATGTATTTTGCCAAAGATGTTTCAGTGATACAAAAAAAAAGCGTTGAGCGTTATTATACATTTGTATTTTTATTGATCTTGAGTCATTAGAAACGAGTGTTTTCAGGATAAATACCTCTAACTACTGGATGTTAAAACAAGACTAAGTTGTGGCCTAGTATTTCCAACATTGCGGTGTTATCGGGAGAAAGGAATAGATTACGCTGTGGTTTGTATGCAACTCAAAGAGCTGAACGGAGCTGGGAAATGAGAAGGGTGGAATGAATTGCGTGTGGAAGGGAATCTTTTTGGATATGGATTGTCGAGGAGAATCTAGTGAAGACTGACTTTATGGCAAAACAATCCACCGCGGTAGGGGGCTGTGTATAGACATGGGGCTGTGTACCGGACTCGATCCACCAACCAGAATTCACAGAAGAAGAAGAGTGGGGGCGGCGCCTGGGCCGCATATAAATTCCTGCGAGACCATTTTTCTTTCCACTTTCTTCTTGCAACTTCGGTAAGTAACTTTTTGTCTCTCGTATTTGGAAACTTCGAGTTTGTTTAGTGTGATTACAAATAACATTGAGTGGTTATTAATAGCAAATTCAAACAGAGGTCTTGATTGTAAGACTGCTCGTGCCTTAAAGGTTGGAGATTTCCATGCTGTTCTGCAGCATTGGTGATTGAAGTGGTTAGCTAGCGTTAGCTACCTCACACTTCATGGCGGTATCTTGAGAATCCGTAACCATCTATAGTAACGCTATATAATTTTTACATTGCAACTATGCTTAATGTAATCTTTGTTAGTTTAAGGTCAGTGTGCGTAGAATATTTCTATTAAGTTTTTTCCGCGCCGTCCTGTTTCAGTCGTGAAATGTCGCTGGCTAGGCAGGCTTGTACAATGTCTTCCAATGATGAGAACTCACAGACCTGTACTGAATGACTGTGATTGTACAATATCTTTCTGATGGAAGACATTCCTTGTGTTAATTAAATGACGCCTCCGGTTGACCGCATGTCATTGATATTGTCAACCGGTTATTTTGGCTAGCTAGTCAGCATCACGTGGCTAGCAAGGTTCGATAAACGTTCTCCATGTTCTCTTCTCAGGATGGCCATGCGCAGATTTTGGGCGGCGGTTTCTGCAGAGCAGGTAAATGTGTGACTGTTCAGTGTCCACCATATTGCGGTGAACGAGCAACGGCTATTAAAATCATGCCATAAAGGTTGTTGGTGATTTGGGGTTCGAAGCCGCATGCTACTATGATGATTACCGAACTCTCTCTTACCGAATCATCCTTTGAAGAGACTACTTTACCAGATTCTGAGTAGCGTATTTAGCCATTGAAAGAAATTCCTCTTTATATGAAATGCTAAATGTGTGTGTTCTATTGCAGATGACGAGTTTTCTGCAACCCATGGGTACTCTTACAAGGTGAGCAATTAATAAAGAACTGACAGTAATCCTGTGACACGTGGATCAAGATGATGATTTTATTGACAAGCATATGTCTGAATTTTAGTGAAGCCACTATTATATCTGATGCCGCTATTGCGGTAGTGCATCTCTACCTCAAGGTGTTTCTGTGTCTAACCTGGCTATGTTTACAGGTGGCCATGCTGTGATTTGGGCATTGTGACTTTCTGAGATGTGCTGCAACGTTCCAGTCAGAATCCTGCAGTGGTGCGTTCCTAGGGTTCTCCACTACGTTCAGTTGTGCAGATTTGAGTTGATGATATTTAGAAGACAAGCATATAGCTGACTGTCTGTGATGCCTACCCCTTCATCTGATCTTATCCTGCCTATCAATCCTGGATGCCTTTGATTGTCAAGGTTACTTACAGAGTTCTGTTTGTCTAGGTGCTGACATCAGTGACCAGAAGTTATTCCTGTCAGTCTGGTAAGTTGAACTGTCGCTTGACTGTTTAGTTAAAACTGAAAGCTCCTTGTTTTTTCCTGTCCATGTTTGAAAGGATGAAATGGGCTCAAGCCCACTAACAATCTGGACGACTTTGTCTCATGGCAGTTAGTCACCAAAGCCCTGATCAAACAAGATGGCCGCCTGGTCTCTAGCAGGCTTCTCCGTGCTCCTGTCTCATGCTGCTCTTGGTTGTCTTGCAGGCAGCTGGACATGTCTTGAGGACTCGTCTGAGGTGAGTTGTAGAGACGGCAGCTTTTCAACACCTGGATTCTCCCATCATGCTCCTGGCCCCAGTGTTGACAGACATAATTCATCTTGTCAAGCTTTAAATGTCAGAACCTACTGGACTGTAAAATATTTTCACCGGAGCAGGGTGGGCTGTTAAGACTTGTTTGTAGTGATGAGTTTCTTATTACCGCCCCAGTCTGATGTTCGCTGACTGATTGGTACCGCACTGATTACAAACATTAAGATCAAGTTTGGTTTTCATAATTCACCCCAGAGCTGGATTCTGACCTGTCATGTTTCCTCTCTCCAGCAGGCGGCAGTAGCAGCATGTCTGGGACTGGCAGTGAGGTGAGCTGGGGGGATCCTCTTAAATGCTACTTCCTGTTTGCTTAACTGGGATGTTGACATGATTTTGTCACAAAAAAGTCTAGGCTCTTTGCCCCCGGTCCAGCCCCCCAGGGCTATATTCTGACCCCCCCAGAATACGCTCGCTCTGTTTGGTGCTCCTGTTGGCCCAGGGTGAGGCTTATGAGCCTGGGGTTTGCATATTGTCCCAGGGGTAAGGCCCTGCTCTGGTGTCTGATGGAGGACCAGTGGGGGTGGTCCTGGGTTCTGGCTGGGGGCATTGATCCATTATGACTGAAATACTCCAGGCTGATCTCATCCCTAGAATTCCACCTTAATACTTGATCACCCACTCGTCTTAGTTGGGTTCATTTATCCTAATGTGTTTGCTCTACAGCGTGGCTACATGGATCTATACTACTGATCCTTCCTCCTGTCAGGTGTGTACTGAGTAACGTCTTCATCAAGCCTTTCTCTCCTGAAGTGATGAGTTTCTTATTACCGCCCCAGTCTGATGTTAGCTGACTGATTGGTACCCCTCTGATTCTATACTAAGTGACAAGATGCTTTATCAAGAGTTTCAACCCAGATCTGATGTCTAAAGCTGTCATTTCCTGTTTACAGAATGCTGTTTCCTGTCAAAGATGGCGGCTGGTGCACGACTCCATGGTAGGTGTTCTGTCCTGGTCACCCCCTGCTCTGCGGCGGCCATCTTGTCTGCCTAGTGTGTCCAATAAAGCTGTCTGGTCACTATGACGATTAACTTAGCTCACTTTGAACCCACGTGTAAAGAGATGAACAACTGAGTGATGGAAGGTGTTTCTGTGTCGATGTTGGACAGCTGTGGTCTGGGTCTGACGCTCTGCTCTGTAGGTGTCTGTGGCCTGGATGAGGTTGTGAAGGCGCCGGACTCTAAACATGGGAGGTATGTCTTCTCTCCAGGTGGCCATTTTGTATTTCTGAGTGGCTGTTTCTGCTACTCTGCAGTTTCGCTGATGATCAACTTAGCTCACTTTGAAACGATGTGAAAAGACATGAACTGCTGAGAGACTGCGGGTCACATCAGCACCCTGCTGCTACTCTTCATCTGCAGCATCTAACGAGTCGTTGCTCTTCCCCCTCCAGACTCTGCTGCCCCCTGTGGAGGCCTGCAGTACTACGGCCTCTAGTATCAATTAATCAGGTGAGTTTGACCATGTGTCTTTATAAAGGAGGGCTGGGTCTTGATTCTATGTTTGAATCTACCTTACCTGCCAATCGCAACTAATTCAGTAACCTGCTGGAAATGATGAGATGTTTTCTGGAATCTCGTTCGTCTGAACTCCTGTTGAGAAATGGAAATCTGACTGCAGCAGCGTAGATCAGACATGATGTGGTGTTTGTGTGTGTGTCTGACCAGACGTAAAGATGTCTGTTCTTTCAGGTCCTGTCCTGGAGGATGTGCAGCAGGGCTGGGATGAACGTTCTACATGGTAAGAATGTGTTCAGGCCTTCTCTCTGCAGAGCTCTCTTTTAGTATTTGCTGTACACTAAGGGGGCTAAGTTAGACTAGTTTGATTCTTGAGGGCAGGCAGCTGTAATGAGCAGTATACCTGTTGGATGCACATGTTAAGTCTGAGAACCTACCAGTGTTGACTAGTTGGAAAGCAGGAAGCTGTGTGCCCGAACTTTGGGGGGATAAATCTGTTGGACAGGAAGTGATGTGATTCTGGTTCCTGATGATGACACCCGCACGTGTCTTACGCCCTGAGCTGATCCCAGAACCTGCAAAGGTGAACCCACTGGGGTTGCCGGGGCAACAAGGTGAAGGCCTCGTTGGGGTTACCAACAGTCTGACTGGGGACCAGATATCTGCCCTCACAACACGCCAGGCAGGGGCACTTCCTGGTTGTTGGCACTGGGAAGTCTTCAACACCTGATTGGTCACCCATGACTTCCTGTTTGTGTTTCAGGTGTTGCTTCTTGAATAGCTTGGCACAGTTGTGCTGGAAGCAGGTCTGACTCAAACCAGCTTCTCCAGAGGGGCGGGGCTTCACTGGAACCATGAGGTGTGTTTCCTGTCACTTCACTTCCTGTTGGCTGATCTCAGATGTTGATGATTTTTCCGTCTATCTAAACAGTCTCAGGCTCTTTGCCCCTTGTCCAGCCCCCAGGGCTGTCTTGTTGCCCCCAGTATCCATTCTACTTGGTTCTCCTGTTGGACCAGAGTGGGGCTGATAAGCCTGCACTTGACCACAGGGGTGAGGCTCTGCTCTGGGTGCTGATGGAGGGCCTGTGGGGTGGTCCTGGGGGCTGGCCGTGGGTAACAGACCCTCATGACTGAGAAAGCAGTCTGATCTCATCCTGACTTGAAACTCCTCCATCCACATCATGAAGTCTTCTCTGGCTCCTCTTCTGTCCCCAGACTGGTGGTTCAGGCTTCCAGAAGTCTCCTGCTTGTTCTGAGGTCAGTATTTTTTGATGTGACTCTTTTCTACTGTGCTTTGTGAAGTGATGTTTCTTATTACCGCCCCAGTCTGATGTTAGCTGACTGATTGGTTCTGTACTGATTACAAACATGAGATTGAGTTCATTTTCATGACGGAAGCCAAATGGTGTCTGACCCAAGCTTTGCTTTGCTCTACAGCGTGGCTACATGGATCTATACTACTGATCCTTCCTCCTGTCAGGTGTGTACTGAGTAACGTCTTCATCAAGCCTTTCTCTCCTGAAGTGATGAGTTTCTTATTACCGCCCCAGTCTGATGTTAGCTGACTGATTGGTACACCTCTGATTTGAAACTACAAAAATGGCTGTGTACAACTGGACTACAGACATGTAATCAACCCAGTGGAATGTGTTGCAGGTCTGGATCATGGAGTCATCTTCCATCTGAGAGGGTGGGAGCAGGAGGAAGATTCATACCTCTTCATACTTGTAACATACTTGACTTTAATTTGAACCGACTTAAGCTTTCAGATGTGTAATAAAATGGTCAAGCTTCATATGTCCTTTGTGTGTTTTGAATAAGGTGAGCTGAATTCAGACACTGATATTTAGGGATACAAGCAGTTAATTGCATACAAGTTCAAAAAAAGGTAACAATTCCATCGTAACTGATTGCGAGGCCCCTTGAATGGCCTGTTAAAATCACAACCAACTTCTATACTGATGAGTATCTTCAGGGCATTCCAGGGTTTAAACCGTTGCCTGCTATACGAGAACATGTCAGGGCTGGGCTAGGAGCTGTGTCTTATGCACCTTCAAAGGTCATCATCCCACTTGATGTTGCTGGAGGAACTTCCCATATAATACTAAAACTGCTACTCATTTTGGTCCAATCTGATGCTAAATTTCTCAGACAACTGCATATTTTAGCTCTACATGTTGATTTGTCTTGAACTTGGTGATTCACTTCATTGACTTGGTTCTCTAATAAATCAGGTACTACATGTTTTCACACTAGTAAAAGCCCTGTATTGGCAAGTAATGACCACAGGTCAAAGGCTTTTGCATCCAAACACTTTTATTGGTAAACAAGTGAGGCACATGACCCCTCACACACACTCCCCCTTAACACAGGCCCTGAGGCACATGACCCCTCACACACACTCCCCCTTAACACAGGCCCTGAGGCACATGACCCCTCACACACTCCCCCTTAACACAGACCCTGAGGCACATGGTCAACAGCACTGGCTAATCCCACATCACCCCACACGCTCTCCCCCCTTTAAACACACATACGCCCTCACACACGGTCAGTAAGCATTGAAGACGTGAGCAGCGACACACACACGCCCCCTCACACACGGTCAGTCAGCATTGAAGACGCGAGCAGCGATGTCATCCAGCAGCCAGTCGACCCCCTTCAGCAGGTTCTCTCCTGTCATCGCACTGCATCCCAGAATGCACCAGTGGTGGGTCAGGATCTCGTCCAAGCCCAGGGCCTTAAACAGTTAAACATCACTCAACAACTGTCTAATCAGATATTTAACATGTTGCACTGGAGTGCGGCATTGTCATCACTGCCTGGCATGAGCACACAGGTAAGAGTTTCCAGGTGTTCTGAGGTCTCTGAGTTACACAAGACTGGAAAATTATAATTGTGTCAAGTGACGTTGATGGTTAAGATGTGTGTTTGTGTGTGTGCTAGTGTGTTGGTTAGTGTGTGTGTGTGCTAGTCACCTCTCGTATGGCCTCTTTGCTCAGGGCTCCAGGGAGGTCCTGTTTGTTGGCGAACACCAGCAGTGTAGCTCCACCCAGCCTCTATAGGAAGTCAAACACAGTCTTGAGTGTCCAGTGCATGTTCCTATTCTCTTGGCAGAGGAGGCACACTTATAGATGAGCTTTGTGGCCTGTGTGTGTGTGTACCTCCTCCTGTAGCAGGCAGGTCAGTGTGTGTGTACTTCCTGTAGCAGGCAGGCCAGTGTGTGTGTGTGTGTGTACCTCCTCCTGTAGCAAGCAGGTCAGTGTGTGTGTGTGTGTGTACCTCCTCCTGTAGCAGGCAGGTCAGTGTGTGTGTGTGTGTGTGTACCTCCTGTAGCAGGCAGGCAGGTCAGTGTGTGTGTGTGTGTGTGTGTACCTCCTCCTGTAGCAGGCAGGTCAGTGTGTGTGTGTGTGTGTGTACCTCCTGTAGCAGGCAGGTCAGTGTGTGTGTGTGTGTGTACCTCCTCCTGTAGCAGGCAGGTCAGTGTGTGTGTGTGTGTGTACCTCCTCCTGTAGCAGGCAGGCCAGTGTGTGTGTGTGTGTGTGTGTACCTCCTGTAGCAGGCAGGTCAGTGTGTGTGTGTGTGTGTGTGTGTGTGTGTGTGTGTGTACCTCCTGTAGCAGGCAGGTCAGTGTGTGTGTGTGTGTGTGTGTGTACCTCCTCCTGTAGCAAGCAGGCCAGTGTGTGTGTGTGTGTGTGTGTGTGTGTGTGTGTGTACCTCCTGTAGCAGGCAGGTCAGTGTGTGTGTGTACCTCCTCCTGTAGCAAGCAGGCCAGTGTGTGTGTGTGTGTGTGTGTGTGTACCTCCTGTAGCAGGCAGGTCAGTGTGTGTGTGTGTGTGTGTGTGTGTGTGTGTGTGTGTGTGTACCTCCTCCTGTAGCAAGCAGGCCAGTGTGTGTGTGTGTGTGTGTGTACCTCCTCCTGTAGCAGGCAGGCCAGCTCCCGTCTGCAGTCGTCCATCCTGAGGCGGTCAGCGCTGTCCACCACCCACACCAGCCCATCCGTGCTCTCAAAGTAGTTCCTCCAATAGGAACGCAGAGATTTCTGACCACCCACATCCCACATGTTCAGCTTGAACCTGGAGAGGGCGGAGGAAGGGGAGGAGAAAAGATGGAGAAAGAGCGAATGAGAGGTAGAAGAGGTGGAGAGAGAAGATGGAGAGGAAGAACAGAAAAGGAAGGGTACATGGGAGAGAGAGTAGAGGGAGAATTAGGGAGATGCATATTGGCTCTTGATAAGAAATTCAAGAGATATCGCACCTAAATAGCCGGAAAACCAAAGAATAATAAAACATGATTCATTTCCTACCCTCTGTGTTCCAGGGTCTTAATGTTAAACCCCAGCGTGGGAGAGATGGTACTCAAGTCTTCTCCGTTCAACTTCTTCAAAATTGTCGTTTTTCCGGCATTGTCCAGACCGCTAGATGCTAAGTTAAGAACAGTAACCGATATCGTGCAACAAACACACAAACACAAAGCTAGCGCTTTCAACAACAATAATAGCTAAAGTTGAGTTATTGTTTACTGGGTGTGGCGACACATTTGATGCAAGATACAAGAGGAGGGTGGGAGTGAGGGCAGGTGGCTGGTGAGCAAACTAGCTACATCTTAACACCCACCAGAATCCTACTATACGACAGTGCCACACCACAGCGCACTTTGCTAGCCAGTCTACACACGTCAAATAACAAAGCTAACAGAACATATATCTTCTAAGATTTCTCTAATGTCTAGGTCTGATGAGAGGTTTTGGAGATCTCGCGAGTGACCGTTTGAGGATACAGCATCAACAGTCGCATCTCGCGCTCCTTGTGCTTCATCTTCTTGAGTATTGTCAACAAGCCCATTGTACAGACAAACCACCGGCTCCACCGTCACTAGAAGCTGGTCTACAATAGAAATACGTCCAGGGTTGGTACTGCTAGCTAACGGTTATTATTCCTTAGATTTCCTTTAAGCGGTTTACTTTCCTATTTCTGTGGAAACAAAACAACGCGCGCACATAAACAGCACCTGGGAAAGCAGGAAGTCGTTACAACGTTCATCCGATGGTCGTTACCAATTGGTCACTTCTGCACGTGTGAAATCCCCAAATACGTTCATTAGTTTATCCAGACGTCTGTCGGGATTTGAGGCTAGTTCATTGGTCGAAATGTAACAAATGAAATTAGAGCTTGCAATGAAAGGCCATGAGGGCCGGCCGGTGGCGTCATATTTATCCATGTTTTTTCGCGCCATCTGCTGTCAGTGTCTAGAATAGCAAGCATCTAAAGTTGACAGTAGAAATAGCCTTATTACAGTAGTGTAATGCAAAAGCACATAACATTTGGCTGTAAAGTTATACAAAGCATATTCATTTTAAAAGGAGGATAACGTTGACTAGATCGTGGCTGTAGCTATTGCCTACTTGTTATGTGGACTGAGCTAGATTAAGTCAGTTTATATTTCCACACTTCTAGTCACTGTCTATTTTCAAACCACTTCCACACACCTATTGAGAATCTCATTCTTCAACTCACGTCGGCTACAAAACTCAGTCGAAATGCCTTCGATTAACGGTTTGTCGTTTTTTGCGTCTGTTACAATCTGTTCCTACAAGTTTGTCCAGACTACTTCCTGTCTTCAAATTCCCAGCACGTGTATTATAGTATAACAGGTTGAGCACGACTCCCCTCTAAACTCCTCTTCAACTTCCCAAGTTGCCAAACCCACTGCCGAGCATTCAGACCATTTAAAGTAAACGAAAACCGAAAGCGTCTCCCGGTGTCGCCCGCGACACTGCAATTGCTTTATCAATGCGGTTGAGGTGAGAGGACACGCTGTAAAAGGGGAAGGTCGAGAACGGGGCGTACATAAAATGTTTACGAAACGTAGATAACGCAGAGACGGCGCAGAGACGGACCGAGTGATACACGGGCAGGCGCGAGGGTAACTTCTATGAACTAATAACCCGCAAGTGCGAAAACAATGATGTTCTGATATGATGCCATCGAGGCACAAACATCTTCATCAGTGTGCAAGTGTAAAGTGATGTGTTTCGCGATTATTCCGGCAGCGACAAACAGGCTACCGCGCGGGACAACCGGATAGGGACCGAGTTTATCCTCTGACCGAGATGCCGCCTCTGTCCATGGACTCCAGATCTGAAAGCAGCGTCGCGTCTTTCTCCGGCGACGATTCCCGCAGTCCTACCGACTGGGTAAGATGATGGACACACACGTAATCCATTTTCTGACCAATTGAGATTTTCACTATAGACATTACAGATCCATGTCTATTGTCCCCCCATAAAAATGGGGCCGTCCTAAACGTTTTCTGTGAAAGAGGGGGGGATTCCAACCAGCAACTTCTGAATTGTAAAAGCCCAATGGTTAGAGCATTTGACTATAAATCAAAAGGTTTTCTAGTTCCCCCTCCCTATCTTTCTTTGGATCAAAGCTAAAGTAATACATTATTATTGGAGACACTGTGTTGAGGAGGTGATGGTGTGATCCTCTCGTCCCTGTGGAACTGAAGACTGCTCCTGCTTTACTTTCAGGAGAGAGGAGGGGGGAAGAGGCAGAAGGTGGAACATACAGGTAACCGAAAAGAGAAAAATAGAGACGCCGCTCGTAAGAGCAGGAAGAAACAGACAGAAAAAGCTGACCTCCTTCACCAGGTCAGTCTGCCCCCCCCCCCTGTCTCTCTCTTCCTCTCTTTCCCTCTCGCTTTCTAACTCTCTGTCTCACCTCTCTCTCTCTCTCTCTCTCTCTCTCTCTCTCTCTCTCTCTCTCTCTCTCTCTCTCTCTCTCTCTCCCCCCACCTGTGTAGGAGAGACCTTGTTAACATGTGTTGTGAAATCCACTCTAGAACATACAGCCGTTTCTGGGAAAGCCAGAAAGAGAAAGAGAAATAAATTCTCGACTCCCTCCTCCTCCTTCCTTCCGTTCCTCCTCCCTCTTCCTCCCCCTCTTCTTATGTGGAGGTGACTGACTCCCTGAGTCACGCAGTAAGACTCACAGGGGCCTATTGGAGCTGCTGTCTGACTCCCTGAGTAAGACTCACAGGGGCCTATTGGAGCTGCTGTCTGACTCCCTGAGTAAGACTCACAGGGGCCTATTGGAGCTGCTGTCTGACTCCCTGAGTAAGACTCACAGGGGCCTATTGGAGCTGCTGTCTGACTCCCTGAGTAAGACTCACAGGGGCCTATTGGAGCTGCTGTCTGACTCCCTGAGTAAGACTCACAGGGGCCTATTGGAGCTGCTGTCTGACTCCCTGAGTCACGCAGTAAGACTCACAGGGGCCTGACTCCAGAGGATATGACTCTGTGTCTGGGACCCTCCTGCTTGTAGTGATAAAATCAGTCAACATTCTGTACAGTAAAGATTAAAAAGGATTGAACGGAAAGTGAAAATAAACAGCACAACTTATCTCAGGGCCATCTTAAATACTGCTGTGTGTGTTTCTCCCTCTTTGTTTGATTTTCCTCTCTTTCCTTCTTCTGTCCTCCAAGGAAAGCAACATGGCCGACACAACACAAGTCCAGTTTTAACATGAAAGATAATAGAACAACAACAACATTAATGAAGTAAAATCATAAACCTTTTTGTCTCTGTCCCTTCCTCCCCCATTCAGGAGCTCCAGGGTCTGGAGAGGGCCAAGTCCGCCCTGGAGAAGGAGATCTTGGGCTTAAGGAGAGACCACAAGCTGTACAGCTGTGCTCTGGAGCAACATCAGGCCTGCTGCTCTCTGCTGCTCCCTACAGGAACCTCTCCTGCCTCCTCATTCTTCTCCTCCTCCTCCTCCTCCTCCCCCCTCCTCCCCACGGCTGCCCCCCCGCCTGCCAGCACACCTGTTTCCACCTTCCAGCCCACCTCAAGTGCCCCTGCCCCTCTATCTGCCCCCTCCCTCAGACCCCCAGAGCCTCTATCTGCCCCCTCCTCTGGAGCCCCTCTACATGTTCTGGTACCCCTCTCCTCGTTCACGGTTACCTCATCTTCCCCGGAGACCACCTCCTATCCTAACCCCGCCCTCACTTCCTCCCAGAGGGCCCCCTCTACGTCACATGATGCCCCCAGCCCTCTTCTCAGTCTGTTAACTAACCCTAGTCCCCTGATTATGCCTCCGCTTGCCCCAGCCCCTGCCCCTGCCCTCTCCTCCTGCCCCCTCCCAGCTCCTACCCTCTCCCCCTGCCCCCTCCCAGCTCCTACCCTCTCCCCCTGCCCCCTCCCAAATCCTACCCTCTCCCCCTGCCCCCTCCCTGCCCCTGCCCTCTCCCCCTGCCCCCTCCCAGCTCCTACCCTCTCCCCCTGCCCCCTCCCAAATCCTACTCTCTCCCCCTGCCCCCTCCCTGCCCCTACCCTCTCCCTCTGCCCCCTCCCAGCTCCTACCCTCTCCCCCTGCCCCCTCCCTGCCCCTGCCCTCTCCCCCTGCCCCCTCCCTGCCCCTGCCCTCTCCCTCTGCCCCCTCCGAGCTCCTACCCTCTCCTCCTGCCCCCTCCCAAATCCTACCCTCTCCCCCTGCCCCCTCCCTGCCCCTGCCCTCTCCCCCTGCCCCCTCCCAGCTCCTACCCTCTCCTCCTGCCCCCTCCCTGCCCTCTCCTCATTTATGGACTCTGAAGAACTGTCTCTCTCCAAACTCCTGGAGAGCAACGATTGGCTGCTGGACTCAGCGACATCATCAAGCTGGGCATGAACTGAACCCCTCCTCTCCCCCTCCTTTCCCCCCCTCTCCCTCCTCTCCCCCTCCTTTCCCCCCCTCTCCCTCCTCTCCCCCTCCTTTCCCCCCTCTCCCCCTCTCCCTCCTCTCCCCCCTCTCCCTCCTCTCCCCCTCTCCCTCCTCTCCCCCTCCTTTCCCCCCTCTCCCTCCTCTCCCCCTCCTTTCCCCCCTCTCCCTCCTCTCCCCCTCCTCTCCCCCCTCTCCCCCTCCTTTCCCCCCCTCTCCCTCCTCTCCCTCCTCTCCCCCTCTCCCCCCTCTCCCTCCTCTCCCCCTCTCCCTCCTCTCCCCCTCCTTTCCCCCCCTCTCCCTCCTCTCCCTCCTCTCCCCTCCTTTCCCCCCTCTCCCTCCTCTCCCCCTCTCCCTCCTCTCCCCTCCTTTCCCCCCTCTCCCTCCTCTCCCCCTCCTTTCCCCCCTCTCCCTCCTCTCCCCCCCTCTTTCCTCCTCCTACACATTGGGCATTAAGGTGATGAGTGAATGTGAATGATCTACTGAACAAATAATGTTTATTTAGTGAGGTATCATCTAGTGGTTTAGTTTATTATAGATGAACAGTATACATAAATATATCAAATACATTTACTGTCTAAGGTCGATGCTAGACCATGCATGCATGGTGAGAATAAGCTTATTATACACTGTTTTAGTAATCGTATTGTTATTGTTGAATCTGTGTTTTTTTTGTACATTATTTTAGCCTGAACACAGCAGTGATAGTTAAGCTGTAACTATGACACCATAAACACACCTCACAGCAGTTCTGCTCTGTCTTATGTTGTTTGTTTTCATCCATCGATGGAATTCAAGTTGGGAAAGGACATTCAAGGTATTAGAGATTTATTTAAAATGTATTTAGCAGTATGTATTAGAGATTTATTTAAAATGTATTTAGCAGTATGTATTTTGATCCAAAGTGACATACCGATTGTGCACATAGTATTGCAGAGGTACAGGGTATTACCTATAAAGATGCAAAGTACTATTATAACCTCAAGGTACTATATAACCTCAAGGTACTATATAACCTCAAGGTACTATATAACCTCAAGGTACTATATAACCTTGAGATGTAGCCTACAAATAGTGCACAGCCTGTGATCAAGGATCAGAAGTGCACAGTTCTAATAGTATTTCTGTCTAGATTCTAGACAGCTGAAATAGATACAGTCTGTATAGTTCTTGTATTTCAGCGGTCGAAAGATACAGGCTGTATAGTTCCTGTATTTCAGCTGTCTAAAGATACAGGCTGTATAGTTCCTGTATTTCAGCTGTCTTAAGATACAGGCTGTATAGTTCCTGTATTTCAGCTGTCTTAAGATACAGACTGTATAGTTCCTGTATTTCAGCTGTCTTAAGATACAGGCTGTATAGTTCCTGTATTTCAGCTGTCTTAAGATACAGGCTGTATAGTTCCTGTATTTCAGCTGTCTTAAGATACAGGCTGTATAGTTCCTGTATTTCAGCTGTCTAAAGATACAGGCTGTATAGTTCCTGTATTTCAGCTGTCTAAAGATACAGGCTGTTGTTGTTGTTGTTTAAGATGTGGTTCAAGATGTTGGTATGTTCTGTTTACTTTACTCAACACAATGCCATATCTCTCACATGCTCCAGCGCAAACAAGTCTAGGCATTGTCTGATAGATAACCTTGTATTGATTAGAAATGTGTGTGTGTGTGTGATAACCATGCAGAGAGCTGTTATTGACCAGGTACATCTTGAACCCACCCACCTGCATCATCCAGCGGTGACGAGCCAACTGACCAGACCCGTCACTTGCGCGCTCTCCCGTCACCGGCAGCTGAGCTCTATCCCCGGTGACGGTGTTTACCTAACGGGCACCAGCTGAGCTCACGTGTGCTACCGTTGAATCTGTAAGAGAGGTGGTGGAGGAAAGGACAACAGGCACGAGGAAGAGGATGGGAGGGGGGATAAGGAAGAGAAGGAGAGAGTGGCGCGCTGCATTACGAAACCATTGCTTGAGAACCGTAAGCACAATGAGAACATACCGATGAAAAGCCCCTTATAGTCCAGGTAGTAAACAAAGCTTACAGTCACTGGGACAGGTGTGGATGAGCGAGGGGGACGGCTTTGCCTTCGGGAGAGAGAGAGAGTGCGCGCGTGGAGAGCGCGTGGAAGGGGATCAGAGCAAGTGCATCAGTTGAGCGAACAATGGTGAGAGGCTCGAGACCCAAACCCCGCGACCACTAACGGTGCACAGACACGCGCACAAGGAGGCGGGTGGAATCGGGGTAAAGTAGGAAGGTGGGAGGAGAGATACAGACAGAACCGACATACAAACAGTATATTCATCAGACGCTTGCAAAGACATGGAAGAGGTCGACTGTTTGGCTCAAGTATTTCTGCCCTTCATTGTAACAATGATGGAGTGAGAGGGGTGGGGCGCGTTAACGGTCCAACGGTAACGCTAAAACCGAGTCATATCCAGCGTAAATATACCGGGGGCACATAAATAAAGAAAAATAAATAAATAAACTGCCGAGCAGGCGAGCGTCATCCGCAGTGTGTATGTCTTGTTGCACCACCAAGACCGCGAGCGCAGCCGAGACACACCAAGGCAGCTAGGGAAGAGAGTGAATCCGTTACCGTGATAAATACAGGAGGGGCGCGCAGACACACCGACAGACAGTACGGGAATAAAGACTTCCCGTGTGACATTGCGGAGGTGTTTTTTTTCCCTTGTATTTTTTTCTCTTCCAACCGGTAGCCTACCGGGAAAGGGAGAGACCCAGGGATCGGTGTTGCAGCGGTTGCGATGTGGATTCGCACATGTAGGCACGTTTGAGTCCCTTATCACCGCCCAACAAGGATTACAATAACGGCCTGAAACGGCAGGGGCGGACGACCACCGCGAGGACTAACGCGGACCGTTAACCGAGGAGGACATGGATGCGGCAGCCAAGATGGAATCTGCCTGCTGATTTTCTGATCTCGTCGATACAGCTAATCAATCTCTGATTTATTCATCAAGCTAATCAATGAGGACAAACAATCAGACGAACTGTCTGGGAACCGTTTCAACCTTCTCCTAACGGAAAATACGTCTTTAAGTTGAGTTTGAGGAAGACTCATTCGGTGCGGTTTGATTTTTACATAAGGATCCATCCATACAGCCGTTAAATATATAAATAAATATCTAATTTAGGCCGATGACTTAGCTAGCCTATGACGCCAATACGGCAAATCGTCCACGATACAGAGGAAGGCCTATATGAAAACCCGTGATTCACCTGCTCGCGGGGAAAATACGTGTTATAGAGCATTGTGTGAATGAAGGATGTTGCGGTTTCAACAACAAGCCTCCGTTTTTTCTCCGGTTTGAAGTGACGATTTGGAATTTGCGGAACGAATTGGACACCGATTCAGGCTCCCCATACAGCTCTCTTAACACATCCCTCCTCATTCTTCCCCTCCATCTGTGCACATCTCCCTCCATCCTCTCCACCTCTCTCCTCCCTCCTCCTGTCCCCTGTCATCCCTCGCTTCATCCCTTTATTTGATCCGTTTTGTTCAAACGTTAACGTATCAACTCTGATAGGGTTATTAAAAGACAACCGCTCCCAGTTTCCTTCCGCTATCTTGCAGCCAGCATCCTCTCCCCACACACACCGGTCGTTAACGACACGCAGCTCCGCTTAGCCGCAGCCATGGAGACGACCAAGTTACCGCCGACCAGCCCATCGTCGCCGACAACCGGTTTCTCGGTGCCGTCAGCGGAAAAGGTGGATGGCTTTCCCCGGCGGTCGATGCGCAGGGCCCGGCAGAGGCGGTCCCACAGCTCATCTCAGTTCCGGTACCAGAGTTCGCAGGTGGAGTTGACGCCGCTGCCGTTACTCAAAGGTGAGTCATCTGTGTTTACCTACTATGACAAATCCATACAGAATCCCCTTAACTACAATCCTATTTCCTCTCTGAACCCTTAGAACTACGTATAACTATTTTCAGGTTTGAAGTGTTCCATGTAGACCCTTCGAAGGTTCCAAACAGAGTCTGAACGTGCTGGAACGAGAGGGTTTTGTCTGGAACTTTGAGGTTCTGATGGAACCTTGTGTTAGTCTAGTTCTAGTTCTATTCTCCATAGAACTCCAGCCTGTCATCAGTGTGTGCAGTTCAAACTAGCCTCCAGGACTCATGGCTGTAAGATGATTCTGTTCAGATGAGAGCAGATGGAGGGATTCAACCAGTTCCTTCTCTGTTGAAACAATCCACATCTCAACCACCACACAGGGTAAAGAGACCAGCTTGAAAGTGATACAAACCTCTTGAGACCTCTGGGAAATAAAACGTTTTAAGAATGTTTACATTTCCCATAGCCCAAGGCTTTGGTCTTTGGTTTTACAAACATATTTAAAGGAAAATGAACATCACCACATCGTTTTTCTTGTTTGTGATGGTTATGCATCTATAACTTAATAAGCTAAGTAGAATGACCAGGCTGTTCCTGAGGTGGTTCACGTGGGTGTGGCATCTTTAGAAACCTCGTATGTCCTCTCAGTTGGACTAAAGAAATAAACACAAAGAACAGAACAGGACGCAAAGTTACTGAGCCGCATGTCAGGATGGCAAGACCCCCACCCTGCCAGTGCTGCTTCTCTCCTCTCCTTCTCTCCTCTCCTCTCTCCTTATGTGTTCTCTCCTTCTGGCCTTCTCTCTTCTGTTCTCTCCTTCTCTCTCCTCCACATCCTTCTCTCCTCTCCTTCTCTTCATCATCTGGGTCCAGTCTGGGACCAGCTCCCATCCAAGATCACAACCTGGCACAAGCTAGAACATTCTCTTTATAGATACCGTTTAGTTTAGATTTACTACACACAAACAATCTATATCCAAAATGCACGTTTGACGTGAGGATGAATAGTTTTGAAGCACAGGATTTGAATCCTGAGTGGGGATTCTGTCTGGAACACAAGGGTTTGGAGAGTCCTTGTAGTGTTCAGCCCGGTACCTGTTTGATGTTCATCATGTGTGATCGTGGTGGTGACAGTGTAACTTTCCTCACTTCCTGTCATGTGACCGTATCCACCAGTGACTTCCTGTCCTACCCTCACACAGTCAGAGTTTACTTGGTGTGTGTGTGTGTGTGTTTGTATGTGTGTGTAAGGCGGGGTGTGTGTTTGTAAATTGATATGTCCTTGGAGAAGCTTCTGTAGGCAATAGGCTGGTCCTGACTTTCATCATCCAATAGGATAGCAGGAGTGGTGATGGCCAACCAATCAATGAGTGTGGATCGAAGGTCATGTGTAAAATGCAGTGTCCAGTTAATGATAGTGCTACTTGGCTGTAGGGTCTAAAGTCTATGCAAACACACACAGACACAAACAGACACACACACACACACACACACACACACAAACAGACACACACAAACACACACACACACACACACACACACACAGACACACACATACACACACACACACACCAATATGGACATTGTGTTCCTGTTTGAAAGAGATAGTCTACCATTACTTTTCTCCTGCACACACACACACACACACACACACATACACACAGACACATGTGTACACACAAACACCACCACCACCACCTCCTCCACCCCCAGTTAGCCTAGTGATCCTCCCAAGCTTTGAGGCTGCCCCCCGGGGCTACAGCATCAGCCGTGCTCCCTGGTCATGGGTCTCTGCGCTGGTGCTAGGAGGCTAACACGGCCTAGGTCACATGATCAGCTGGTCTGTTCACTCAGTCTGTATTTTAACAGCACACCTTTCTATCTCACGGCTGTGTGTGTGTGTGTGTGTTTCCATACTGTGTGTGTGTGTCAATGTATGAATGTGTGCGTGCGTGTGTGTCTGAGAGGGAAACTATTCATTTTATTTTGACACATAACAAAACAATAGGGAGCAAAAGCTCCTCCCTCCTCCCCCCCTCCTTCCTCCCCCTTTCCCCCCTCCTCCCCCCACCTCCTGTGTGTGTGCGTGTGTGTGTCTGACTCTGTGTGTGTGGTACAGTTCCTGTTTAGATTGCAGAGCAGTCTAGAGGAGCTCCCTATGACAGACCACATTCTGTCCCATGACTGACCTGCTTTCCACACAGACACACACACACACACACACTCACTCGTGCACACACGCAAGCATACACACACAAATAGATGTTGATGTTGACATGGAAAATAAGTAATCAAAGACCTACTCACATGATGGCTCATGATACATTATGAGTGTGTTTTGTAATGTTACATTGAGCATAATATTTAGGTTCTCCTTTCTCTTACCCCAAGTACCATTTATCACCAAGTAAATCTAAAATTTGATTTAACTGTGTGTGTTTTTGCCTTTGTGTTTGTGTGTTTTCGTGTTATTGCCTGTGCGTATCAGAGGAAAACACACTATCATCTCAGATCTGTATCATACAAAACCCTCAACTGTCTGTGTGTGTGTGTGTGTGTTACAGTGTGCGTGTGTGACAGTGTGTGTGTCTGGAAGTGTGTGTGTGTGTGTGTCTGTGTGTGTGGCTGGAAGTGTGTGTGTGAGTAAGTGACCAGCTGGACAGGATGGTATAGTATTACACATATAACTGGCTCCTCTTTCTCCCAGCCCTACTCTGGGTGATCAATAGTGGGAGACAGAGAGAGAGGGATGGAGTGAGGAGAGGGAGAGAGAGGGAGAGGAAGGGAGGAGGAGAGGAAGGGAGGAGGAGAGGAAGGGAGGGGGAGAGGAAGGGAGGGGGAGAGGAAGGGAGGAGGAGAGGAAGGGAGGAGGAGAGGAAGGGAGGGGGAGAGGAAGGGAGGAAGAGAGGATACAATTTCTACAATTGTGCGTACCTGACATTGAGCAAAGACTGATGCAGAGAGAGAGAAGGATAAAGTGGAGAGAGAGAAAAGAGAAAAAATATGGAGAGAAGTATGGACAGGAGTATTTGTACTTAACCTGTAAAATTAAGATTATTCAGATAATTTCAACTCACATCCCTAAAGAGGCTATTCCTAACTCTGTCCCTCCCTCTTACTCTCTCCCTCTCTCTCTGTCTCCATCTGTCTTTCTCTCTCTCCCTCCCTTTCTATCTCTCTCTCTTCCTCTTCCTCCTCTCTCTGTCTCCCTCTCTCTCTCTCGCTCTCTCTCTCTCTATATATAAACTGTGTGTGTGTGTGTGGTTATATTCCCTTCTGTTGCTTACTTTTTCTTGTCACTGCGACACTGTGTGTGTGTGTTGGTGGTGTGTGTGTGTTATTTAAAGAGCACAGCTGTACTTGCTCATTTAAGAAAATCACTAAGAGACTGAGGAGGGAGGAGGAGGGAGAGAGGAGGGAGGAGGAGGGGGGAGAAAAGGGAGGAGGAGGGAGGAGAGAAGGGAGGAGGAGGGAGGAGAGAAGGGAGGAGGAGGGAGAAAGAAGGGAGGTGGAGGGAGAGAGGAGGGAGGAGGAGGGAGAGAGAAGGGAGGAGGAGGGAGAGAGAAGGGAGGAGGAGGGAGAGAGAAGGGAGGAGGAGGGAGAGAGAAGGGATACCCAGAGAGAATAGGAGGGAGGGACGGATGGAGGGAGGAGAGAGAGCAACATAGTGGAATGATGTCATCTTTTCAACCAGCCCCTCCCTTTCTCCTTCTCCCTCCCCTCTCTCTCTCTCTCTCTCTCTCTCTCTCTCTCTCTCTCTCTCTCTCTCCCTCTTGTTTTCCCCCATACTCAATCTTTGTCTCTCTTCAGATTTGTCTCCTTCGTATGGGCTATTTTTAGCTGTACGTGCGCATGTGTGCATTTGTGTGCACATGTGTGAGTGTGTGTGCATATGTGTGAGTGTGTGTGCATATTTGTTGATAATGGTGCTGCTTCTCCCTCTTGTTCTTTCCCTCACCCCTCGCTCTTCTTTTCACCTATCAATCTCACATCCTTCTCTTTCACCCTCTCACCTTCTCTCTCTCTCTCTCTCTCTCTCTCTCTCTTTCTGTCTCTCTGTCAGTCATGACCTGTGTGCTCCTATAGGAGGGAGGAGAGGAGTGGAGAGGAGAGGAGAGGAGAGGAGAGGAGAGGAGGGAGGAGAGGAGAGGAGGAGAGGAGGAGAGGAGGAGAGGAGAGGAGAGGAGGGAGGGAGCAGAGGAGGAGAGGAGGAGAGGAGGGGAGGAAGTGGCAGGAAGGGGAGGGATGGAGAGAGGTGCAGAGAGAGAGAGAGACACAGAGAGAGAGAGAGACATAAAAAGAGAGAGAGAGAGACATCGAGAGACAGACATCGAGAGAGAGACAGAGAGAGAGAGAGAGACATAAAAAGAGAGAGAGAGACATCGAGAGAGAGACAGAGAGAGAGAGAGAGACAGAGAGAGAGAGAGAGAGAGAGGGAGAGATGAAGAGAGTGGACGTGTGAGAGTCCGGTGAGTAGCAGGGTTGAGGAGAGAGAGCAGATGGTCGTGTTGTGCCTAGGAGAGGTGAGGGTCTCTGGGCTGAAGGGGCCTGGTGCCAGACCCCCCCCCCCCCCCCCCCGGAGCCTCACACCTTGAAGTTAATACGGGTTAAACCCCTCAGACTAATCATGGGTGTGTAGGTGTGTTTGTGTGTGCGTGTAGGTGTGTGTGTATGTGTGACAGATAGAACATATGTTTGTTATAAGCTGATGCAGTTACTTATGTCTGTACCAGTTGCCTGGAGACAGTGTAGATCAGTAAAGTTTACTGTAGTTTACTGTAGTTTACTGTAGTTTACTGTAGTTTACTGTAGTTTACTGTAGGGTACTGTAGTTTATGATAAGGAATCTGAAGGTGAGATATTCTTAATCTATGATTTGTAAGATGCTACAGCGGTGCTGTGACTAACCTGTCTCCTCCCTCCGCTCTCTTCCACTCTTCCCCTCTTCCCCTCTTCTCCTCCCTCCCTCCCTCCCTCCCTCCCTCCCTCCCTCCCTCCCTCCCTCCCTCCCTCCCTCCCTCCCTCCCTCCCTCCCTCCCTCCCTCCCTCCCTCCCTCCCTCCCCCAGACGCACCAGTAGCAGAGCTCCATGACCTGTTCTGTAAGAAGCTGCAGCAGTGCTGCGTGCTGTTTGACTTCCTGGACTGTGTGGCCGACCTGAAGGGGAAGGAGATCAAGAGGGCGGCGCTCAACGAACTGGTGGAGAGCATGGCCACCAGCAGGGGAGTCCTCATAGAGCCCCTCTACCCAGAGGCCATCAAGATGGTGAGGAGGGGGAGGAGAGGGGAGGAGGGGGGAGGAGAGGGGAGGAGAGGGGAGGAGAGGGGAGGAGGGGGGAGGAGGGGGGAGGAGAGGGGAGGAGAGGAGGAGGGGGGAGGGAGAGGGGAGGAGAGGGAGGAGGGGGGAGGAGAGGAGAGGGGAGGAGAGGGGAGGAGGGGGGAGGAGAGGGGAGGAGAGGGGAGGAGAGGGGAGGAGGGGGGAGGAGAGGAGAGGAGAGGGGAGGAGAGGAGAGGGGAGGAGGGGGGAGGAGAGGGGAGGAGAGGGGAGGAGGGGGGAGGAGAGGGGAGGGGAGGGGAGGAGGGGGGAGGAGAGGGGAGGAGAGGAGAGGAGAGGGGAGGAGGGGGGAGGAGAGGGGAGGAGAGGGGAGGAGGGGGGAGGAGAGGAGAGGGGAGGAGAGGAGAGGGGAGGAGGGGGGAGGAGAGGGGAGGAGAGGGGAGGAGGGGGGAGGAGAGGGGAGGAGAGGAGGAGGGGGGAGGAGAGGGGAGGAGAGGGGAGGAGGAGGGGGAGGAGGGGGGAGGAGGAGGAAGGGGAGATGGGAGGAGGGGGGATGAGAGGTAGAGCTGGTGGAAAGCATGTTAAATAGACGGTTCTAAACTCCCTTGCTATCTTCCACACCTCCCCCTCCCCCCTCCTCCAGATCTCTGTGAACATCTTCAGGACTCTGCCTCCCAGTGAGAACCCAGAGTTTGACCCTGAAGAGGATGAACCAACTTTGGAGGCCTCCTGGCCTCACCTGCAGGTACACACACACACACACACACCACACACACACACACACACACACACCACACACACGCACACACTAACACTGTAACATGTGTGGGTCCACAGCTGGTGTATGAGTTCTTTCTGCGTTTTCTGGAGAGCCCAGACTTCCAGCCCTCCATGGCCAAACGCTATGTCGACCAGAAGTTCGTCCTGCAGGTGTGTGTGTGTTACAGACTGTGTGTGTGTGTGTTACAGACTGTGTGTGTGTGTTACAGACTGTGTGTGTTACAGACTGTGAGTGTTTGTGTTACAGACTGTGTGTGTGTGTGTTACAGACTGTGTGTGTGTGTTACATACTGTGTGTGTGTGTTACATACTGTGTGTGTTACAGACTGTGAGTGTGTGTGTTACAGACTGTGTGTGTTACAGACTGTGAGTGTGTGTGTTACAGACTGTGTGTGTTACAGACTGTGAGTGTGTGTGTTACAGACTGTGTGTGTTACCGACTGTGTGTGCGTGTGTTAGACATCGCGTGTGATTTAGAGACTGTGTGTGTCTGACCATGTGTGTGTGTCTTAGAGACAGTGATATTTATGTTACTTTTTCAGTAAATGAGGGAGTCAGGTGGCTGAGCGGTTAGGGAATCGGGCTAGTAATCAGAAGGTTGCCAGTTCGATTTCCAGCTGTGCCAAATGACGTTGTGTCCTTGGGCAAGGCACTTCACCCTACTTGCCAGGAATGTCCCTGTACTTACTGTAAGTCGCTCTGGATAAGAGACTAAATGACTAAATGTAAATGCAATGTACATGTCTTACTGTGTGTGTAGCTTCTGGAACTGTTTGACAGTGAGGACCCTCGAGAGAGAGAATACCTGAAGACCATCCTGCATCGTGTCTACGGAAAGTTGCTGGGACTCCGGGCGTACATCCGCAAACAGATCAACAACATCTTCCTCAGGTAGCACACACACAGACACGTAGATACACACACAACATACACAGCTACTTACAAGAGCCCCAACTGTGTGTGGTTTGACTGTGTGTGTGTGTGTTTCTGCAGGTTCATCTATGAAACTGAGCATTTCAACGGAGTTGCTGAGCTGCTGGAGATTCTGGGCAGGTGGGTCACACACACACACACACACACACACACACACACACACACACACACACATACACAAACCCAGGGCATGGTACGCAGACTGCTGTGCAGCAGGTGGGATTTGAACTGTGGGAAGAGGAGAAGCCAGCAGCTGGTAACCTGTTGAACTAAAGCCTGAGGACTGATGAAGACACACACACACACACTCCAAACCCCAGATCATGAAACACACATGGATCCCTCACAAACACTGTAAAAAAGAGGTTTGTTTCATAGGGAGGGAGGGAGGGAGGGAGGGAGGGAGGGAGGGAGGGAGGGAGGGAGGGAGGGAGGGAGGGAGGGAGGGAGGGAGGGAGGGAGGGAGGGAGGGAGGGAGGAGAGGAGAGGAGAGGAGAGGAGAGTAGAGTAGAGTAGAGTAGAGTAGAGTAGAGTAGAGTAGAGTAGAGTAGAGTAGAGTAGAGTAGAGTAGAGGAGAGGA
>NC_140385.1:2050000-2060000 GCF_054491055.1 Hypomesus nipponensis
ACACACACAGGCAGAAGCACACAGACATACACATGCACACACACCAACACATACACATACATGGGCACACACACAGACACACACACAGACACACACACACAGGCACACTGACAAAGTCATCAGACTACCTTTCTTTCAGATTTTCTTTCTCTCACAGCTCTCCTCTCTCCCAAACTCACACACACGTACCTTCCCAAACACACCCACAGACACACTCACTACCCCTTCTTGCATGTACATTTTGACACACACACACACACACACACTCCCTCACACACACACACACTCACACACACACACACACAGATCCACCTCTGGTTCCAGCTCGTGGTTCTAGCGGTTGTAGGTCCCAGGAGAACATGGTTCTCTTCCAGTTCCACCAAAGGACATTTGACCGTCCCCACGACGATGAGGAGCCGCAGTGACAAAGATCAAGACTGAGATGTTGATAATATTGAAGTTAACCATAGAAGAATATAATAATGAATAATGAATAATAATAATAATGTTATTTCTTGTTTACTCAACTACTTATATAACTTGTGTTTTTATATGTGTAAGGGTGAATCTCTGTAGTGTTGGTGGGGTTATCATAGTGTAGCACTCTCAATTCACCTGGGCGGGGCACCCTGAATCTGCACCTCTCTCCTCACACTCGGGGCGGCTTGTTTTGACTACACCCTCAGCCTGACGGCCTGTGGCGGGGCCTGTAACAAGTCTGCTGGTGAATACTGAAGGTAACAGGAGTGTGTGTGGGGACCCCCCCCCCCTCCTAATAAAAGGTGTGATGACCCTTATGGATACAAGCAAATGGCCTAAGCTCCACCCAGCCACGATAGGTGAGTCAAATCAAGTCCACCTGGAACGAATGGGAGAGATACAGGTCTGGATGTGGCTGGCGTCGCTAGCTCCACCCAGGTGTGGGACTGAGGCTCAGCAGACCTACTGCTAGAGGATAAAACAAACAAACATTTGTTTTGATGTGACGACAAAATACTACATTCTTCTTCTACTTCTTATTGTCTGATCACCATGGAGACGCAGAGAGGTGGGACACTCCTTTATGTTAGCAATATTCTGATTGGTTCAGGGTCATTTGGGGTGGCAAGGCTTAGAATGCTGAGAAGGGTTGGTGGGTGGGTTCCGGGTCACGAATGACCTTCGACCTTTTGGCCCCCCCCCTCTAATCTTCTCTGGAAAACTCTGAGTTATGATGGGTGTTCATTTGTCTTATGAATCTAATTCTGCCTGTTCATGCATTTGGTTGAGACTACGATTTCTCTTTTTTATTTTTTTTTATTTTTTATTTTTTCTAACATTTAGACGTTTTAGTATTTTATGTTGATTTTGTGGATATTGATGCTATTTATTGATTTTCTAGGATCAGAAAATTGTGTGACCTTATTGCAGGACGTTGGTTAGGGTGAAAAGATGGTGTGTGTGTGTGTGTGTTTATTCAAATGGGGTGTACCAGTGATGTGTCTAGAGTGCTTGAGGGAGAGAGAATCTCTCTGTCTCTCTCTCTCTCTGTCTCTCTCTCTCTCTGTCTCTCTCTCTCTCTCTCTCTCTCTCTCTCTCTCTCTCTCTCTCTCTCTGTCTCTCTCTCTCTCTGTCTCTCTCTCTCTCTCTCTCTGTCTCTCTCTCTCTCTCTCTCTCTCTGTCTCTCTCTCTCTCTCTCTCTCTCTCTCTCTCTCTCTCTCTCTCTCTCTCTCTCGCTCTCTCTTTCTCTCTCTCTCTCTCTCTCTGGCTGGAGCTGGGTGTCCAGGGGAACAGGGTTTGAATCAGAATGTAACTAACTGACTGACTGACTGACTGACTGGCTGACTGATTGACTGACTGATTGATTGATTGTGATTTAGGTGTTTGTCAAAGGAGCTTTTGGTTTGTCTGTAAACAAACAGCTTCTCCCAATCGTCTCCAAGAACCGTCTCCAAACTCTGTCTTTCGTTTTAGGTTTCGTTTAAAAGAAGGAAATAGAAACTGATTGTGATGTCACTTCCTGATTTTGGCTCAATAGTTCCTTCCCGCAATCCCCCTTGTCTGTTTTGAATCTGAAGGGTTGAGTGTGTGTATCTATGTGTGTGTGTGGGGGGGAAAGTTTATGATGCGCTATAGAATGCAATGTTGAATGTTCCCAAAGTGTTCTAGAACGCGTTCCAGAACACTGGCCCACGCATTCTAGTTCTCTAGAAGCCCTCCCTCCCTCCCTCCCTCCCAACCCTCGAAGCCACGACAGGAAGCAGAACTGTAAAAGGGGAAGGGGCTTCTGTAAGCCCCGCCCACTCAGAGATGAAGGTGCATGTTCTGGAGCATCTGGAGATTAGGGTTCTAGAATGGCAATAAGGTGGGGCTGACCTGTAACACGTAGCAACACAAAAACTACATTTGCACTGTCTGCCTGGTGGTTGTGCTGAACCAGAGCGATGATGAAGTGATGAGGATGATAAGGGTGGTGACGATGATGAAGATTATGCTTGGGGACCATCTGCTAGGAGGGTGACTGTAGACATGAAGGAGAGTTGAAAAGAATGAACTTCACTTTGACAAACATCTGAGATTCACCTGGGCTTCATTTAGTCTGCGACTCTCTCTCACTGTATGTGTGTGTCTCTGTGTGTGACTGTATAGGTGTGTGTGTCTCTGTGTGTGACTGTATAGGTGTGTGTATCTCTGTGTGTGACTGTATAGGTGTGTGTGTCTCTGTGTGTGACTGTATAGGTGTGTGTGTCTCTGTGTGTGACTGTATAGGTGTGTGTGTCTCTGTGTGTGACTGTATAGGTGTGTGTATCTCTGTGTGTGAAAGTTTGTCTTTGTGTGTGTGTGTCTCTGCAACACACATCCATCACGGCCTTGTTAATTACAAGAGATCAAAAATGGAACAACCCTCTCTCTCTCTCCCTTCCTCTCTCCCTCTCTCTCTCTCTCTCTCTCTCCCTCCCTCTCTCTCTCTCTCCCTCCCTCCCTCCCTCCCTCTCTCTCTCTCTCTCTCTCTCTCTCTCTCTCTCTCTCTCTCTCTCCCTCCCTCCCTCTCTCTCTCTCTCTCTCTCTCTCTCTCTCTCTCTCTCTCTCTCTCCCTCCCTCCCCCCTCCCCCCTCTCTCTCTCTCTCTCTCTCTCTCTCTCTCCCTCCCCCTCTCTCTCTCTCTCTCTCTCTCTCTCTCTCTCTCTCTCTCCCTCCCTCCCTCCCTCCCTCTCTCTCTCTCTCTCTCTCTCTCTCTCTCTCTCTCTCTCCCTCCCTCCCTCCCTCCCTCTCCCTCCCCCCCCCCTCTCTCTCTCTCTCTCTCTCTCTGTGTTATGAGGAGTGTAGCCTGCCTGGCCATGCATTTCTATTACTGTCTTTAAGGGCACATTTAGTCATTCATAGATGACCACATCTAACAGCATGAACTCTCTCCCCCACACACACACACACAAACCCCGATACAAACGGAGGTTAAGGCAATATTGACCGGCGCCGAGATTTTCCAGGGTCGCCATCACAATTTAATAGTCTTCTCGTTATAATAGCGGTGACGTCAGACTGTCCGACTGTCGATTGGATAACGGACCTCAGCACAAAAACACAACAACAACAATATATATATAATTTACATTCAGAGCTCCGGAACATTCAGAAGGCGAAGAATCCTCACAGGCAGAGAATCCTGTTACTTCACCCAAAACTAAGGTAAGAAAGTATAGTTTTTTCATCTCTTCTGGGTCGGTTTACTGATGTTTGTTTTTTTAAAGTTCATGATCGATGTTGACGCACGCGCATCCAAAGAAGCATTTGGATTCATCTCAATATCTACATGATGTACTTGACATGAAAAACTTTGACATGGCGATGAGGCATGATTCTGCGCACAACTGTGCCATGATGAAGAGGGAAGTAGCTGTTAAACTAAAGAAAAGCTCTTCAAATCTACATACGTAACCATATATTAATATTTATACACTACATACATACTAACATACGTAAAAAAACATCTCTGAATAATGAGTGGTGTGGTTCTTCTGCAAAAGCGCTGAGATTGTCGCGTAAAGAGCGGTTCAGACGGCACGGTTGTAGGTGCGCTTGTGCCTCTGCAGTACTGCTGGGGGCCGCTAGAGGGAGAGCTGTGTCAGTCTAAGGCCGAATCCCAATACTCCCCCCAAGAGCAGCGCCGCAGTTCAGACGGCACGTGTTGAACTGGGGAAAGATTGGAAAGACTGTTCGCCTCTCTCTCTTATCTCTCTCTCTTATCTCTCCCTTTCTCTCTCTCTCTCTCTCTCTCTCTCTCTCTCTCTCTCTCTCTTGCTCTCTCTCTCTCTCTCTCTCTTGCTCTCTTGCTCTCTCTCTCTCTCTCTCTTGCTCTCTCTCTCTCTCTCTCTCTTTCTCTCTCTCAGAATGTGTCGCCCTCCTCTCCCCTGCCTCTCCTTCGTCCTGCTCCTCCTGGTTGCCGGGGCGGGCCTGTGCGTCGCCGTGACGACGTTGCACGGTTTCCGTGGCTGCGCGGTGCGGGAGTTCTCCTTCGTGGCCCAGAAGCCCGGCTGTGGCAGCCTGCGCATCACCACCCAGGCATGCTGGGGGCGCTGCCATACCTGGGAGGTACACACGCACACGCACACACTCACACTCACACACACACACACACACACACACACACACACACACACACACACACACACACACACACACACACACACACACACACACACACACTGAATGGGGTACATTACTCATCCCCCTCCTCTCCTCCCCCCCAGCGCCCTGTACCCGACCCCCCCTACATCCAGAGGCACCACCAGGTGTGCACCTACGGACGCGCTCGCCACCTGACGGCCAGGCTGCCGGGATGCCCCGCCCACGTGTCCCCCCTCTACCGCTACCCCCTCGCCCTGCAGTGCCTCTGCTCTGTCTGCTCCACCCTGGACACAGAGTGTGAGACCTTCTAGAGGGAGAGGGGGAGGGAGAGGGAGAGGGAGAGGGAGAGGGAGAGGGAGAGGGAGAGGGAGAGGGAGAGGGAGAGGGAGAGGGAGAGGGAGAGGGAGAGGGAGAGGGAGAGGGAGAGGGAGAGGGAGACAGAGAGAGGAAGAGGGAGAGGGAGAGGGAGAGGGAGAGGGAGAGAGGAGAGAGAGAGAGAGAGAGAGAGAGAGAGAGAGAGAGAGAGAGAGAGAGAGAGAGAGAGAGAGAGAGATGGAAATGTGTGATAAACCAGAGTACATTATTTTTAAACTTGATCTGAATATAAAAACAGGTTTTTCCAAAAATCAGTTTGTTGGTTTCATTTAATTTCTTTATTCATTCTTGCCATTCAACATTCACTACAATCTTTCAACAACTATGTACACATTTCTGTTCAAGCTCATAAATATTAATAAAGATCTATACATCCTAACCATGGGCGTGTATCTGAAGTTGATAGATCTGGCCTGGGTAAACAGACCAAGCCAATAGATCGGTCTCCAGATTTGAAATCCCATCCTCATAACACATTCGGCAGAGTAAAAAAAAAACGTTGTTGCATATGTTGTAGGCGTGTACCATGTTTTGTCATGTTGCAATTTCCCTTAGCGTGTAAGTAGCATGTTCTGTTGAAATGTTTTATGTTCCATCTGCATGTCAGTAGCGTGTGTTGGTATGTAGCGTGTTTCCGTAGTGTGTCAGTAGAATGTTCTGTTGAAATGTTTCATGTTCCATCTGCACGTCAGTAGCGTGTGTTGGTATGTAGCGGCTTTCCGTAGCGTGTCAGTAGCGTGTGTTGATATGTAGCGTGTTTCCGTAGCGTGTCAGTTACGTGTGTTGATATGTAGCGTGTTTCTGTAGCGTGTCAGTAGCGTGTGTTGATATATAGCGTCTTTCCGTAGCGTGTCAGTAGCGTGACTTGCGACACATGTCACAACGACAGGCCCTTGCTGTCAGGATCTCAATGTCGTCATGGTGACGACCTCGGGGACAGTCCAGACGAACTTTGACCTGTGGACAGAGACATCAACCACTGTGAAACATCCATATGTCCATCATTTATCATCCATCCATCCATATGTCCATCATTTATCATCCATCCATAAACCCATCCATCCCTCTCTCGCCCTGGCCCCACCTTGGCGTCCCTGCTGATGGTGCAGCAGCGTGAAGCCGAGGTGATGTTGTGGGTGTAGTTGGAGGCGACCAGGACGGAGTAGCGGGAGGGGAAGGCGCTGGACTCACAGTAGCCCACGCAGGCAAACACCACATGGGTCCCTCTGCACGTACCCCGACGGTCACTACGGATGGTCACGTTAAACGCTGCCGGGCAGGAGAGGGGGGGAGATGGAGGGGAAGGGGGGGGGGTGAGGAATGAAAGGTAGAAAGGAGTGTGTGTGTGTACGTGTGTGTGTGGTGTGTGAGTGTGTGGTGTGTTCTCACGGTAGAGGAAACATCCGGGTCCCTCAGAGCTGCTGAATGGGGACAACAGCAGGATGGTAACCACCGGCAACGCCAGGAGACAGAGGTGAGAGGACACAAACACAGACATCTGGACCGCGATCTGCAGGACACACATACACACACACACGTGTACACACAGGTTACCTTCAGATGCCAGTTTATTTGTCGTGATGGATCTGGAGAACATTAGAATGATTTAAGACGCTCCCAAAAATGTATGAAGAATTCTAATAGACAAGTCCTTGTTCTCTACCTATGAGGGGAATTCCTTTTTTCCCCCTCGTTCCTTCCCCTCCCCTCTGTCTGTCTGTCAATCTAATGATTAACAAAGTGTATAAAACAACAGTATATATAGTTTTATAACTGAACACACACACCTCCTACCCCTCCACACACACACACACACACACACACACACACACATATATAAACAGTAAAGTCATGTTTTCCTGAGGAGGGTCCCACACACGTCTTTCCAGTTCCGCTCACATCGCTGGGAACGCCACGGCAACGGCGGAATCGCCTGGGGACGCCGTCACTCGGCAGCGACGCCTCGTTGCCACGCCAACCCTGAAATCACCCAGCTCTCTCTCTCTCTGGCCCCAAGAGCTTTCCATGTCTTGTAGCGGCTGTGTGTGTGAGTGTGTGTCTGTCTCTGTGTGTGTGTCTGTGTTTTAGAACTGTCTACACTGATTCACTGACATATCTCAGCCTTCTAGAACACACTGAAAGATAGATCCGAGCTCTAGAATATTCTGTCTGTTTGACCCAAAGACACATCAGACATTCTCTGTAGACGTTCTAGACGTTCCACAGAACACTAGAACATCACAGGTACGGAACCTCAGAGAACACTAGAACATCATAGGTACGGAACCTCACAGAAAATCGTCTTTCCCACAGCTACAGAACTCAACAGTGACCCCCAGGTGTGTGTGTGTGTGTGTGAGAGCGAGGTGAACAGTCTTACCTGTAGACAGTGTGCAGAGCTTGTTCAGTCCAGGTGGGTCCAGGTATGTCAGCAGCGTGGACAGGTGTGTGTGAGAGTGTGTGTGTGTGTGTCGTCTCCCTCTCTCTGTCTCTCGGTCTATATGTAGGGCAGGTAAGAACCAAAGCACTCCTCACAGGTCACACCCACAATCCAAACCTCTCTCTCTCTCTCTCTCTCTCTCTCTCTCCCTTTGTCTCTCTCTCTCTCCCTCTCTCTCTCTCTCCCTTTGTCTCTCTCTCTCTCCCTCTGTCTCTCTCTCTCTCCCTTTGTCTCTCTCTCTCTCCCTCTGTCTCTCTCTCTCTCTCTCCCTCTGTCTCTCTCTCTCTCCCTTTGTCTCTCTCTCTCCCTTGTCTCTCTCTCTCTCTCTCCCTCTCTCTCTCTCTCTCTCTCTCTCCCTTGTCTCTCTCTCTCTCTCTCTCCCTCTCTCTCTCCCTTTGTCTCTCTCTCTCTCCCTCTGTCTCTCTCTCTCTCCCTTTGTCTCTCTCTCTCACCCTTTGTCTCTCTCTCTCTCCCTCTGTCTCTCTCTCTCCCTCTGTCTCTCTCCCTTTGTCTCTCTCTCTCCCTCTGTCTGTCTCTCTCCCTTTGTCTCTCTCTCTCTCCCTCTGTCTCTCTCTCTCTCCCTCTGTCTCTCTCTCTCTCCGTCTCTCTTTCTCTCCCTCTCTCTCTCTGAGACATTTAAGGAACAGTCGATTGCTTTTCCGTCAAGGCCACGATGGAGGAGAAAACACACATGTACACACACTGCACATACACACTGCACGTGCACACATTATTTCCAGTCTTCTACCTCCGGATCAGTTGTGACATCACTAATCAGTTGTGACGTCACTCATCAGTATGACATCACTCATCAGTGAATGAGTGAACTACAAATGAATGAATGAATGGCAACATGAGTGTGTGTTCCTCTGGAGCATGGTGAACCGAGCAACATGGTTTAGGGGTTGGGTCTGTTCTGCTGTAACACACACACACACACACACTAGGCACACACACTCTTGTGTAGGTTTTCCACTTGTGGTGCTGGAGGAAGGGCAGGGCCAGTTCAGGAGACCCTGAGGGTTTGGGTCAAGACTGTGTCAGCGTGGGTGTATGTTGAGCGCGTGTGCCTTACGTGTGTGTGTGCGTGTCAGCATGTGTGTGCAAGTGTGTGTGTAGATGTGTGTGTGTCCGCTTGGTGAACACCTTTCCTCCTGTCGGTCTGCTATCATTTACTGATATCCAACAAGAAACACACACACCCACACACCTCTAAAACTGACAGTCACACACAAACACAGTTACCGTCCCCGTACTTACTGCCCCAACACCAACATTCCACCTCCATGGTTGTCATCGGAAACGGAATGTATGACATCACCTAATCTCCCAACACACTCACACACACACACAATGCCACCCCAATTAACAAAGGCGTCTCACTGAATGTGTGTGTGTGTACACGTGTAGGTGTGTCTGTAAAATGTTTTGTGTGTATGCTGGTGTGGGTTCACTTGTGGGTGTGTGTACACGTGTGTGTGTGTGTGTGTGGATCAGGAGGTGAACTGGTGTGTGTGTGTGGATCAGGAGGTGAACTGTGTGTGTGTGTGTGGATCAGGAGGTGAACTGTGTGTGTGTGTGTGTCTGTGTGGAGGGATCAGGAGGTGAACTGGTGTGTGTGTGTGTGGATCAGGAGGTGAACTGGTGTGTGTGTGTGTGTGGATCAGGAGGTGAACTGTGTGTGTGTGTGTGTCTGTATGGAGGGATCAGGAGGTGAACTGTGTGTGTGTGTGTGGATCGGGAGGTGAACTGGTGTGTGTGTCTGTGTGTGTGTGGATCAGGAGGTGAACTGCTGTGTGTGTGTGTGTGTGGATCAGGAGGTGAACGACTGTGTGTGTGTGTGTGTGGATCAGGAGGTGAACTGCTGTGTGTGTGTGTGTGTGTGGATCAGGAGGTGAACTGGACTGTAAAGCTACTTTAAGAACAAGAGAACATTGTCTAATGTTCTCCTACCAGTCATAACCCTAAAAATAACACACACTCTCACTCTCACACACACACTCTCACACACACACACTCTCACACACACTCTCACACACACACACTCTCTCACACACACACACTCTCACACATACACACACTCTCACACACACACACTTTCTCACACACGCACTCAAACACACTCTCTCTCTCTCTCACACACACAGACACATGTAAGGTCCTACAGCAACAGGAGGTGAAGAGTTGTAGAAGCTTCTGTGATATTACAGTTCTTGGGGATGGAGCGGTTGGCGCGGTAACGGCGTCGTTGGGGAGGGATACAAACAGATACGTCGTCGTGCTGAGTCACCCTGCTGTCAGTGGACCTAGATGGGGGGCCTGAGAGTGTGTGTGTGTTATAGTGGGTGTGTTATTGTAAGTGTGTGTATGTTATAGTGTGTGTGTTATTGTAAGTAAGTGTGTCTTAGAGTACTTTTGTGTAAAATTGTATTTGTTAAAGTGTTATTAAAGTGTGTGTTATAGTAAGTGTGCGTGTTAAAGTATCTGTATGTTACAGCAAATCTTTGTATGTCTTAGTTAACATGAGTCTGTGTGTGTGTCTGTCTGCGTCAAAACCCTTTCAAAGCTTAGAGATCACCTA
>NC_140385.1:2065000-2072500 GCF_054491055.1 Hypomesus nipponensis
TTACCTCCAACTCTTTGTTGACAAAATCCTCACCCATCTTCTCCTCTCCACTGTCAGAAATATGCAACAGTTAGTCAACTAAAACAACCTGTCAGACAGACATACCAGTGATGGCAGAAGTACACACATCCTTCACTCAAGTAGAAGTACAGATACCCGTGTTTAAAAAGACTGGTATGACTTGAAGTACTGACTACAGTTTTTCACTCAAGTTTAAGTAAAGAAGTTTAGGCTCTGACAAATACTTCGGTATAAAACTGAAAACTGTAAACTCGCGCATTTCACACGCTCTCACGCAACACCTTGTATTTCTCACGCTGAGAAGTAAGGGATAACTTGTCCCGTAGGTATGCAGGCATACTGAGGTATATTATCTAGCACTACCTTCCAGCCAATCAGAATCATCACCAGAATTTTTATTCCCAGACGTTGACAGCATGGTATACCTCACGGTATAATCTCACGCCAAACTTTTGATAAAACTTGGGAGCCCTTTTGTAACCTGCAATTAGTGCCTCCTCTGATTTTGAACTTGTAAACATGATGCCCCGCCTGGACAAACCGGGTCTCCGGTACCGGGAAGGAGAAGGGCTGGATGGGCATGGTGGCGCGCTGCCGACAGGTGGAGGTTTTCTGGTGAGGAATAAAAAAAAAGAAGACGGCCCTTCCCCAGACATAAAAATGATGGTAAAGACTGAAATAAAAGTTAATGTTTCTATATAGAATAATATGACTCAACTATCTAGCTCTAGTACTGTAGCCAATGTTAAACCAGTACAACGTAGCAATCTAGCAACAAACCTAGATACCAAAAATTTAATGGTTATAGCTCGAGACCAAACACTCTCACGTAGTTAGTTGAACACAAACCCACAAAACATGCTTACCGTAATGCTCAGAATACGGAAACGAATGTTAACCGTTCAAGAAATCCAGCATTGAGACGGTTAACCGGTCTGTCAATCACAGAACAACACCGTCACGAGACGGACAAGTTCCCGCCTCCCGGCTTCTCTCTTGTAGTTCATTGGACGGTTGCTCGTCCAGTCAACGGTGTCCTCGTTTGTGTCTCTATGGTGACGGCGAACAAGAACTTCCACCCAAAGTCACATGACCTGTATCACGTGATCCACGTGGCTCGGTTTAGCAAAAAGTTGTAAACATTTAGGATTTTATGTTGAATCTTGTAATTCTGGAATCGGGTACGGACTGTTTCTGTACTGTTCGATCGTAAGCATAGATAATATACAGATGAGAATACAAATGTCTCTCTACAGATATCGTAAACTTTGAGTTCCCTCTCTCTCCCAGGCGCCGTCCACCGAGTCTGAATCATGGACTCGCAGCCAACCGTCTTGCTCAACACGGGCGCACGGATGCCCCTCCTGGGTCTGGGCACCTTCCGCCTGTGCGGTCGCGAGGATACGTTCCGGATAGTGGATGCCGCTCTTGCCTCCGGTTACCGCGCCTTTGACACCGCAGCCGTCTACCGAAACGAGGAGCACCTTGGTGTCGCGTTAAGGGAACTACTGCCCAAATACGGACTTACCAGAGAAGATGTTTTCATTACCAGGTAGGTAGGAAGGTAGCCAGGCAACAGGACCAACTGTCACCAGGTCACTGGTTGTGAATAATACATGGATGTTTTAGATTCATTTCTCCTCTCTCTCTGTGTAACTTCCTCTTCCCTCCCCTTCTCCTCATCCGCCTCCTCTTCCTCCTGTCCTCCACCTCTCTTCTCCTCCACACCTCCTCCTTCTTTTCCCCCTCCTCTACACCTCCCCCACCCCTTCACCTCCACCTCCTCCAGCAAACTAGGCCCAAAGGACCAGGGCCCCCGGGCCAGAGAGGGGGCCCTCCACAGCCTGTCCCAGCTGGGTCTGGGGTACCTGGACCTCTACCTCATCCACTGGCCTGGGACCCAGGGCCGGGGAGTGTCCGACCCCAGCAACCCAGGGAACAGGGCCCTTAGCTGGGCCGCGCTGGAGGGGCTGCAGGCCCAGGGCAGCCTGAGAGCCATAGGGGTGTCCAACTACACGCCGGCCCACCTCAGAGAGCTGCTGGACGGGTGTGCTGTGCCCCCCGCTGTGCTGCAGGTAACTGGGGGCTGGCTGTGTCTCTCTCTGTGCTGCAGGTAACTGGGGGCTGGCTGTGTCTCTCTCTGTGCTGCAGGTAACTGGGGGCTGGCTGTGTCTCTCTACGTCTCTCTCTGTGTACCGCTATGTCTCTCGGTCTTTTTCTCTCTCTGTTTGTATTTCTCTGTCTCTCTCTCTTTGTATCTATTTGTATATTTTTCTCTCTCTTTCTGTTTCTTTCTCTCTCTCTTTGGATCTCTCTCTCTCTGTGTCTCTCTCTTTCTGTCTCTCTCATTCTCTCTCTCTTTGTATCTTTCTGTTTCTCTCTCTTTCTGTTTCTCTTTCTGTTTCTCTCTCTCTCTCTCTCTCTCTCTCTGTCTCCCTTAGTGTCTAACTGTCTCTCTCCCCCAGGTGGAGTTTCACCCCCAGCTGGCCCAGGAGGAGCTACGGCGCCTGTGTGGGGAAACAAGTGTCTGTTTCCAGGCTTACTCTTCTCTGGGAACTGGGGTCCTGCTCCAGGATCCCCTGGTGCTTCAGGTGGCCCAGGCTTGCCAACGCACCCCAGCACAGGTGCTCCTCAGGTGGGTAGGAGAAGGGCCCGGGGTCCCTGGCTCTGGAGGTCAGACTGGAAGGTTTATTTAAATAGTTAAATGCTGATTCATTCACAGATTCATATTCGGTATTGATACAGAAGTGGCCAAGTTACCCGGCCAAGTTACACATTTCTAGAAGAAGGGATTCAGTTCAATGAATGACACTATGACAGTTCCAGCTGCACTGAATGACTCAGTGATTGGTTCACCTGTCCTCAGGTGGGCCACCCAGCAGGGGGTCCCGGTGCTGCCCAAGTCGTGCTGTCCGGAGCGTGTGAGGGAGAACGCACGGCTGCTGGACTTCCAGCTGAGTGTCGAGCACATGGAGGCACTGACGGAGATGGACTGTGGACAGAAGTACTGCTGGGACCCAGCCGGGGTGGTGTAGAGAGGGGGGGGTGTAGAGAGGGGGTGGTGTAGAGAGGGGGTGGTGTAGAGAGTGGGTGGTGTAGAGAGGGGGGGGTTTAGAGAGGGGGTGGTGTAGAGAGGGGGTGGTGTAGAGAGGGGGGGGTGTAGAGAGGGGGTGGTGTAGAGAGGGGGTGGTGTAGAGAGGGGGTGGTGTAGAGAGTGGGTGGTGTAGAGAGGGGGTGGTGTAGAGAGGGGGTGGTGTAGAGAGGGGGGGGTGTAGAGAGGGGGTGGTGTAGAGAGAGGGTGGTGTAGAGAGGGGGGGGTGTAGAGAGGGGTTGGTGTAGAGAGGGGGTGGTGTAGAGAGGGGGTGGTGTAGAGAGGGGGGGGTGTAGAGAGGGGGTGGTGTAGAGAGGGGGTGGTGTAGAGAGGGGGTGGTGTAGAGAGGGGGGGGTGTAGAGAGGGGTTGGTGTAGAGAGGGGGTGGTGTAGAGAGGGGGTGGTGTAGAGAGGGGGTGGTGTAGAGATGGAAGGGTGTAGAGAGGGGGTGGTGTAGAGAGGGGGTGGTGTAGAGAGGGGTTGGTGTAAAGAGGGGGTGGTGTAGAGAGTGGGTGGTGTAGAGAGGGGTTGGTGTAGAGAGGGGGTGGTGTAGAGAGGGGGTGGTGTAGAGAGGGGGTGGTGTAGAGAGGGGGGGGTGTAGAGAGGGGGTGGTGTAGAGAGGGGGTGGTGTAGAGAGGGGGTGGTGTAGAGAGGGGGGGGTGTAGAGAGGGGTTGGTGTAGAGAGGGGGTGGTGTAGAGAGGGGGTGGTGTAGAGATGGAAGGGTGTAGAGAGGGGGTGGTGTAGAGAGGGGGTGGTGTAAAGAGGGGGTGGTGTAGAGAGGGGTTGGTGTAAAGAGGGGGTGGTGTAGAGAGTGGGTGGTGTAGAGAGGGGGTGGTGTAGAGAGGGGGTGGTGTAGAGAGGGGGTGGTGTAGAGAGTGGGTGGTGTAGAGAGGGGGTGGTGTAGAGAGGGGGTGGTGTAGAGATCGGGGGGTGTAGAGAGGGGGTGGTGTAGAGATGGAGGGGTGTAGAGAGGGGGTGGTGTAGAGAGGGGGTGGTGTAGAGATGGAGGAGTGTAGAGATATCAATTTGTTGTTATCCTGTAGATGTACTTGTTGCCAAATACTGTGTTTATATTTTAAGAAAGGATGTTGAATAGGTGGTTCTAATATGAATATTCTCAAATCATTTCTTTCATGATAATAAAGGATGGTATTATGCCAGTCGCGTGTGCGCTATATATCGATGTACAGTATTTTATTAAAATAAAATATTTAACTGAATGAAAACATGCCATTGTAATGGTTGATAAAATTCTTTATTGTTTTCATGAAGTATACCAACAGCAGAACATTTATACTGAAAATACATTTTAAAAAGGCAGTAAAAAAATCCAAAGATGGTGGAAATAAAAACAATAACAAGACATTTCAAGATTATTCCAAAGGTACACACACACCCTAATCAGTAGATTCAAGTAGTAGACTCCTGCTAATCACCTGGTCTTGAGGCACAGTCAGGTTCTCCGGAGGGTGGAGGTATGGAAACATACCGATGCAAGACTACAAGCAAGTCCGGGCACAACGAGTTGGATGGGTGTGACTGAGAAAGTAGATCCTCTCTGGACGGACTACTCACAGAGGCTCTCATATCCCTCCGCCCCTCCACAGATCCTCCCAGTTCCCACAGTGTGGGTTGAGGATGACTTAAGGCTCATGGACTTACAGAGGGGAAGAGAAGCAATGTTGCTCTACCTCTCTGGTTTATCACCCCTCCTCCCCCTCCCCAATACTCTGGGTGGGGCTGTTCCAGGACAGCTGCACCACTCCTGGTCGCTGTGGAGGCTAGGGGGAGGCTGAGGGAGGGGTCAAGGGAGGGAGAGGCTGGGGGAGGGGTGACCAGAGAAGGGGGGGGGGGCTGACTCTTATCCCGGAGTACGAATCAAACACACACACCAGATCATCACATAAAAACAGTGATCGGGGTGCACTTGATATGAACCACACTTAGTTATTAGGGGAGCGATCCAACGGTTACAATCCGCTCTTTGAACGTCAATTGCGGCCAGAGTATTCAACAGTATTAAGGTACATCTGATTTGCCTACGCAGGTAAAGAATCGAAGTTGACTCATTCATTGGTTTGATTCCACTAAGAAACACTAATCAAATGCAACCCCCCCCCTCTCCCCAAAAAATAGACAGTATTTTGACCACTGCAGGCAACTCCCAATCTGACCCGAGAGAAGAGACCCGTTCAATCACGGCCCAATCAGATTACACTCCAGGGTAGGAAGTTGGAAACAGGATCGGAAATATATGTTTACACAAGTCATGGTGTCATTCTCTTACGAAATATCAATAAATCCCCATTTCCCAAAAATCATTTTTGTTTTTACCTCATTCCTTAAAATATCTACAATATTTACATTTTTTTTAAAAGGCTTTCTTACACAGGTTCTTGTTTGGTGGCTCAATATAGGCAAAAATTAAACTCTGGATTCTCTTGCGGTATTTATAGCTAGCTAGCCAGCGTCACTACGCAACTATATGTCGCTGAGGATTGTCCCGGTACACGATTGTTTGTCAACGTTTGTATTTGGGAGATGAGAGTGATTAAACTCACAGTTCAGGTGCAGTGCAATCGCCTTCAAATATGGCAGACAGATTATCTATTCAGATTAAACAGTGGATTAAGCATTATGAAATCATGTCATCAGAAAGATGAAACCACCTAGGATCAATACGTTAAGGATGGGACACGGTCGTCGATTACCCATGAGCTTTTCAGCTAAATTGGGTTTAGCAAAAAGTGAATTTGCATCTACGTGGTTGATTGAAATTAATAGAATTTCACTGGATATATGAAAACATCTTGTGTGATAGCCAATTTTCTCTAAAGCGTGACAGTTAGCAATAGCTACCGTTAACGTTTAGTTAGAGTTACCACTGGTCCCATGAAATCCAGACTTTCACTTTGTGATGAGGACATTATCTCAACCTTGCTATTCAACCTAGGTTACCCAGTATCGCGGGACATCATGCCATCATAATGACACCAGAAATTGATGACCAGAGGTGTTTGAGAGTGTGCTTCTATCAGGTCACAGACAGTGAACTGTGACCTTTAACCTTTCACCTCTGGCTTCACTACCCCTTTTAGGCAGTAGTGACATCATATGGCTTGACACATATTAAAGGGGAGGAAGCAATCGTCTATCTTCTAGTGGCGGTGATCCGACGGTTCAAACCCCAGAAAAAGAGGTTGTATTATTGTTCTCAGTGCAGATGACATCTCCTTCCCTGTTGCATAGTGTGGCCAAAGGAGAAAACCAATGTTGTCGTTGTTAACATTCCATCCATCCATCACCTCTTCCTCTCCTTCTCTTCCTCTCCTTCTCTTCCTCTCCTTCTCTTCCTCTCCTTCTCTTCCTCTCCTTCTCCTTCTCTTCCTCTCCTTCTCTTCCTCTCTCTTGGTGAAGGCGAGTGAGGACAGGCGAGGTGGTGTCATCTTCCCTCCCTCCTCTCCCTCCTCTCTCTTCCCTCTGTGCTGGTCAGGTTCTTGTGATTGTTCTAGCCTTCCAGTCCTCCGTCCTCCCTACATCCCTCTACTCGGTCCGGTCGGTGCTGGCCAGGTTGGCATGGTTACTCTCTCCCTCCGTCTCCTGGTGACTGAACAGGTAGTTCCACCAGCTTGGGGACGTCAGCATGGGCCTGGCCGCACTCTCGCTCCGCACCCGCCTCATCTCCTGAGGGGTCAGGAGGTCACAGGGTCAGAGGTCACGGGGTCAGACAGGAGGAAGATAAACAAAAAATTGGATTTGGTGAAATTCTATCCCCAAATTATTTCAGAGATGCTCGTTTTAATGCCTTCACCACCCCCTGGTCCCTCTCTCACCCATCCTCCCTATCCCCCATCTCCCTCTCTCCTCTCTCTCTCACCCCCTTGTCCAGCAAGTTGTCGAAATCGTCGCTGTAACGCCTCAGCTGCCTGCCGTACTTCTTGGCCGCCCACAGGGCAGGGGGCGCCGACCGGGAGCGAACCCGAAAAGGAGCCCCCTCGGTGGGCATGCCGGCCTCGCTAGGGCACCTGGCCTGGAGGTCCTTGTCCAGGTCCACACGGTGTGAGACGTGGGACTCTGAGTTCACACGCACACGCCCCCCACCTGAGGGGGGAGGGAGGGAGGAGGGAGGGAAGGGGGGAGGGAGGGAAGGGGGGAGGGAGGGAGGGAGGAGGGAGGGAAGGGGGGAGGGAGGGAGGGAGGGATAAGGAAGGTTGGGGAGAGAACAGAAGGAGAGAGAAGAGAAGAGAAGGAGGGAAAGAGAGAAGGGAGGGAGAGTGAGAGAGAAGGACAGAGATGGAGGGAGAGATTAGAATTCCATTCAACAAACTTTTTCTTGATCCAGTGATGGGAAGAGTTTGATGGAATGAGAGGGAGGAGAGAGAAACCTG
>NC_140385.1:2080000-2092500 GCF_054491055.1 Hypomesus nipponensis
CTCTCTCTCTCTCTCTCTCTCTCTCTCTCTCTCTCTCTCTCTCTCTCTCTCTCTCTCTCTCTGTCTCTGTCTCTGTCTCTGTCTCTGTCTCTGTCTCTGTCTGTCTCTGTCTCTCTCTGTCTCTCTCTCTTTCTCTCTCTCTCTCTCTTATGCATTCTCAGTCTTTTGCTCGCTAACCATCTCTCACCCCCCCCCCCCACCCATCTCTCTCTTTCTGTTTTTGGTTTTCATCGTCGTGTGGTGCGTAATCCACATCTGCATCTAAATCCTGAACATGATGTTATGTGTCCGTTTCTGTGTGTATATGTGTGTGTTTTTAGGAGTGTGTGTGTGTGTAATCAACATCAGGCCCAAAGTGCTGCCTGGGATCCGCATGAGCGTGTGTGTGTGTGTGTGTGTGTGTGTTCATGCATGTGAAAGTGAATTAGTGTGTGTATGTGTGTTTACGCATGTCAACATGTGTGTCTGTGAATATGCCATCACGTATATGACTGTGTACATGTGTTTTTGTGTGTGTGCATGCGTGTGTGTATGTATCTCTGTGTGTGTGTATCTATGTGTGTGTGTATCTATGTGTGTGTGTATCTATGTGTGTGTGTGTTCTTATTCAGTCTGCCGGGTTTTGGATGTTATGCAGGCTTGCCAGTGATTGGATTAGCGAGAGAGAGAGTGAGAGAGGGAGGAAGGACCAGAATGGGGGAGAGAGGTGAAGGGAGAGAAAGAGAGAGAGAGGGATGGAAGACACTGTACCCCAGAAATACCCATAATTCATTGTGTTGTCGTTTCATCTCCTCTCTCTCTCCATCACCCTTCCCCCCTCTCTACAGCACTTTCTCTCTCCTCTATCTCACTCTATCTTCCCCTCTCTGTCTCTCTCTCTCTTACTCTTTATTTATCTCCCTTTACCTCCCTTTCCCCCCTCCATCCCTCCCTCTCTCCCTTTCTCCTTCTCCCTCTCCCTGCAAGGATGTGTGTGTGTGTGTTTCTCAGTGTGTGTGTGTGTTTCTCAGTGTGTGTGTGTGTTTCTCAGTGTGTGTGTGTGTGTGTTTCTCAGTGTGTGTGTGTGTTTCTCAGTGTGTGTGTGTGTTTCTCAGTGTGTGTGTGTGTGTGTTTCTCAGTGTGTGTGTGTGTGTGTGTTTCTCAGTGTGTGTGTGTGTTTCTCAGTGTGTGTGTGTGTGTGTTTCTCAGACATCAGCAGCGACTGGCGGCTAAGTACCTTCCTGCCAGTACCTTTCAACATCCTGTTCTCCCCAACACACACACACACACACAAAAACATGCACAGATTGGAGAGCTACAGTAGGCCTATGGGCGTGTGTAGGTGTGTGGGTGTGTGAGTGTGTGTGTGTTCCTCTCCTCTGTACAGAATCTGATTTGTAGCTTCAAACATGGTATTTTCTTCGATCAAAGACAGTGTTTAGTTTTGACAACCCCCTCCACACACACACATAGACACACACATACACACACACATCTCTGCAGCCTCACTATGAGCATGACCAATTACAAGCTTCAAAGAGACAAACTCTGTGTGTTCTTTCCTGGAACAAGACTGCTTCCATGTGTGTGTGTGTGTGTGCGTGTGCCTGTGTGTGTGCATCTTTACACACACACACACACACACACACAATGTGTTAAAATGACCTTTGGAGATTGGAGAGTGTATTGCACCTTTATATTTCACAATGTTCCAGATAAATCACTCAAGTGTGTGTGCTTGTGTGTTTACGTGTGTGTGCGTGTCAGCTATAATCAACCATGTAATGACCATCAGACTGTGCTTTGGTTCTCTATACACGGGTATAGCAAGGATCACAACCTTAAATGGGGAGATGAGAAGAGAGGGAGTTAGACAGATGATGGAGAGAAGAGAGAGATGGAGGGAGAGAAGAGAGTTTACTGAACTGAGGATCGATGCTGCAGGTAACTGGTCCTGATTGTATGTATCTGTGTGTGTAGGTGTGTGTGTGTGTGTGTGTGTGTAGGTGTGTGTTTGTGTGTGTAGGTGTGTGTGTGGTCAGCAGCTCCCTGCAGAGTGACCAGATGGAGGTGTCAGACCTCTGGTGGTGACATCACAACATCACAGCAGGTCAGCCAATCAGAAGGTCACGGTGACTCCACATCTCTCTCTCTCTGTCTCTCTCTGTCTCTCTCTGTCTCTCTCTGTCTCTCTCTGTCTCTCTCTCTCTCTCTCTCTCTCTCTCTCTCTCTCTCTCTCTCTCTACAGCAGTTTTCATCCATGACTCAACATACTCTTGAGCTCAGCATACTAATCACACACACACAGTCTCAGGTGAACGCAGACGTGTAACAAAAGCTGCTTCGCAGAGGAGGAGAGGAGGTGGAGAGGAGGAGAGAAGGTGGAGAGGAACTGAAAGTCCATCTAGTCTTTTCTTGTAATTGAATTGGTGACCCTACAGCAGAGCTAGAAGTGAGTGTGTGTATGTGTGTGGGGGTGTGTGAGCGTGTGTGAGTGTGAGTGGGTGTGAGTGTGAGTGGGTGTGTGTAGGTGTGTGTGTGAAGAGAGAGGGGGAGCGAGGTATGAACGGAGAGAGGGAGGTGAGAGAGAGGGAGGGAGGAAGGGAGAGCAAGTGATGAGAGAGGGGATCTGTGTTGCATTTTGAAAAGGTGGAAGGTCAATCCCACTCACACTCACAAACACACACACACTCACACACACTCACACACACACACACACACACACTCACAAACACACACACACACACACATTGTCTGAGGGGGACATTGTGATGAAATTAATTAGTGATCTCGAGTCCACTGGGACAAGAGCAACCTCTGGTCACCATAGCGATGGGGCATGGAGGAAGACTTGTACCAGAGGCCTGGAGTGTGTGTGTGTGTGTGAGTGTGTGTGTGTGTGTGTGTGTGAGTGTGTGTGTGTGTGTGTGTTTGCGTGTCATGTAATCCCCTAAACACAGTTCATACTCAACATTCCTCTCCTCTCCTCTGATATCATATTAATTCTTAAATGTAATTAAAGATTCTGAGATTAGAAGAGTGGTTTGGAACTCTGGTCTCCAGCTCCCGTCATCACCGTGATTTATATGGTATTAAAGCATGGTTTCTATCATGAGTATTATGGGATGTTGAATTCGAGAAAGGCAGAGAGGGAGGAGGGACGACAGGAGGAAGAGGGAAAGAGAGATGTAGAGTGAGCGTGTCTGTCAGTTTCCGTAGCGACCTATCTGTCCTTGGGCAAAGGGAACATGCACATCACATGATCTGTGTGTGTTTGTGTGTGAGAGAGTGTGTGTGTGTGTGTGTGTGTGATGGATGGAACTGGATGCAGATCGATGATGAGTAGTCCGTTGGAAAGACTTAGGAACTAGAGTGCTGACCACACACTCACACACACGCACACACACACACACGCACACACACACGCACACACACGCACATAAAAACACACTCACTCTCACACACTCACACACACAGTGACATGCCCAGTATCCTCTGGTCCAGAGGGGTGCGTTCTCTGTCTCTGTGTTCAGCAGCGTTGGGTAACATTGGGAAGCGTTGTGAGCTGGCTCAGCTGTGCCTCAGCAGGGGTCATCAGCTCACTAACTCTGGGAATTATGCTCCTTGCCAGACACACACACACTTACTCACACACACACACATACACACACACACACCCCACACACTCTCTCAAACACAACGGCAATCAGAGGCAGTCCCCCTGCTTCCACTTCTCTTCTCTCCTGTCTCTCTCTCAGTCTTCCTCTCTCCTGTCTCTCTCTCAGTCCTCCTCTCTCCTGTCTCTCTCTCAGTCCTCTCTCCCAGTCCTCCTCTCTCCTGTCTCTCTCTCAGTCCTCTCTCCTGTCTCTCTCTCAGTGCTCCGCTCTCCTGTCTCTCTCTCAGTCTTCCTCTCTCCTGTCTCTCTCTCAGTCCTCCTCTCTCCTGTCTCTCTCTCAGTCTTCCTCTCTCCTGTCTCTCTCTCAGTCCTCCTCTCTCCTGTCTCTCTCTCAGTCCTCCTCTCTCCTTTCTCTCTCTCAGTCCTCCTCTCTCGTCTCTCTAACCCAGAATAGGAACCTCCTACTGGGCTAGCCAGGCTGCTCTGCCCCCCTCCCCCCTGGACGTTCTGGAGCTGAGCCTCCTTCTTTTCTTCTCTCTATCTTTCTTTATCCATCTCCCTGCTGTCTCTCCATCCCTCCTTCTATCTCTCTCCCCTCCCTCTCTCCATCCCTCCTTCTATCTCTCTCCCCTCCCTCTCTCCATCCCTCCTTCTATCTCTCTCCCCTCCCTCTCTCCATCCCTCCTTCTATCTATCTCTCTCCCTCCCTCTCTTTATCCCTCTCTCTATCTCTCCCCCTTCCTCTAACTGTTCATCTCTCTCTTCATCAATCCCTGTTTTTCTTTCTCTGTGATGGATGGGGAGATAGGATAGAGAGATTGGAGAGGGAGAGATGGAGAGGGAGAGATGGAGAGGAAGGGATGGAGAGGGAGAGATTGAGTGTGTGCCTGTGTGCAAGTGTGTGTGTCTCTCTCTCTCTCTCTCTCTCTCTCTCTCTCTCTCTCTCTATTTAATTATCTCCATGTTAATTAAAACACAAGTTCAGCGACCTAATAAACTCACAAGTGTAAGTCTCTGCGTGTGTGTGTGTGTATGGCTATCTCATTGTGTAGTGTTAATTAGAACCACACAAGGATCAATGTATTTAACGCTTCACCTGCCAGACTCACAGAACACCCTTATCTCCAGTCTGGGAAGAAACCGTGCACCAATCAGAGGCCTGGAAACACAGACACACACATGCCCTGGAAGTCACTGAGATTGGTGTGTGTTAGAGAGAGGAGGGGGGAGAGGGATAGAGACAGAGGGTGAGAAGGGAAGGTAGAGAGAGAGAGGAGGGAGAGAGAGGGAAATAAATTGTAGAGATCTGATATTTTGAGCCAGGGATTGCTGAAATGTGTTTGTGTGTGTGTGAGAGTGAGTGTGTGTGTGTGTGTGAGAGAGCTAGCCTAGATAAACTGAATCCAATTTAGCGGGTTGACAGGTTGAAATTAGAAGTTATGTGGAGAAAATAGAATACCACACTGGTGTGAGGGCAAGCCTGTGTGTGAGAGAGTGTGTGTGTGTTTGTGTAAGTGAGCGTGTGTTTTTGTGTAAGTTAGTGTGTGTGTTTGTGTGAGTGAGTGTGTGTGTGTGTTTGTGTGAGTGAGTGTGTGTGTTTGTGTAAGTGTGTGTGTGTGTTTGTGTAAGTGAGCGTGTGTTTTTGTGTGAGTGTGTGTGTTTGTGTAAGTGAGTGTGTGTGTTTGTGTAAGTTAGTGTGTGTGTTTGTGTGAGTGAGTGTGTGTGTTTGTGTGAGTGAGTGTGTGTGTTTGTGTAAGTGTGTGTGTGTGTTTGTGTAAGTGAGTGTGTGTGTTTGTGTTCCACCAGCCGGGGGACGATCTTGTTTGACATGAATCATGTTGACAGACCACACACACACTGCATGGCCATTCATGACATTTCAGAAAGCACACACACACACACACACACACACTAGGTGAGGTAACAGAAAACCTCTGGAATCTGTCTTTTAGCTACTTTCTGTTTTTAAACTGTAGAGAGGGGTGGAGAGAGAGAGAAAGGGAGTGTGTGAGAGAGAGAGGGATGAGAGGGGAGTGTGTGTGTGTGTGAGAGAGAGAGAGAGAGAGAGAGAGAGAGAGAGAGAGAGAGAGAGAGAGAGAGAGAGGGGAGTTTGACAGGGCTGACAGACACTGAAGGATGGTTTAAGACAGTCGGTCACTCCTGCACCGAAAGGGCCCACAGTGTGTGTGTGTGTGTGTGTGTGTGTGTGTGTGTGTGTGTGGTGTGTGTGTGTGTGTGTTTGTGTGTGTGTGTGTGTGTGTGTGTTTGTTTCCTAACAATGTCTGCTAGTTGTCACTGCTCGTTTTGAGTAACCCTGCTAAGAACAATCTCTCTCTTTCTCCCTTATACTTTCCCCATCTCTTCTTTCCTCTCCTCTCTTCTCCTCCCTTCTCCTCTCTTCTCCTCTCTTCTCCTCTCCTCTTTTCTCTTTTCTTATCTCTCTCAGAAAGTTTGGAGAACATCCCACCCTGAACCTCACTACAAACCCCCTGAAACCCACAACTATGCGTCTCCTCCCCCTCCTCCCCTCCTCCTCCTCCCTTCTCCTCCTCCTCCTCCTGCCCTGCCTGCTCCTGCTGTCCCGGGCCGGGCCGGTGGGAGCGGGGGGCTCCGCGGGGGGCCCTGGGGGGGCCCTGGAGAACTGCAGCCAGGGGGACGCCTGCAAGGAGGGGGTGGTCCTGCCGGTGTGGAACCCCCAGAACCCGGCGGTGGGGGACAAGGTGGCCCGGGCCATCGTGTACTTTGTGGCGCTCCTCTACATGTTCCTGGGGATGTCCATCATCGCAGACCGCTTCATGTCCTCCATAGAGGTGGGGCTGTCGCTCTGTTTACGTCTCTCTGTCTGCCTGCCTGTCTGCCTGCCTGCCTGCCTGTCTGTCTGTCTGTCTGTCTGTCTGTCTGTCTGTCTCTGTCTCTGTCTCTGTCTCTGTCTCTGTCTCTGTCTGTCTCTGTCTCTGTCTCTGTCTCTGTCTCTGTCTCTGTCTCTGTCTGTCTCTGTCTCTGTCTCTGTCTCTGTCTCTGTCTCTGTCTCTGTCTCTGTCTCTGTCTGTCTCTGTCTCTGTCTCTGTCTCTGTCTCTGTCTCTGTCTCTGTCTCTGTCTCTGTCTCTGTCTCTGTCTCTGTCTCTGTCTGTCTCTGTCTCTGTCTCTGTCTCTGTCTCTGTCTCTGTCTCTGTCTCTGTCTCTGTCTCTGTCTGTCTCTGTCTCTGTCTCTGTCTCTGTCTCTGTTTCTGTTTCTGTCTCTGTCTCTGTCTCTGTCTCTGTCTGTCTCTCGGTCTCTGTCTGTCTCTCTGTCTCTCTGTCTCTCTGTCTCTCTGTCTCTCTGTCTGTCTGTCTACATTTTAATTTTTTATTTGTTAATTTGTATTACTTGTATCACCTACATTTACATTAACATTTTTTCACTTAGCAGATGCTTTTATCCAAAGCAACTTCCAAGAGAGAGCTTTACAAAGCGACTTCCAAGAGAGAGCTTTACAAAGTGCATCACTGATCATAACAACACATTGCGAGTAGCCAAAACATGAAGCACACATTGTGAACAACCAAAATAAGTGCCAAAGGAAAGAAGCATAAGAGCACATAGTTAAACAAGTTACAATTAAACAACATGAACCACTATAAGTGCAAGTGTACCTGTGGAAAAACAAGCAACAATAAAAACAATATATCACAGCGAGTACAAACATTTAACTCAGTTACCACTGACCACAAGAGCAAGGAGTCTCTAAGCAAGAGTCATTGTGATCCTGGAGGAAACTAACATCGGGTCAAGCAAACCATTCCTAAGTACCGTTGTACTCCCGGAACAAGTGTGTATTGAGCCTTTTCTTGAAGGTGGAGAGACAGTCAGCTGGAATTCTTGTATGAAATGTGCTACATAAGTAAAGTCTTCTTCTTCTTCTTCTTCTAACCCTCTGCCCCCCCCCCCAGGTGATCACGTCCCAGGAGAAGGAGATCACCATCAAGCGTTCTAATGGGGAGACCACCACAGCCACGGTGAGGATCTGGAACGAGACAGTGTCCAACCTCACCCTGATGGCCCTGGGCTCCTCCGCCCCCGAGATCCTGCTGTCCGTCATCGAGGTGTGCACACACACACACACACACTGACACACACACACTGACACACACACACACACTGATACACACACACACACACACACTGACACACACACACACACTGATACACACACACACACACACACTGACACACACACACTGACACACACACACACACACTGATACACACACACACACACACACACACACACTGATGCACACACACACACACACTGACACACACACACTGACACACACACACACTGATACACACACACACTGATACACACACACACACACACTACTACACAGGTGACATCCTTAGTAAACAGATCCCTCCTCCCCTCTCCTCCCCTCCCCTCCCCTCCCCTCCCCTCCCCTCCCCTCCCCTCCCCTCCCCTCCCCTCCCCTCCCCTCCCCTCCCCTCCCCTCCCCTCCCCTCCCCTCTCCTCTCCTCTCTCTCTCCTCCCCTCCCCTCCCCTCCCCTCCCCTCCCCTCCCCTCCCCTCCCCTCCCCTGCCCTCCCCTCCCCTCCCCTCCCCTCCCCTCCCCTCCCCTCCCCTCCCCTCCCCTCCCCTCCCCTCCCCTCTCCTCTCTTCCCCTCCCCTCCCCTCCCCTCTCCTCTCCTCCCCTCCCCTCTCCTCCCCTCCCCTCCCCTCCCTCCTCCCCTCCCCTCCCCTCCCCTCCCCTCTCCTCCCCTCTCCTCCCCTCTCCTCCCCTCCCCTCCCCTCCCCTCCCCTCCCCTCTCCTCTCCTCTCCTCCCCTCCCCTCCCCTCCCCTCTCCCTAGGTGTGTGGTCATGAGTTTGAGGCTGGCTCCTTGGGCCCCAGCACCATCGTGGGCAGCGCTGCCTTCAACATGTTTGTCATCATCGCTCTGTGTGTGTGGGTGGTACCTGACGGAGAGACCCGCAGGATCAAACACCTCAGGGTGTTCTTCGTCACGGCTGCCTGGAGCATCTTCGCCTACATCTGGCTCTACATCATCCTCAGCGTGTCCTCGCCAGGGGAGGTGGAGGTGTGTGAGGGGGGGAGGAGGGGGGAGGCGTGTGGGGGAGGTGTGTGTGTGGGAGGGGGGAGGTGTGGGAGGGGGTAGGTTTGGGAAGGGGGAAGGTGGAGATATGGGAGGGGGGAGGTGTGGGAGGGGGGAAGGTGGAGATATGGGAAGGGGGAGGTGTGGGAGGGGGGAGGTGGAGGTGTGGGAGGGGGGAGGTTTGGGAAGGGGGAAGGTGGAGATATGGGAGGGGGGAGGTGTGGGGGAGGTGGAGGTGTGGGAGGGGGGAGGTGGAGGTGTGTGTGTATTCTTGGCTAACTTAACCCTGTGTGCGTGTGTGTGTGCAGGTGTGGGAGGCGGTCCTCACCTTCATGTTCTTCCCGCTGTGCGTGGTCCAGGCCTGGGTAGCCGACCGCCGCCTCCTCTTCTACAAGTACGCCCGCAAGCGTTACCGCGCCGACAAGGCCCGGGGCATCATCATCGAGACGGAGGGGGGGGCGGACGGGGGCGGGGCGCTGGGCCCAGGGGGGTTCTCCAAGATGGACATGCTGGAGCTGGACGGGGGGCTGACCCGCCTGGAGGGGGGGGCGGCGGAGGAGGGCGGGGGGAGGGGCGAGGAGGACGAGGCCCGGAGGGGCATGGCTCGCAATCTGAAGGAGCTCAAACACAGACACCCTGACAAAGACACGGAGCAGCTGATAGAGATGGCCAACTACCAGGTACACACACACACTACCAGGTGCACACACACACTACCAGGTACACACACACACACTACCAGGTACACACACACACTACCAGGTACACACACTACCAGGTACACACACACACACACACACTACCAGGTACACACACACACACACACACACACACACACACACTACCAGGTACACACACACACACACACACACACTACCAGGTACACACACACACTACCAGGTACACACACACACTACCAGGTGCACACACCCCTTTATACATACCTGTGCAATTGAATGTGACGGACTGATCTCTCCTCTTCTTCCTCCCCTCCCCTCCCTCCCTTCCCCTCTCCTCTCTCCTCTCTCCTCTCCTCCAGGTTTTGGTCCAGCAGCAGAAAAGTCGAGCGTTCTATCGTATCCAGGCAACCAGGATGATGATTGGAGCTGGAAACATCCTCAAGAAGCACGCTGCCGATCAGGCTCGTAAGGTACACGCACACACACACACACACTTATATAAACACTCACACACTCTCTCTCTCTTCAAGCCCCCATATGTGTGTGTGTGTGCGTGGGTTTGTGTGTGTGTGTGTGCAGGTGGTGAGCAGCAATGAGCCCCTGGCACAGGAGGATGACCCCTACACGACCCTGATCCACTTTGACCCCCCCCTCTACCAGTGCTTTGAGAACTGTGGATCCCTCAAGCTGACTGTGGCCCGGACGGGGGGGGACCCAGGGTGCACTGTGAAGGTAGGGGGGAGGAGGAGGGGGGGAGGAGAGGGGAGGAGAGGGGGAGGAGGAGAGGGGAGGAGGAGAGGGGAGGAGGAGAGGGGAGGAGAGGGGAGGAAGAGAGGGGAGGAGAGGGGAGGAGAGGAGAGGGGAGGAGGAGGAGGAGAGGGGAGGAGAGAGGGGGGAGGAGAGGGGAGGAGGAGAGGGGAGGAGGAGAGGGGAGGAGAGGGGAGGAGAGAGGGGAGGAGGAGAGGGGAGGAGAGGGGAGGAGGAGGAGGAGAGGGGAGGAGAGGGGGAGGAGAGGGGAGGAGGAGAGGGGAGGAGAGGGGAGGAGGAGAGGGAAGGGGGAGAGGGCAGGAGAGGGGAGGTGAGGGGAGGAGGAGAGGGGAGGAGAGGGGAGGAGGAGGAGGAGAGGGGAGGAGAGAGGGGGAGGAGAGGGGAGGAGGAGAGGGGAGGAGAGGGGAGGAGGAGAGGGGAGGAGGAGAGGGCAGGAGAGGGGAGGAGAGGGGAGGGGAGGAGGAGAGGGGAGGAGAGGGAAGGAGGAGGAGAGGGGGAGGAGGGGGGAGGAGGGGGGAGGAGGGGCAAGGAGGAGAGGGGAGGAGGGGGGAGGAGGGGGGAAGAGGTGAGGGGAGGAGAGGCAAGGAGGGGGGAGGAGAGGGGAGGAGAGGGGAGGAGAGGGGAGGAAAGGGGGGGAGGAGGAGAAGTGAGTAGAAACCTGTTCTTTAAAGCAGGTTTTAGATGTTTCCCTGCTCCAACACACCTGATTCAAATGAATGCTCATTATTAGGCTTAGATAAAGACCCATTCATTTGAATCAGGTGTGTGGGCGCAGGCAAACATCTAAAACATGCATGCCAGGGGGTCCCTGAGGACAAGAGTTGAAGACCTCTGCTTTAAACTGACTGTCTCTCCCCCCTCCTCCCCCTCCTCTTCCTCCTCCTCCTCCTCCTCCTCCTCCTCCTCCTCCCTCCCTCCCTCCCTCCCCCCTCCCTCCCTCCCTCCCTCCCTCCCTCCCTCCCTCCCTCCCTCCCTCCCTCCCTCCCTCCCTCCCTCCCTCCCTCCCTCCCTCCCTCCCTCCCTCCCTCCCTCCTACTCCTCCCTCCCTCCCTCCCTCCTCCCTCCTCCCCCTCCTCCCCCCAGGTGGACTACCGTACAGAGGATGGCACGGCCAACGCAGGCTCAGACTACGAGTTCTGCGAGGGCTCGCTGCTCTTTAAGCCCGGGGAAGCTCTGAAGGAGATCACGGTGGGCGTCATCGACGACGACATTTTCGAGGAAGACGAGTACTTCTACGTCCACCTCAGCAACCCCCGCGTGGTCGGCTACCACCCCGAGCACGCCCCCTCCGGTTCCTCCCCCCTGGACCCCGGCCCCGCCCTGAAGGCGGAGCTAGGGGAGGGACACACTGCCACAGTGACCATCTACGACGACGACCACGCCGGGATCTTCACCTTCGAGGCCGACGGGCAGAAGGTCAGCGAGAGCGTGGGGGTCATGGAGGTCAAAGTTCAGAGGACGTCGGGCGCCCGCGGGCTGGTGTCCGTCCCCTACTGGACGGTGGACGGAACGGCGAGGGGCGGCGAGGATTACGAACACGTGGCGGGAAAACTGGAGTTCCAGAACGACGAAACCATGTGAGGGTTACGCCTCTTAACTAGGGATGTACATCACTTCCTGTCTCTTATGTAGGGATGTACATCACTTCCTGTCTCTTATGTAGGTATGTACATCACTTCCTGTCTCTTATGTAGGGATGTACATCACTTCCTGTCTCTTATGTAGGGATGTACATCACTTCCTGTCTCTTATGCAGGGATGTACAGAGACAGAGACTTCCTGTGTCTCCTCTCACCTCTATGTTTGTCTTACTTTTCTAGTTTGTTCTTTCTGTCTATGTTTCTTTCTTTCCATCATCAAGTGCCCCAGAGGTATGGGGATTTGTCCCTTAGTGTGTGTGTGTTTGTGTGTGTGTATGTGTGTGTGTGTGTGTGTGTGTATGTGTGTGTGTGTAGCCAGGGCATGCATTTCTAATGTGCTGAGGCTAGCTTTGTTAAATTGACCGATAAATAAAGTCCTGGAATCTGCAGCACTATGTCACGAACAGAGGTGGTGTGTGTGTGTGTGTGTGTGTGGGGATGTGTGTGTGTGTGGGAGGGTGGATTTGTGTGTGTATGTATCTCAAGTCACTTACATTTCTTACCTAAGAGCTGTCCCAAAACTGTTGCTGTAATAAGCAAGTGGATAAGAGTGTGTGTATGAATGTGTGTGTGTGTATGTGTGTGTTAGGGACACTCTAGCACAGTGGTCCAGAAGCATGCCAGCCTGCAGAAAGATGTCATGACAAGGGCAGCGGTGTGTGTGTGTGTTTGTGTGTGTGTGTGTGTGTTTGTGTGTGTGTGCAACAGTGTTTTCCATATTTAACAG
>NC_140385.1:2100000-2122500 GCF_054491055.1 Hypomesus nipponensis
TCCTCCTTTCTAATATCCTAGAGACAGAGTAACTAGATTAAATACGCTTATCGCTTTCCTGTTATGTAACGTCGACAGAGAGCACTGTGTGTTTGTGTGTGTTTCTTTCGTGACTCAATGCAATCTGCAAAAGTGCTCCCAGATATTAATCCTGTAGAACAGACAGACTAGCGTGTTCGAATAACTTGTGTACATGTGTATGTGTGTGTGTGTTTCTGTGTTTGTGAGTGTGTATTTGTGTGTGTGAGTTTGTGAATTATAGTATTACAGTGTGTTAAAGTGTGTGGATTATTCATGAACGGAAACTGTATTGTGTCTATGTGTGTGAGAGTCTCTGTGTGTGTGTGTGTGTGTGTGGGGGTAGAGACAGTGATGTAAAGCCAGGTAATGCACGTTTATAAATCAAACTCACTCAGGAAAATTAGAAGCTTTAAGCGTCTCTGAGACGCTCACAAGCACACACACAGACATCTCGCAGTTCATCAATCCGTTTGCCAGACACTTTCAGAGACTTCCGTGGAGAAAAAGGAAAGAGTGAGAGAAAGGTCAGCTTGAATGGAGGGAAATAAATGAGAAAAGAAACACAAAAAGGATGGAGAGATGGAGGAGAGAAGGATGGAGGGATGGAGGAGAGAAGGATGGAGGGATGGAGGAGAGAAGGATGGAGGGATGGAGGAGAGAAGGATGGAGGGATGGAGGAGAGAAGGATGGAGGGATGGAGGAGAGAAGGATGGAGGGATGGAGGAGAGAAGGATGGAGGGATAAAGGAGAGAAGGATGGAGAGATGGAGGAGAGAAGGATGGAGAGATGGAGGAGAGAAGGATGGAGAGATGGAGGAGAGAAGGATGGAGAGATGGAGGAGAGAAGGATGGAGGGATGGAGGAGAGAAGGATGGAGAGATGGAGGAGAGAAGGATGGAGGGATAAAGGAGAGAAGGATGGAGAGATGGAGGAGAGAAGGATGGAGGGATGGAGGAGAGAAGGAAAGTTTCAGTCCAAGCTTTTCATTACAGTAATGCAAAGTATCAACCAATCAACATGTCACTATGTCAGTCACTTCCTGAAAGAGAACAATGGATGTCAAACTCTATTTATAACTTTGAAGGTCGTAACTTTATTTATAACTTAAAGTCTGCTGCTTGCTTAGGCTATTCAACAATACAGTCTACAGATTTAAGTGTGTGTGTGTGTGTGTGTGTGTCCATGTGTGTGTGTAATGTACTACCCTGATGAAAAGGAAACCAATCTCTAATAGTGGAAACAAAGTCTAAAATTGAAATAGATCTCAGTAGAACTCATTCTAATACACTTTAAGTTATACCAATATGTGTATGTAGTTCAGTGCACACTGTATGTATTATGTAATGATGTGTTATATCATTATATTATGCACAATATACTGTTTAATACAGAAGGGTTGATGACAAACACAGCAAAGAAAAAAGAAATAGAATTCAATTTGACACATGATGTGTTTGTTAGAGTTAGTGCAATACGTGTCACTGTGGGAAACGCAATCTGTGATGTTCAAGATAACATCCATGATTCATGACTATGAACAGTGTGTGTGTGTGTGTGTGTGTGTAAATGATGTGTAAGCTATAGAGTGTGCACAGCTAGGGGATATGACACGTGTGTGTTGAATGTGGTGAGATGTGTGTTTCCTGAACCATTACTGTACATTACTCACACTGTATTTCCCTCCCTCCCTCCCTCCCTCCCTCCCTCCCTCCCTCCCTCCCTCCCTCCCTCCCTCCCTCCCTCCCTCCCTCCCTCCCTCCCTCCCTCCCTCTCCCCCCTCCCTCCCTCCCTCCCTCCCTCCCTCCCTCCCTCCCTCCCTCCCTCCCTCCCTCCCTCCCTCCCTCCCTCCCTCCCTCCCTCCCTCCCTCCCTCCCTCCCTCCCTCCCTCCCTCCCTCCAGGAAGATCATTGAGGTGAAGATTATTGATGATGAGGAGTATGAGAAGAACAAGAGTTTTACCATCCAGCTGGGGGAACCAGTTCTCCTGGAGACAGGCCAGAGGCATGGTGTGTGAGTGTGTGTGTGTGTGTGTGTGTGTGTGTGTGTGTGAGAGAGTGTGTGTGTGTGTGTGAGAGTGTGTGTGTGTGTGTTTTGCCTATCAAGGTTGATAGCCAAAGAAAACACTTTTCCCCCCAGAGAAGGATAGAGATAAAGGACAGAGATAAAGGACAGAGATCTCACCTTCAGCCTTATTTCTGTCCTTTTCCTTTTAATGATCAGTTCTGTCTTCATTCATCCTTAATTATAACACACACACCCACACACACACAGACACACACACAGTCACACACTCACACACACACACAATCACACACTCACACACAGGTCCATATGTCTCTGTGTCAGAACACGTTCTCCTGCCCTCCAGACACGTTCCATTTACATGGAAAATAATTGGGTTCTTCGCCGCTATCGCTAGCTAGCGTTAGCTTGCGGCTCTGGGGTGTGATTCATTTACTTAGAGAATAATTGGGTTTTTCTGCGCTATCGCTAACTAGCTCGATGCTCTCGAGGCGCTAGAGAGATAACAGCATGTCAGATTTTAATTATGTAGCAACAATGCTAGCCTCGGTTAGCAAACAGACGCTAGTGTGTACACGCACACACACACAGACACACACACACACACACAGACATACACAAACACACACACACAGACAAGTATATACATATTTAGCTTGAAACCACAGCCCTGATGAAGATTGACTGTTACTCATGGTCATGTAGAGAGAGAGAGAGAGAGAGATAGAGAGAGGGAGAGAGAGGGAGGCGGGGGAGAGAGAGAGAGATAGAGAGAGGGAGAGAGAGGGAGGCGGGGTAGGGAGAGGGAGGCAGGGGAGAGAGACAGAGATAGAGAGGGAGGGGGAGACATAGAGAGAGGGAGAGAGGGAGACAGTGAGGGGAACTACCACTAACTGATCAGCCTCTTCCTCCTCCCCGGTTGGCTGCCCTGACCTGTCCGTCTGCTGGTCTCCTAGGAGACTCCAATGAGAACAAGCTGCAGGTGGGAGCGGGGGAGGAGGACGTGGCCAAGATGGGCTGTCCCTCTCTAGGGGACAACACCAGGCTGGAGGTGGTCATCGAGGAGTCGTACGAGTTCAAGGTACCAGGGAGTGTGTTTGGGACGGGCTGTGTGTGTGTCAATTCAGAGTCAGGTGGCTGAGAGGTTAGGGAATTGGGCTAGTAATCCGAAGGTTGCTGGTTCGATTCCCGTCCGTGGAAATGACGTTGTGTCCTTGGGCAAGGCACTTCACCCTACTTGCCTCGGAGGAATGTCCTTGTACTCACTGTAAGTGGCTCTGGATAAGAGCGTCTGCTAAATGTCTAGATGTGTGTGTGTGTGTGTGTGTGTTTGTGGGTGGGGGGGGGGGGGTTGGCTAGGAGTGTAGTGTTTGAAGGTGTGTGTGTGTGTGTGTGTTTGTCTGACAGGATTGTATTGTAACTTGTGTTTGTGTCATGCCTTGTGTGTATTTGTTCATTGATTTTGTTTTTGTGTGTATGTGTGTGTACGTGCATATGTGTGTGTGGGTGTATGTTTGTGTGTGTGTGTGTGTGTGCAGTGTGTCGTGGATCAGATTTTGAGGAGAAGATTTGAGCAGGTTCTCTCTCTTATAGTCTCTCTCTCTAATGTGTGTGTGTGCATGTCTGACAACTGGACTATGACTTCCTAACACTGTTTCCTTTCTCTGTGTGTGCGTGTGGTAACTCCTGTGTGTGGTAACTCCTGCGTGTGGTAACTCCTGTGTGTGGTAACTCCTGCGTGTGGTAACTCCTGTGTGTGGTAACTCCTGTGTGTGGTAACTCCTGCGTGTGGTAACTCCTGTGTGTGGTAACTCCTGTGTGTGGTAACTCCTGCGTGTGGTAACTCCTGCGTGTGGTAACTCCTGCGTGTGGTAACTCCTGCGTGTGGTAACTCCTGCGTGTGGTAACTCCTGTGTGTGGTAACTCCTGCGTGTGGTAACTCCTGTGTGTGGTAACTCCTGCGTGTGGTAACTCCTGTGTGTGGTAACTCCTGTGTGTGGTAACTCCTGCGTGTGGTAACTCCTGCGTGTGGTAACTCCTGCGTGTGGTAACTCCTGTGTGTGGTAACTCCTGTGTGTGGTAACTCCTGTGTGTGGTAACTCCTGTGTGTGGTAACTCCTGTGTGTGGTAACTCCTGTGTGTGGTAACTCCTGCGTGTGGTAACTCCTGCGTGTGGTAACTCCTGCGTGTGGTAACTCCTGCGTGTGGTATAACCCCGATGCTGTGAAAGGATCTGAAACTCATCACTGTTCTTTCTGCTGCCAGATGGTTTGAGCTGCATGTGGCTAGTTAAGTCAACTAACTCTCCTGTTCCTGTCATGGGGTGTGTGTGATGGTGTGTGTGTGTGTGTGTGTGATGGTGTGTGTGTGTGTGTAGAACACAGTAGATAAGCTCATTAAGAAGACCAACCTAGCCCTGGTGGTGGGCAGCAGCAGCTGGAGGGAGCAGTTTGTCAGTGCTGTCACGGTCAGCGCAGGTACACACACACACACACATCATCATCGCACACACACACATCATCACACCCTCCCCCTCACCCCTCCCCTCCCCCCCCCCCAGGTGACGATGACGAGGAGGAGAGCGGCGAGGAGCGTCTTCCCTCCTGCTTCGACTACATCATGCACTTCCTCACCGTGTTCTGGAAGGTTCTGTTTGCCTTCGTCCCTCCCACGGAGTACTGGAACGGCTGGGCCTGCTTCCTGGTGTCCATCTGCCTCATCGGGGCGCTGACCGCCCTCACCGGAGACCTGGCCTCTCACTTCGGCTGCACCGTGGGGCTCAAGGACTCCGTGACCGCCGTGGTGTTCGTCGCCCTGGGGACCTCCGTGCCTGGTAGGAGGAGGGGGGGGTGGAGGGGAGGAGGGGGGAGGGGGGGCAGAAGGGGGGGGGGGTGGAGGGGAGGGGTGAAGGGGGGGTGGGGTGAAGGGGTGGTGGGGTGGAGGGGGGGTGGGGTGGAGGGGGGGTGGGGTGGAGGGGGGGTGTGTCTTTATATTGTGTTTGTCTGAAAGAAACACCTGGGTTCTCCTCATTTTCTGAGTATGATGTGGCTGTGCGTGCCTTGGTACCCAGGTGTGTGTGTGTGTGTTGCTGTTAGTGTGGAGTCACTGAGGTGTGGATTATGGCTTCCATTTGGGACAAGGTGTGTGTGTGTTTGTGTCTCTGGGTGTTTTATGAGTTTTCCATCATAAATTGTTTCTCACGTTTTCTGTCTGTATCCCCTCCTTCCATCACCTGCTTCCTCTCTCTTCCCCCTCCTCTCACTCTCCTCCCTCTCCCCTCCCCTCCTCCCTCTCCCCTCTTCTCCTCCCCTCCCCTCCTCTCCTCTCCTTCCTCTCTCCTCCCTCCCTCTACCCTCCCCTCCTCCCTCTCCTCCCTCCCTCTACCCTCCCCTCCTCCCTCTTCCTTCCTCTCCCCTCCTCCCCTCCCCTCCCCTCCCCTCCCCTCCCCTCCCCCTCCCCTCCCCTCCCCTCCCCTCCCTTCCCCTCCTCTCCTCCCTCTCCTCCCCTCTCCTTCCTCTCTCCTCCCTCTCCTCTCCTCTCCTTCCCTCCTCTCCTGTCCTTCCTCTCTCCTCCCTCCCTCCCTCTCCCCTCCTCTCCTCTCCTCCCCTCCTCTCCCCTCCCCTCCCCTCCCCTCCCCTCCCCTCCCCTCCCCTCCCCTCCCCTCCCCCTCCCCTCCCCTCCCCTCCCCTCCCCTCCCCTCCCCTCCTCTTCCCTCGTTCTCAGACACCTTCGCCAGCAAGGTTGCCGCCATCCAGGACCAGTACGCCGACGCCTCCATCGGCAACGTAACCGGTAGCAACGCTGTCAACGTCTTCCTGGGTATCGGCGTGGCGTGGTCCATCGCTGCCGTCTACTGGAGGTCAAAGGGCAAGCCGTTCCTGGTGGACCCCGGCTCGCTGGCCTTCTCCGTCACGCTCTTCACCATCATGGCGTGCTTGTGCGTGTGCACGCTGCTGTACCGGCGACGCCCGGGCGTGGCCGGGGGGGAGCTGGGGGGGCCGAGGGCCGTCAAGATGGCCACCTCGCTGGTGTTCGTCTCCATGTGGCTCCTCTACATCATCCTGGCCTCCCTGGAGGCCTACTGCCACATCCCCGGCTTCTAGAGAGGAGGGGGGGAGAGAGGGAGAGGAGAGGAGAGGGGGAGAGAGAGGGAGAGGAGAGGAGAGGGGGAGAGAGAGGGAGAGGAGAGGGGGAGAGAGAGGGAGAGGAGAGGAGAGGGGGAGAGAGAGGGAGAGGAGAGGAGAGGGGGAGAGAGGGAGAGGAGAGGAGGGGGGAGAGGGAGAGGAGAGGAGGGGGGAGAGAGGGAGAGGAGAGGAGGGGGGAGAGGGAGAGGAGAGGGGGGAGAGGGAGAGGAGAGGAGAGGAGGGGGGAGAGAGGGAGAGGAGAGGAGGGGGGAGAGAGGAGAGGAGAGGAGAGAAGGGGGAGAGAGGGAGAGGAGAGGAGAGGAGGGGGAGAGAGGGAGAGGAGAGGAGGGGGAGAGAGGAGAGGAGAGGAGGGGGGAGGGAGACAGGAGAGCTTTTAGAGAGAATAGAAGAGAAGAGGACGTGAAAGATGGATGAAGAGGACAGGAATCCTAGCAACCAGGAGGGGGGAGGGGGGAAGGGGGAGGGGGGAGGAATGACCATGAAGGCTGAGAACTGAGTAGGGTGCAGAACATTTAAGGATTTAGAGAGAGAGAAAGTATAGAAGACTATGTAAATAATAAGTTACACCCTCCCCCCCTTCTCCACCCCTGTCATGGTAACGGACCCCTTCACTCTTGTTACCATGGCAAATGAAGATATTCCCCCCCACCTGTTACAGTAACATTTTCGGTTTATCAACGCCTCCCCCCTTCTGCCTCTCTGCTCACAGAGAGCCTTATCTGAGCTCAATCTCCTCTTATTATTGACCTATTTTCCATCCCTCCATCCCTCTCCTCCATCCCTCTCCTCCATCACTCCATCTTTCTTGCCTTATTCTTGTTCTGGGAAATTCTGTGATCAAATTCTTCATGCCCTATCCTTCATCCATCCCTCATCCATCCATCCCTCAATCTCTCCCTCAGCCATCCATCCCTCATTCATCCATCCCTCCATCCTTCACCCTCCTCAGCATTTGTAAAGAAACTACTATCTGACCCAGGATTTAGACCCCACCCCTTTGCTCCTATTGAGCCAATCCCAAGCCTTCTTTGACTCCTTTTTGTACTCTGATTGGTGACCTGCGTTGCTGTTCTAGATGTGTTGTTGTTGCTGTGCGTGTAGTGACGGAGTGAAGGACGACTGTTGACCTGAAGCTGAGGAAACGCTCGCTCGGCCGGATGCCAGGGTCAGAGGGGTCAGAGGGGTCGTCGCGGCGACGGTAAAGGAGCGCGACGCGCTCGTGGACTAACGATGCCGTAACGTCCTGACCGCTTTGACCCCGCCGTGACCGGACGCCGTGACCGGACGCCGTGACCGGACGCCGTGACCGGACGCCGTGACCGGACGCCGTGACCTGACGCCGACCCCGGTGAAGCTGGGCTACGGGCAAAGCGTCCGGTCAGCGACTGAAGCACACGGGAGTGTGGACCAAACTCATTTGAATGCTACGAAAGGAAGAATTAGAAGTCAGCGATGATGATGATGTTTTTAAACTGTGTGCAGTATTGTATTTAAGAGACTATTTGGTGTTTAAGATACGTTCTGGATGTGAAGTTTTAAAGGTCGGACACCTTAGGCTCCCATGGGAAGGTCAAGGGTCAAGTTTCAAGGGTCTAGAACCCTGAACTCTGACCAATGGGATGACAACTTTGCTGTCACCATGATTACCGGCTGTGTGTTCTAGAACAGGTCTAGATTCTAGTGCATGTGTGGTTTGCTCCAGTCCAGACCAGACCAGTCCAAACCAGTCCAGTCCACTAAATCCCAGTCCAAACCAGTACAGACCAGTCTAGACCAGACAAACTAAAACCAGTCCAGTCTTCAACATATTGTTCAGGAAGGAAGAAGAGAGGTAGGGAAGAGGAGGGGAGGAGAGTAAGGAAGAGGAGGACATTTAAGAGAATCAAAAAGAGGAGAGAGGGAGCAGGTGATGGAAAGAAGGGATGAGAGAAAGGTCGAGTGTGTGTGTGTGTGTGTGTGTGTGAGTGTGTGTGTGTGTGTGAGTGTGTGTGAGTGTCTATATAAAGTTCTGGAGGCGTTCCAGAAGAGGATGCACAAGGTATTTATAGAGCCCCCTGTTGCTTAGCGACAATCTTCCACAGCTATTGTCTTCCTGTTTGGTGTGTGTTTCTGTCTGTCAGTGTGTGAGTGTGTGTGTGTTTTTCTATCCCTGTGTGGTGTGTGTGGGGGTATATATGAGTGTGTGCATTAGTGTGTGTGTGTCTAATAGATGTCAGTGTTGGAGTGCTACCCAGGGTTCTGATCCAAGAGTCGTCCACCCCTTGAACCAGACAGGACACACACACACACACGTATAGACACACACAATCACTCACAGGACGACTGGACTGGGCTAGGTTGGACTGAACCATAGACAGTATGACCTCCACTCCCCCCTATCACTGTTTTAACTTTAGTGTGTGTGTGTGATAGAGAAGTTCTCAGCCCTTATCAGCACTTTCAAATCTCTGTCTGAGTGTGTGTGTGTGTGTGTGTGTGTGTGTGCATGCAGTCTATTGATTAGGGTGTTTCCTGTTCTATTGTCTTGTCTGTCTTTCACACACACACACACACACTCTCCTTTCTCACACACACACACACACACTCTCCTTTCTCTCACACACACACTCTCACAGACCCTTGTATAGAGTCGTTATCATAACATACAGTCTTCTGAGGGATGACGATTCACTAAGTGCTTTTGATATCAACGTTCCTTCCTCCTCCTCCCCCTCGTCCCCCTCGTACCTGAGATGTTCTACTGAGATGACTGTCTGTCATTCTGGTGTGTTACGTGTGTGTGTGTGTGTTTGTGTGGAAGGGGGTGCTGGGTGGGGGGGGCTGAGAAACAGTGAGAGATCATGTGTGTGTGTGTGTGTGTGTCCGAGAGGGTACGGAGGGGGTTAAGAAAGTGTGTGTGTGTGTGTGTGTTCATCCTATCATACATGGGAGTCACTGCAGGGCTCATTCTGGCTAACTGTGTTGGAATCATCGTAGGGAACATAAACATACGTTATTTTTAAGAAACTAAATATAACTGTTTACCGAGACCAAACCTTTTATTCAATTAAACCTCAAACCTGGACTCCTGTGTGTCTGTGTCTTTGTGTATGTGTGTGTGTTTGTGTGTGTGTGTGTAATGGAAATGTAAGTGTGCACACCTACTATACTTTAATGGAAGCGCTTGACATCAAACAGAGTGACAGCTGTTATTCCCACGGCAACCGCCGGAAACCATGGTAGCGTGACACTCCTCCATCGGAAAGGAACGAAGAGATGAAGGGAATAGACAACAGTCTCAGAGGAGAGAGAGAGAGAGAGAGAGAGAGAGAGAGAGAGAGAGAGAGGGAGGGAAAGAGAGAGAGAGGGAGAGAGAGAGAGAGGGAGGGAGAGAGATAGAGAGAGAGAGAGAGAGAGAGAGAGAGAGAGAGAGGGAAAGAGAGAGAGAGAGAGAGAGAGGGAGAGAGAGAGAGAGAGAGGGAGGGAAAGAGAGAGAGAGGGAGGGAAAGAGAGAGAGAGGGAGAGAGAGAGAGAGAGAGAGGGAGAGAGAGAGAGGGAGGGAAAGAGAGAGAGAGGGAGAGAGAGATAGGGAAGAAGGTAAGTATTTTGTGGAAAGATGACAGGAAAGTTGATAGAAAACGTAGAAAGAGATGAAAAGAGAAGGAAAGAGAGAGAGACAGAACCAAAGAAGGGCAGATAAGACTAATTAGAACAGAAAGAAAAGGTTGGGACAACAGACACACTTCCTGTGGGGACAGGAAATGACACGCTCCATGACACAGCCTGTCCTGGTACCAGAGGCCCATGACACCTGTGGAACTAGTAAACAACAAACAAACACACAATGAATAAACAAGTGTAAACATGCCTCTTCCTGTCACACCTGGAGAGAAAGAGGGAGGGATGATTATCTAGTGATAACATGCTTCTGAGGGAGAGTGGTTCTTAGAGAGAGGGATGAAAGGAGAGAGAGAAATGAGAGATAGAGATGGGTAAATGAGAGAAAGAGAGAAAAGTTAAGTTAGAGAGACAGGAAAAGAGGGATAGAGAGAGGATAGTGAGAGGGGGGAGGATAGAGAGAGGGGGGAGGATAGAGAGAGGGGGGAGGATAGAGAGAGGATAGAGAGAGGGGGGAGGATAGAGAGGGGGGAGGATAGAGAGAGGGGGGAGGATAGAGAGGGGGGAGGATAGAGAGAGGGGGGAGGATAGAGAGAGGGGGGAGGATAGAGAGAGGGGGGAGGATAGAGAGAGGGGGGAGGATAGAGAGAGGATAGAGAGAGGGGGGAGGATAGAGAGGGGGAGGATAGAGAGAGGGGGGAGGATAGAGAGAGGGGGGAGGATAGAGAGAGGATAGAGAGAGGGGGGAGGATAGAGAGAGGGGGGAGGATAGAGAGAGGATAGAGAGAGGGGGGAGGATAGAGAGAGGATAGAGAGAGGGGAGGATAGAGAGAGGGGGAGGATAGAGAGAGGGGGGAGGATAGAGAGAGGGGGGAGGATAGAGAGAGGGGGGAGGATGGAGAGAGGGGGGAGGATAGAGAGAGGGGGGAGGATAGAGAGAGGGGGGAGGATAGAGAGAGGGGGGAGGATAGAGAGAGGATAGAGAGAGGGGGGAGGATAGAGAGAGGGGGGAGGATAGAGAGAGGGGGGAGGATAGAGAGAGGGGGGAGGATAGAGAGAGGATAGAGAGAGGGGGAGGATAGAGAGAGGATAGAGAGAGGGGGGAGGATAGAGAGAGGGGGGAGGATAGAGAGAGGGGGGAGGATAGAGAGAGGATAGAGAGAGGGGGGAGGATAGAGAGAGGGGGGAGGATAGAGAGAGGGGGGAGGATAGAGAGAGGATAGAGAGAGGGGGGAGGATAGAGAGAGGATAGAGAGAGGGGGAGGATAGAGAGAGGGGGGAGGATAGAGAGAGGGGGGAGGATAGAGAGAGGATAGAGAGAGGGGGGAGGATAGAGAGAGGGGGAAGGATAGAGAGAGGGGGGAGGATAGAGAGAGGGGGGAGGATAGAGAGGGGGGAGGATAGAGAGAGGGGAGGATAGAGAGAGGGGGGAGGATAGAGAGAGGGGGGAGGGATAAAGAGAGAAGAGGGGGATGAATGGGAAGTATAAATCTCTAGTCTGCATCATAAGCTGCTCAGTGGTGTCATTAAAGCAGATGTAGCAGTGTGTGTGTGTGTGTGTGTGTGTGTGTGTGTGTGTGTGTGTGTGTGTGTGTGTGTGTGTGAAAGAGTCAGAAAGGGTGTGTGAGTAATAATGGGAGAAAGAGGGAGAGAAAGATCCAGGAGTATAAGACACACACACACACGCACACACATGCTCTCTCCCTCTCTCACACACACATAGTAGTATCTGAGAAGTATTGGTGTTAGGGTGAGGTCACTCTCTCCCTCTCTCACACACACATAGTAGTATCTGAGAAGTATTGGTGTTAGGGTGAGGTCACTCTCTCCCTCTCTCACACACACATAGTAGTATCTGAGAAGTATTGGTGTTAGGGTGAGGTCACTCTCTCCCTCTCTCACACACACATAGTAGTATCTGAGAAGTATTGGTGTTAGGGTGAGGTCACTCTCTCTCACACACACACACACACACACACACACACACACACACACACACACACACACACACACACACACACACACACACACACACACACACACACACATGCTCTCTCCCTCTCTCACACACACACTGGTGCCTGAGATGACCTGGGCGGATACTGTTGTGTAGCCATTCTCACTTCCTCCTGTAATCTTACACAACTTCCTGTCAGAACAACTTGACAGGACACATGAACAAGCACATACTTTCTCTGAAACACACTCTCTCTCTGAAACACACATTCTCTGAAACACACACTCTCTGAAACACATATTCTCTCTCTGAAACAGTCTCTCTCTCAAAAAAACTCTCTCTCTGAAACACACTCTCTCTCTCTGAAACACACTCTCTCTGAAACACATTCTCTGAAACACACTCTCTCTCTCTGAAACACACTCTCTCTCTGAAACACATTCTCTGAAACACACTCTCTCTCTCTGAAACACACTCTCTCTCTGAAACACATTCACTGAAACACACACTCTCTCTGAAACAAACTCTGAAATACACAAAACTGTAACTAGCTGTCTGTAGACAAAAGTTCAGTATTTATTGAATTACAGTCAAATGGCTGTGCCGTGTTATATTATTATCATTGATATTTTCCTCCTAATGGTCATGTTTATAATCCCTTTAATTAGCAGGTAAACCGAACACTACAGAGACAATTACAGTGTCAAGCAAACCAGAGAAACATCCCTCCCTCCCTCCCTCCCTCCCTCCCTCCCTCCCTCCCTCCCTCCCTCCCTCCCTCCCTCCCTCCCTCCCTCCCTCCCTCCCTCCCTCCCTCCCTCCCTCCCTCCCTCCCTCCCTCCCTCTACACTTTGGTGTCTCCCTCTCTCTGAGAATCTGAGAAGTGATGGAGGAATGGAGTCTAAGAAGACATGACAGCCAGCAGCCTGGGAGCCAGCCTGAGGGAAGGAGAGAGAGAAAGAGAGAGAGAGAGAGAGAAAGACAGAGAGAGAGAGAGAGAGAGAGAGAGAGAGAGAGAGAGAGAGAGAGAGAGAGAGAGAGAGAGAGAGAGAGAGAGAGAGAGAGAGAGAGAGAGAGAGAGAGAGAGAGAGAGAGAGAGAGAGAGAGAGAGAGAGAGAGAGAGAGAGAGAGAGAGAGAGAGAGAGAGAGAGACTGTCTAACATGTGGAGATTAGGCTAGCCCTTAAGGCTACACTGATTTCACCCCCAGGCCTGAGTCTTATGGATGGGAAACTTGCTACCAGCGTTAGCATACTGACCTCACATTCTCTGTCAAACACACACACACACACACACACACACTCTCTCTCACACACACTCACACACACACACACACACACTCTCTCTCACACTCACTCACACACACACACACACACACTCATGTCCATGGACTAACTGGACAAGCTAAACCAAACAGCGGGCTAGTTACCTAACCTGCCCGACTAACTAACTAACTGGTTTAATTATTTATAGTGGTCGTCAATTTAGATTCAGATCAAGCATTTCAAAATCGTACGAATTTACAGGAGATACGAGTGCAACATTATTTTAAATACTTTTTCTTGAGAAGAGTTGTGGGGGCTGTGGGGGAGGAGATAGGGACCCAAGCTAAAACACATCATGGACTGATATTCATAAGGTTACCGGGGCAACCCCAACCACGTAAAATATAAACAACCGTTTGGAGCAACACCCACCATCCCCGTGGCAACAGAATTAAATAAATCAACATGTTAAACATCATAGTAAAAAAAAAACGAAAAAAAAAAAAGTTTATGCAAATTCACTTTTAAATTAAAACAAAAAAAATTGTTTCAAATGAAAATCGAACGAGGACTGTGAACAGCGAAGAAGATGACGATGAAGAGTGTCTACAAGCGAACCACAGACACATCCTCCTCGGCAACAGTAGTCAGGAGAGATGAAGGTGAAAGACAGCCTTCATCTCCATGGCAACACGCCGTCTTGAAGGAACAGTCTGAAAAGCTTTTAGGATCAAAGTACCATTTTGGTTTGGTGTCAGACATTGACGCACCACATTATTTAATCTCGGAGAGAGGAAAGAGAGAGAGAGAGAGAGAAAGAGAGAGAGAGAGGAGAGAGGAGAGAGGAGAGAGAGAGAGAGAGAGAGAGAGAGAGAGAGAGAGAGAGAGAGAGAGAGAGGAGTGGAGAAGTGGAGAAAAGAGGGGCACACACACACTGTCTAACACACAAACACACACAACAGTAGAGGAGGGATTACAGAGCAAAGAACAGATGGCCCTTCTAACCCCGCCTCCCCTCTGGGGCAGGATTTTGATTGGCCAAACAGAAGTCATAGGTCAGAAACTCTAATTCAAACTTGTCTGTGTGTCTAATATTGTGAAACATTCAAAACCCCTGGAAACACACACAAATACACACACTCACACACACACACACACAAATACACACACACACACACACACACACACACAGGGGACTGTGAAACTCAGATTCCTCTTTCATTCTCTCACTCCATCCATTCATACCATCATCCATCCCCCTCTCTCCTGAAAGAAAGTTTGGTGACATTAATCTGCACCTGGTTCAATCTAACCCCACCTCCAATACAAAGCTGCTTACCAACTCCTGATAGATCAGCACCACCTAGTGGCCAGACCTGGTTACTACACTACTAGCATGTCACCATCTAGTGGCCAGACCTGGTTACTGTGTCTTGAAGAAGACTGATGGAAAAGAAATTTGATGAACAGACAAATCAACAATTAAAGCTAATATGAAATCCCCCCAAATAAGTAAAAACAAATGTGTTAAGGAGGTATAACAAAAAAAAGCAATTAGGTAAAATCAGTCCATTAAGTAAATACCCGCGATTCCCATAGCATATACATTAAATTACATCATCGACAGCTCAGCCTCAGATAGGACAGGAGTAGAGGAAGAGGAGGAGTCCACCAATGAGGCTCTGCTATTGTCCAAGCTCCGGTTCCAAGTGCTCCTATTGGCCGTCGAGGCGAAAGTGGGCGTCGAGCAATTCGAGGGCGGGCCCGAGCCAGGGCTGTTGTGATTGGATGAGGAGAAGAGGGCATCGCTACGGAGACCCTTGCTCTCGAGTTCCGCCTGCAGGTATTGGCAGATCTCTTCCGGTAGTCTCTCTAGCTCCGCCTCCAAATCCTTCTCCAGACGAGACTGCAACTACAGAGAGAAGAGAAACTGTGTGGCCAATACATGTTTTAGTGTGTGTGTGTGTGTGTGTGTGTGTGTGTGTGAGTGTGTGTGTCTCACCAGAGGTTAGTGTGCACAGTACATGTGTTAGTGTGTGTGTGTGTGTGTGTGTGAGTGTGTGTGTCTCACCAGGGGTTAGTGTGCACAGTACATGTGTTAGTGTGTGTGTGTTAGTGTGTGTGAGTCTCACCAGGGGTTAGTGTGCACAGTACATGTGTTAGTGTGTGTGTGAGTGTGTGTGTGTTAGTGCGTGTGTGAGTGTGTGTGTGAGTCTCACCAGGGGTTAGTGTGCACAGTACATGTGTTAGTGTGTGTGTGAGTGTGTGTGTGTTAGTGTGTGTGTGAGTGTGTGAGTCTCACCAGGGGTTAGTGTGCACAGTACATGTGTTAGTGTGTGTGTGTTAGTGTGTGTGTTAGTGTGTGTGTTAGTGTGTGTGTTAGTGTGTGTGTGTTAGTGTGTGTGAGTTAGTGTGTGTGTGAGTCTCACCAGGGGCTGCTCCTCATCTATGTGCTGCAGGATCTCTCTCTGGCGAAGCAGCAGCTTCTCCTGTCTCTTACACTGAGCACCATCCAACTGAGGAGGGAGGAGGGGGAGAGGGGGAGAGGGTTTGAGACTACGTCGTCTGTATGTATGTGTGTCTGTGTGTGTGTGTGTGTGTTTGTGGCCTTTAAACTCACCCCGCGGATTAGACTGACTGAGTCTTGGATATGCTTCCTGTTGATCTCATTAGACTCCCTGCAGAGATAGAGAGAGAGGGAGGGGGAAAAAGAGAGAGAGAGAGACAGAGACACAGAGAGAGAGAGACAGAGAGAGAGAGAGAGAGAGGAGGGAGGAGGAGGGAGGGATATGTTTGAATTCTGAGCCCTTCTAGCATGAACTTCCAAGAAGTTTGGGGTAGGTCATATGATTGAAAGGAAGTAGGTAATGTGACAGACAGGAAGTGGGTCATGTGACAGACAGGAAGTGGGTCTTACGACTCTGCCTTCTCCCGGTCTCTGGTCTTGGCTTCGCTGATGCTGTTTTGCCTCTTACGGTCTAGAATCTTCTGCAGCTCCTTCTTCTCTCTGGGAACACACACACACACGGAATGAGCATACAGGCCTAGACAAGCTTTAGATGAGGACCTGGTCATGTGATATGATGTGTATGTAGAAGGTCATGTGATATGATGTGTATGGAGAAGGTCATGTGATATGATGTGTATGGAGAAGGTCATGTGATATGATGTGTATGGAGAAGGTCATGTGAGGAGGGTGTTACTTGTCACAGATCTCTCTCAGCTTCTTCAGCTGGGAAGCCTGACAGTCATGAGCCGTCCCCTTCAGCTTCTGGTACGCCTGACACACACACACACACACACACACACACACAAACACAGATGAGTGTGTGTTATGAGAGTGTGTGTGTACCTCCCCCAGGTGTGTGTGTGTGTGTACCTCTCGCAGGTGTGCGTGTCTCCTCTCTCTCTCCAGAGTGTGCTGCTGCTGTCGTAGCTGCAGGAGCTCCTTCAGTTGCCACTGTCTGAGCTGTACAGTCTGCTGCTGCACCTCCTGCTCCAGCAGAGACAGCTGCTGCTGCATCTCCTCCTGGGGCTCGCTGGCCACACACACACACACACACACAGACAGGTCAATATACACACACACACAGATCAATAACACACACATTAACAATAAACACATTAAACATACTAGATGTATGTAAAAAGCCCTCCCTCCCTCCCTCCCTCCCTCCCTCCCTCCCTCCCTCCCTCCCCTCCCTCCCTCCCTCCCTCCCTCCCTCCCTCCCTCCCTCCCTCCCTCCCTCCCTCCTCCCTCCCTCCCTCCCTCCCTCCCTCCCTCCCTCCCTCCCTCCCTCCCTCCCTCCCTCCCTCCCTCCCTCCCTCCCTCCCTCCCTCCCTCCCTCCCTCCCTCCCTCCCTCCCTCCCTCCCTCCCTCCCCTCCCTCCCTACTTCTTCTTCATGCTCAGTTTGAGGCTCTTCTCCATCTTGCTGCGTCGTCTCTGCGTGTCAGACTGGAGCTGGTGACACCGAGTCCTCTGCTCCTTACCCAGAGACCACACCTGCGCACACACACACACACACACACACACACACACACACACGATGAGAGGTGATATCTTTAAGACAGAGAGAGGTGTATGTGTGTGTGTGTGTGTGGTCTCTCGCTCCACCTTCTTCAGGTGTTTCTTTCTCAGCTCCTTGAAGTCCTTTTCCTGCTTCTTCAACAGCTTCTGATACGACTTCTGCTGCTGGAGCTCTGCTACAGTGAGAACATGGAGGTCTGAGGAGGGGGAGGGGGGAGGGAGGGAGGGAGGGAGGGGGAGAAAGGGAGGGGAGGGGAGGGAGAGGGGGAAAAGGGAGGGAGGGAGGGAGGGAAGGTCATAACAAAGGTCATTCCTCCAGCCACTGGGGGCGATAGTGAGCTCAGGTGAGTGTTGAAGCACAGGTTGGAGATGAGGAAGCGCAGTGCTAAATGTGACCTGGTCTTACCTGCCAGCACTGTGGATATGAGGTCCTCTTTCTGGCCTGGAACACAAACGCACACAGGCAAACACACACACACGCACACGAGTGGAAACACACACTGTCAATGAACACTGAGGCTGAAAAGTTCACACACGACACAGAAGCTTTGATGGATTTGACAAATCCAGACAATTAGACACATATGAGTGTGTGTGTGAGTGTGTGTGTCTACCTGGCGGAGGTGAGTTCATGTTGTCGTAGATGTCGTTGAGGGGCGGGGGGACGAGGATGGGGGAGGACATCCGGGCAGGATCCTCCACCTCCCCCTCCCTCAACCCCACCTTGGGCTGGTTAGGGACCCTCTGGAGGGGGAGGGAGGGAGGGAGGGAGGGAGGGAGGGAGGGAGGGAGGGAGGGAGGGAGGGAGGGAGGGAGGGAGGGAGGGAGGGAGGGAGGGAGGGAGGGAGGGAGGGAGGGAGGGAGGGAGGGAGGGAGGGGGAGAGGGAGGGGGAGAGGAAGGAATTATAAAACAAAATAGGTAGATCACCATTTATACATTCATGCTCACACACACACAGACACACACAGACGGACACACACCTCGCTGTTGTCCTCCATAAGGGCAGACAGCTGTCGGTCTCGCAGGTCCACATGCTTTGTAGGGTTTGTCAGCTTTTCAGCATACTCTGAAACAAAGGGGGGTTGTGGGTAATGTAGTGAAATCGTTTTTGTTCTCAAATATGTTGTTGTAAGGGGGCTTGGTTTCTGCAGCCCTGGGGTGTTGTGGGTAATGTAGTCCCACCCTGGTGCTCGTTGGGGATGTAGTCCTGAGCCTCTGCGTACACCAGCACAGACGCCAGCAGCAGCGGCTGGTTCAGCTCGTTCTTCAGACAGATGTAGCGGTAACCTAGGAGACCAAGACACACACACACACACGTAAACTACAACCTACTGTAGTACATTCCAGTAGATCTTAAGTTGAGATTCCTCATGGTTCAGATGTCTGTGATTATACAATGGATCCCTGAATGTATACAGAGGATCTGTGTATGGTCCCTGTATGTCGTGTGAGTATATGATGATGTCATGTACTGGTCTCCAGGGGACTGACCGGGTCGGATAGCAGACACCGGCAGGATCCGGTGACCTATGAACTTTCCATTCTCCTCAAACACAGCGATCCTCAGAGAGGCCAGGGTTGGCAGCACTATCTACACACACACACACACACGCACACACATAATGATACGTTTCATTATACACAAAGTGCAAAGTAAATATTTCTGATTGTGTGTGTAGTGTGTGTGTGTGTGTTTGTACAGAGTGTGTGTGTGTGTGTTTTGTCACCTTGTTAAAGACAAACATGTCGTCGTCCCAGACTGGGTCTAGTGAGTTCCCATTGGACGGCCGCGTTCGATACTTCCTCTTTGTGTCGGCAGGAAGTCCAAATATGTCCACTTCCACGTACACGCCCACTTTCTTATCAGTCAGGAACTGCCCTGACACCACCTGGGGAGAGGGGGGAACACTCACCCTCACTACACACACTATGTACACTGGAAACAAGACACACACACATAGACACTACACACACACACATAGCTATCTGTACACACCATACACACACACACACCTTGATCTTGACGGTGTTGGCCACAATGCCGTCCACTATGTTCTCGGTGAAGGGGTCAAAGTGCTTGTCTGTCCGCCTCATGAACTCTGGCTTCAGCAGGAAACCACAGCGCCCGTTATACTCAAACACACCCATGTTCAACTGCATGGGCAGGTCTGGAGGGGAGAGGAGGGACAGAGGACAGGGGAGAGGGGCAGAGGAGTGGAGAGAGGGAGGAGAGAGGGGAGAGGAAGAGGGGAGAGGGGAGAGGGGGAGGAGGGAGGGGTACAAGTTCAGTAAGTGAGGATGAAGGAGAAAATATGACAGGAAAGGAGGGGCGGAAAGTTGAAAGAGAGAGAAAGAGGGAGAGAGAGAGAGAGAGACAGACCTACCGAGGGTCTGGAAGTTGAGCGCCACCATCTGGCAGCCTACGTTCCAGAAGAGCTGAGGCATGTAGTTAGAGGAGTCCACCCTGGTGCCCTTAGGGTAGATACGGCTCAGCTGCAGCTTGTTGTACCTGCACACTCAGGTAAGGAGGAATACACTGGTGCACACACACACTCCTCACACACTAACACACACTCCTCACACACTAACACACACTCCACACACACACACTCCACACACACACACACACTCTCCTCAGACACACACACACTCTCCACACACACACACACTCTCCTCAGACACACACACACTCTCCTCAGACACACACACACTCTCCACACACACACACACTCTCACTCTCCTCAGACACACACACACTCTCCACACACACACACACACTCTCCACACACACACACACTCTCCTCAGACACACACACACTCTCCACACACACACACACTCTCCTCAGACACACACACACTCTCCTCAGACACACACACACTCTCCACACACACACACACTCTCCTCAGACACACAGTATTCAAGGATACTCCACAAACTCAATGGGGGAGCTTTTTAAGGTGTCCATGCCTTTGGTTTCCACAAAGGAAGACATCTCAAAATACTTATCCCTCTCTGAGGAGAGAGAGAGAGGGGGATGAGGAGAGGTGGAGATTAAGAGAGAGAGAACAGGTGAGGCTGTGTGAACTTGATCTGAACACACACACCTGCATGTGTGTGTGTGTGTGTGTGAGAGTGACGAAGTGCGTGTGTGTGTGTGTCCCTTACTGGAGGCTACTTCAAAGGTCTTGAACTTGACAGGTTCTATGTAGTTGACCAGGGTGGACATCTCCTCTGTAGCCATCACCTCACTGCTGGCTGTACCCTGGGGAGGGGTGGGGGTTGTAGTTCATTAATCAATCAAGCACTTCCTCCTCCAGCCTGCGGGGGCGATAAGGAGCATACCTCGTCAGAGTTTGGTTTCTTCAGCTCGGTTACAGGTTCATCTTCTTCATCCTCTTCGCTCTCTCCATCTCCTCCTGCACACACACACACACACAGTTAAGAAGATCTGTGTATCAGCCTCAACACGCCATCCCCCCAACCAGGAAGTGAACCCACCAATCGACTTGCGGGGTTCGCATTCCTTGACCAGCCCCTCAGGCAGCTTCTCCTCCCCATTGGACAGCGTCTGCCCCGCCTCCCCGTCCGTCAAAGGGCAATCTGAAGCATGAGCCTACATGTTAGTGTGTGTGTGTAGGTGTGTGTGAGAGACTGTGTGTGTATATGTGTGACACTATGAGTGCGTGTGTGTGAGAGTGCGTGCGTGCCGTTGCTAGGCGACGCCTGCTCCAGGGGGTCCGTGTGGCGGCGGATGCTGCCCCCGCTGGTCGGGCGGTGGTGGTGCTTCTTCTTGTTCTTGATCAAGATTTTCCCCAGAAGCTCCTGGGGGGACGGTAAGGGCTGGCCTGGGATCAGCTAGGAGACAGACACAGTGGAACAGACAGGCAGGGTTAGGGTTAAGGGCTGGCCTGGGATCAGCTAGGAGACAGACACAGTGGAACAGACAGACAGGGTTAGGGTTAAGGGCTGGCCTGGGATCAGCTAGGAGACAGACACAGTGGAACAGACAGGCAGGGTTAGGGTTAAGGGCTGGCCTGGGATCAGCTAGGAGACAGACACAGTGGAACAGACAGACAGGGTTAGGGTTAAGGGCTGGCCTGGGATCAGCTAGGAGACAGACACAGTGGAACAGACAGGCAGGGTTAGGGTTAAGGGCTGGCCTGGGATCAGCTAGGAGACAGACACAGTGGAACAGACAGGCAGGGTTAGGGTTAAGGGCTGGCCTGGGATCAGCTAGGAGACAGACACAGTGGAACAGACAGACAGGGTTAGGGTTAAGGGCTGGCCTGGGATCAGACCTACCGGGTATTTTTCCAGAGGGTCGATGAGGAGGGCGTCTCCAAAGATGGTCTGACAGTACTCAGCCATCTTGGCCTGCTGCTTAGCTCTGAGGGAGAGAGGAACGTGTGTGTGTGAACCAATGTGTTGTGTGTGTGTGTGTGTGTATAGTGTGTGTGTTGTGTGTAGTGGGTGCGCGTGTAGTGTGTGTGACTCACGAGTCGACGTGGTTCTCGAAGGACAGGATGAGGGGGTACTGGGAGGTCTTGAAGGCACTCTCAGCTATGGCCTCTATCACCTCCTGGAGGGAGGGAGGGAGGGAGGGAGGGAGGGAGGGAGGGAGGGAGGGAGGGAGGGAGGGAGGGAGGGAGGGAGGGAGGGAGGGAGGGAGGGAGGGAGGGAGGGAGGGAGGGAGGGAGGGAGGGAGGGAGGGAGGGAGGGAGGGAGGGAGGGAGGGAGGAATAGTGGGAGGGAGGGGAGGGGAGGGGAGGGAGGGACAGGAAGAGTGAGTCTGAGTTTCACCGACACTAACACACTGCACCAGGAAGTAAAGACAGGAAGTCAGGTGACAGAGACAAGAAGTGCCACGCTCACCTTGAAGGGTATCTCGGTGGTCATGGTGAATCCGTGAGTTATGATTGGCTCCTCGTCCTGGGGGCGGCCCTTCCAGCAGTCCAGCTCAATGCAGCGACATCCTGTCAGCAGAACCTGCCGGTACATCTCCACCGACGACAACCCTGTTAGCTGACCCACTGGATCACACACACACACACAGTCAGGTAGGTGTGTGTGTGTGTACCTGTCAGGTAGGTGTGTGTGTGTGTACCTGTCAGGTGTGTGTGTGCCTGTCAGGTAGGTGTGTGTGTGTGTACTTGTCAGGTAGGTGTGTGTGTGTGTACCTGTCAGGTGTGTGTGTGTGTGTGTGTGTGCCTGTCAGGTAGGTGTGTGTGTGTGTACTTGTCAGGTGTGTGTGTGTGTGTGTGCCTGTCAGGTAGGTGTGTGTGTGTGTACTTGTCAGGTAGGTGTGTGTGTGTGTACCTGTCAGGTGTGTGTGTGTGTACCTGTCAGGTAGGTGTTGTGGGAGGAGTTGATGAAGTAGTGAGCCAGCGGCTGGTTCATATCGTCTATGATGTCCAGTCTCTCTGGGGGGACGATGGTGTTCTCCTCCCCCCCCAGGAATCTGCTGA
>NC_140385.1:2127500-2132500 GCF_054491055.1 Hypomesus nipponensis
GTGTGTGTAAGGAGAATGCCTGTGTAAGTACTGTAGTGTGTGTGTGTGTTTACATCTTTGTGTGTGTGTCTACGTGTATATCTATATGTGTGTGTATGCGTTTGTATCTGCGTGCATGTGCATCTGCATGTGTTTGTGTGTATATGTGTGTGTTTGTGAGAGTGTGTGTGTGTGTTTGTGTGCAGACAGAGGCACGTCCTGTTGCGTCTGCATGCCCTGGCTTGTGAAACATCCTCCTGATCCTATTCAGTAACATGAGGAGTGTGTGACAGAGTGTGGAGGAGAGTGTGTGTGTGTATATGAGAGAGTGTAGGAGAATGTGTCTGTATATGAGAGTGTCGGAGAATGTGTGTGTGTGTATGAGAGAGTGTAGGAGAATGTGTGTGTGTATGAGAGTGTAGGAGAATGTGTGTGTGTCTGCATATCTGTGTGTGTGTGTGTGTATCTGTGTGTGTGTGTGTGTGTATCTGTGTGTGTGTGTATCTGTGTGTGTGTGTGTGTATCTGTGTGTGTTTGTGTGTATCTGTGTGTATCTGTGTGTGTCTCAGCTACATGTAGACATTCCAGGCATATCCAGGCCTGCCTGCTGGGTTTGTGATATTCAGACTGAAGCATCCAGCTCACACACCACACATGCACTAAACTACCATATCTTTAACAATACACACGTTCTCAAGCAGTGGTCTTCAACCATGGTCCTCAGGGATCCCCTGTCCTTCAAGTTTTAGATGTTTCCCTGCTCCAACACACCTGATTCAAATCAATGGGTCGTTATCTAGCTCTGTAGAAGCCTGGTAATGTCCATTCATTTGAATCAGGTGTGTTGGAGCAGGGAAACATCTAAAACATGCAGGACAGGGGTCCCTGAGGACCAGGGTTGAAGACCACTGCTCTAAACTTTACTAATATAAAAGAGATGACACTAGTGTATTAGTACATTTGTATTGTATGTGTAAGAGGGGAGTAATACAGCTTCACTGATCAGTGCTACACTAGTCGCACTAGTCAACTACCATCAGGTCAGTGTACTTCCCAAAACATTCTCCTCTTCCTCTCTCCCTTTCTCCTCCTCCTCCTCCTCCTCTTCCTCTCCCCCTCCTCCTCCTCCTCTCCCTTTCTCCTCCTCTCTCCACCTATCCCTCTCTGCTCCTCCTCCTCTCCCTCTCCACCACCTCCTCTCTCCCTTTCCTCCTCCTCCTCTCTCCACCTATCCCTCTCTCCTCCTCCTTCTCCACCTCCTCCACTCCCCCTCTCCACCTCCTTTCATATAATAAAAGGCCAGCAAACAATGACAGAAGCACCACACCTTTCCTCTGGTGAATGTGAGTGTGTGTAGAAGTATGTAAGTGTGTGTTTGTGAAAAAGTGTGCAAGTCTGTTAGAGAGTGTGTATGGATGTGTGGTTAAGTGTTTGTACAGTAGGTGTGTATACGTGTGTGTGTGTGTGTGTGTCACTTTGAGGTCACCAGATCCAAATATAGCTCGAACAGCCAATCACAGCTGTAAGCAAAGATCACATGACGTCAATAGAAACTGATAGCTAAGCTATCTGTTACACAAAAGCACACACACACAGTGACTGCACTACAGCTTCCTCAAGTTGCCCCAGGCAACAAGTAGTTCCTGTCTGTAGAGCGAGGGGGGGAAGAGAGAGGGAGAGAGACAAATAGAGGGTGGGACAAAGAGAGAGAGAAGGAGAGACAAGGAGAGAGGAGAGAGGAAGGGAGGGAGAGAGGGAAGGGGGAGGGTGGGGAGAGAGGAAGGAGAGGGAGGGAGAGGGGGAGGGAGAAGGAGAGAGGGAGAGAGGGAGAGAGAGGGAGAGAGAAGGGAGGAGAGGGAGGGAGAAGGAGGGAGGGAGAGAGAGAGGAGGGAGGAGAGAGAAGGAGAGAGGGAGAGAGAGAGGGAGAGAGGAGGAGGGAAGAGGGAGGGAGAAGGAGAGAGGGAGAGAGGGAGAGAGGAGAGAGAAGGAGAGAAGGAGAGAGGGAGAGAGAGGGAGAAAGGGAGAGAGAGAGGGAGGGAGGAGAGAGAAAGAGAGAGAAGGAGAGAGAGAGAGGGAGAGAGGGAGAGAGAGAAAGAGAGAGGGAGAGAGAAGGAGAAAGGGAGAGAGAACGAGAGTGGAGAGAGAAGGAGAGAGGAGAGACACTTGATACACTGTGACACTCACACGTCTGCCCTTTCTCTCCCTCCCTCCTCCCTCCCTCCCTCCTCCCTCCCCTCCCTCCCCTCCCCTCCCTCCTCCCTCCCCCTCCCTCCCTCCCTCCCTCCCTCCCTCCCTCTCTCTCTCTCTCTCTCTCTCTCTCTCTCTCTCTCTCTCTCTCTCTCTCTCTCTCTGTGTGTGTGTGTGTGTGTAAGTGTGTATATACACACACGTGTTCATATGGGTGTGGGTGTGTGTGTGTATGTGTGTGTCAGTGCTGGTGCCAGAAGGAATGACAGATTAAGAGAGACGAAGGGAGACAGGAAGAAGAGGAAGTCTTTGTATTATCAACTAAGACAGTCACTTCCTGTCCGGCAGTGTGCCCTCCACTCACCAGGAAAGTGTGTGTGTGTGTGCGTGTGTTCTTCAATAATCATCTTGAGTGTATCTTTTTGTGTATGTATGTGTGTATGTACAGTATGCATTTGTGTTTCTTTGTGTGAGTGTATATATGTATGCTAGTGTACCTATATATGTGTGTGTGTGTGTGTATGTATGAGTGTGTGTGCACGCGTGTGTGTGTGTGTGTGTGTGTAAGAGAAGTATAACAGTCCAGTAAGCCAGGGTAATTCCCAGTGGATTTATGACATGAAGCAGAAAGGCTTTTGAAAGAGTATTAATCTCTAACTATGACAACTAAAGCAGTTTGAGAGGTGTGTGTGTGTGTGTTTGAGGTGTGTGTGTGTGTTTGAGGTGTGTGTGTGTGTGGCTGGACAGTGTAATAGTGAGAAGCGAGAGAGTGGGAACAGGTTGGGAGAGAAGAGACAGGGAAAGAGGGGATGATGAAGGAGAGGAGAGAAAGAGAACTGGATGATGGAGAAAGAGAGAAATCTGAAATGGGATTGGAAGAGAGGGAGGGAGAAAGAGAGAGAACAGTAAAACTAAAGAGGGAAGGGGGGATGAGGAAAAGAAGAAAAGAAAGGATGATAAAGGGAAGAGAGGATTCGTCTCTGCCTATTCCACTCTGTCCATCTCTCTCTCTCTCTCTCTATCCCTCGCTCTCTCTCCTGCGTGGGAAAAGAAACAGGAAATGAGTCAGAAAGAGAGAGAGCGAGAAAATGGGGAATGACAGAAAGATGGAGACGAAAGAGAGGAAGAATTACAGAGACAGAGAGATGGGAGACGGACAGCAGGAGAAAGACAGGAAGAGAGAAAGAAAGGTAGAGAAGGAGAAATGGAGAGAGAAGCAAGACAAACCAAATATCACTTTTCAGGTTTTAGAAGAGAAGTAATGTGAGGAGGGAGAGAGAGGGGGAGGGGAGAGGGAGAGAGAAAAGGAATGGGAGAGACGGAGGGAGAAATAGGGAGGGAGAAATACTTTTTTGACTTCTAAAGATACCTTTATTTGGCAGTTGGAACTGCCAACTAACCAAGCAATTTCGCCACACCAGCCATTTCTTATTCAAACAAACCCGTTTCACTTACAATTTCACAATTTTACTTTTCAATCAAACTAAGCAACAACAAAAAAGCCTTCCTATTCACAACTTCAGCTCAAGGGAGAGATGAGAGAGAGAGAGAGAGAGAGAGAGAGAGAGAGAGAGAGAGAGAGAGAGAGAGAGAGAGAGAGAGAGAGAGAGAGAGAGAGAGAGAGAGAGAGAGAGAGAGAGAGAGAGAGAGAGAGAGAGAGAGAGAGAGAGAGAGAGAGAACCAGTTTAGCTGGGGTGTGTCTTATACCCTCCCTTGCCAAGCCTAACCCTGAGTGTGCCTGAGTGACAACGTGTGCAAGTGAGTGAGTTCTCCTCAAAAGAGCTTTATTCCCCACAATGCCTGAATAAACCACGATAACAGCTGAAGGAAGAGAGAGAGAGACGGAGAGAGAGACAGCAGAGACAGAGAGAGAGAGAGAGAGAGAGAGAGAGAGAGAGAGAGGGAGGGAGGGAGGGAGGGAGGGGAGGGAGGGAGGGAGGGAGGGAGGGAGGGAGGGAGGGAGGGAGGGAGGGAGGGAGGGAGGGAGGGAGGGAGGGAGGGAGGGAGGGAGGGAGAGAAGAAGAATTCATGGAAGTGATTTTGACTTTGACCAACCTTCCAGACAGTTTCATGACGTCAGTCTGTTGTTATAATATTAGGTCTGTCATCTGTAGAAGAAGTCTATTAATGATGCATTATAATAAGAGAAAATGACTGAGTGTGTGTGTGTGTGTGTGTGTCTGTGTGTGTGTGATCTTCTAGGACACTAGGGCAGAATCAGCCTGAGGAACATCTCTGACATTGTTTCGTTCAGGAACACAATCCCCTACAGACACAACTGGAGAAGGAGGACAGTGCACACACACACACACACACACACCCACACACACACACACGCGCCTGCTTCTGCACGGACATGCACCAAGCGCAACTATATACAAGCAAACACACACACACTGAATCAACAGGCCATTCCATACATGCCTAGGGGGTCAATATGGAGCCAAAAATAAAGACAAAGGAGTGAGAGAAGATGGTGATGGGAGAGAGAGACAGAGGGGGGGGGGAGAGAGAGAGAGACAGAGAGACAGAGAGAGAGAGAGAGACAGAGAGAGAGAGGGAGAGAGAGAGAGAGAGAGAGAGAGAGAGAGAGAGAGGATAGTGGGATAAGGCAGTGAGGGTGAGCTTGAAATGTGATTAGATCCAGAAGGATCACATGATAGACAGAACAACATAGACCAGATGAGGAGGAGAGGAGGAGGAGGAGAGGAGGAGGAGGAGAGGATTGGGTGGGAGAGAGGGTAATAAGAAAGAGAAGGAGGGTGTATGAATCAGTGTGTGTTTTGTTTGTTTTGGTGTGTGTGTGTGTGTGTGTGTATGAGTGTGTGTGTGTG
>NC_140385.1:2137500-2167500 GCF_054491055.1 Hypomesus nipponensis
CTCAATTACTTCCTGTCCTAGCTTGTTGTGAGTTCTGGAGCCAAAACATCTCTCCCCCTCCCTCTCTCCACCCTCTTCTCTCTCCTCCCCCCTTCTTCTCTCTCTCCTTCTCTCCCCCCTTCCTCTCTCCACAATTCTTTTTTCTCTTTCTCTATTTTCCTCAGTTCTGCTCCTTCATTCAATTTAGATTCTGAAACAAATTAATTTAACATTCCTCGCAACATTTATATATTAGTGTGTGTGTGTCATGCTGAAAATAACTTGGAGAAAGAGATATTGGGGAAGAGAGGAGAGAGGGAAGGAAGGAGACAGAGGGAGAGAGAGAGAGATGGGGGAGAAAGAGAGACAAGGTCACAAGGGAGGTTTTCATATAAGCATGTTGCACTATCCTGAGGCTGTGTGTGTGTGCGTGTGTGTGTGCGTGTGTGTGTGTGTGTGAGTTTGTGTGGTAAGGACTTAGCTCAATGCCATCTCTCGCTTTTTCTCGACTGAAAGTGAAAAACGTCTCTCTTTCTCTCTCTCTCTCTCTCTCTCTTTCTCTCTCTCTCTCTCTGTCTCTCTCTCTCTCTCTCTCCTCCCCCTTCTGGAGTAGTAGAAGAGTGTGTCTGACAGGAAGAGAGGAGTGTGTGTGAACGTGAGAGAGAGAGAGAGAGAGAGAGAGAGAGAGAGAGAGAGAGAGAGAGAGAGAGAGAGAGAGAGAGAGAGAGAGAGAGAGAGAGAGAGAGTGACTGTTTCATGGAGTCCACACACTTAATCACAAGCATAAACTATTTCCTGGGAATTCCCTCAGACGAAGGCAGAGACAGAGACAGAGAGACAGAGAGAGAGAGAGAGAGAGAGAGAGAGAGAGAGAGAGACATAAAGAATGATGAGAGAGAGACAGAGAGAGAATGATGAGGGAGGGAGTCCTCTTTCTTTGTCTCTTTTGCAGATGTCAGTTGTGTTTTATCTAATATATACAGCATGCATATGTCTATTTAATTTACATACAAGCAAAAGAAGCATGGTGTTCACTGCGTGTGTGTGTGTGTGCGTGCGCATCAGACAGGTTATCATAAAGGTTGCGTTATGCAGCAAGCACACAGAACCGGAGATGTGTGTGTGTGTGTGCGTGTGTACAAAGTGTCAACACAGCAGTTCATATTGGATTTGCTGTGCATACTGTACTTTAAAGGTTTGACTAATGAGAAAAGGCATAATTGAATTTGAAACACACACACACACATATACACTGTGTGTAAGTTACTGTTTCCATCTGTCTCTACCAGACAGTATACACACATTAGAGTCTCTGGACTCTAGTGGTGAGCTTGCAGGTTAATAATTGATTATCTCTCTTTCTCTCTCTCTCTCTCTCTCTCTCTCTCTCTCTCTCTCTCTCTCTCTCTCTCTCTCTCTCTCTCTCTCTCTCTCTCTCTCTCTCTCTCTCTCTCTCTCTCTCTCTCTCTCTCTCTCTCTCTCTCTCTCTCTCTCTCTCTCTCACACACACACAGATACACACTAATGGGCCCTTACACAACATATATACCCTAGTTTGGTTCTGTGGTAACAGACAGAAAGACCTAGCCTACAGCCTTCACTGCTGTCAGGAGAAAATACGTTTAAAACCTCACTGTTTACATAACTCTCTCTCTCTCTGACACACACACACGCACACACACACACACACACACACGCTGTTGCCAGCTTAGCAAGTACAGAGCGAAAGAACCTGGACATAAGAAACAAAAAAAACTGGTTTGTTTTGATTTGTGAAGATAATGGTTTCAGACTATCCATCAGGACTCATGTCTTTCATTTAGACCTCACTTTAACCTGTGACAGAGACAGAGACCTCTCTTTAACAGACCGTGTGAACGAAGCATTCAAGAGCACATTTTGGACAAATCTCTCTCTCTCCTCGACCCAGTGTCAACGGCCTGCCGTTGGACGGGAGTAAGGTGATAAATACAAATGGAGAAGAATGCTGAGAGGTTTGGTGTCCGAACATGATCCGAGGAAAAACTAGCTCGACAGGAATTCAACATAGCGCGCTAAGGAGGAAGGTGTTCTAGCTGCGGCGCTCTTCTCAAGCAGCAATCTAAACTCCTTCCTCTTCTCTGGTTTGCGTTTGTAAGTAAAGAAATAAAACTTCAGTACATAATATGCTGTCACTCTAATCCAACAATAACTTGCATTTAGCCTACTAACGCTGTATGCAGCTATATGCCTGGAGGTAACCATGGACTGAATGGACGGAATTGGCTTTATCCAAGTGTGTGGTCTGCAGTCGGTACCAAATAATCATCACTCACCTCGTCCCATTTTATAAACTTCCCCCCCTTCTTCAAGAAGTCCGGAACCGACACCGGCTTGAGCTGCAGGGCATGGACTCCCGGTTTCGCCCCGGCCATGGCTCTGGGTGTCAGCCGGGTGGCAAGTCCTAGACTCCGGCTTAAGCGACGTGCCCTGCTCGGTGCCCCCGCAGATTCTCCCTGTGTCCTTTTCCGGGGGGAAAGAGAGGGTGCCTGGGTTCTCTGCGACTGTTCCTAGTTGCTGAATAACGAGGACGTTAAAACCGATGAGAACTTTGTCTCCGCTGTCCAACAACAAGTGACAAGACGAAGGGGCTCGCGTGACGCCGACAGACTCACTTCTATCAGCTCATATATTGTTTATGGACGTTCTCCTTTTATCGCCTCGCGGAACTGGGTAGATCTCTCGTTTCCTTCCTCTCCTTCGCCACGCCGTCGCGTTCCCTTTCTTTTCCTTTCTCAAACTTCTTCACAAACTTTCTCGTCGTTCAGCGGGGTCCGCGGCGCCCACGGCTGCTCTCTTCTCCCGAGCATGTTCGCAACGAAAAGAACGCGAGAGAAACGGGGGCGAGGGAGAGAGAGAGACGGGCCTAGATCTGCTAAAGAAAGAGAGGGAGTTAAGGAAGAAGAGAGGGGGAGAGAGTGAGAAATCCGAACAGACGGGGGAGTGTTTTCCTCCTCCTCTTTCTATCCTTCTGTCTTTTTTTCAGACAGCCATTGAGAGCTGTCATTCCTTTCTTTTAGAGGCGTGTTCTGCGGCCGCTCGGGGACAGAGCGCGTGGAGCTCGAGTTTCGAAGACTCAGACCAACTGCCAACTGACATGACAACTTCAACTCCCCATTTCCAAAACAAAACAGTGCACTAAAAACGTGTTTGTGTGTGTGTGTGTGTGTGTGTTGTTGGCAAAAATGGCCTGTTCTCAGTGTGTCGGCCAGCCTAGCGCACCCATAAAGAATGTCAGCGATGTGTTAAAGCCAGACTCCCCACGACCAAACCTTGTAATGGGAACAGAAAAGTGCGTGTGTAGGCTATGTTGCTCTCGGAAACGGTTTCATGTAAACTTTTAAGAGGAAATGGTAACCATTTTATACAATTTAAATACCTACACACACACAGATGTGCTAATGTGTAACCTGCAACCAGTTGAACTATTCGGCAGGTCGACTGCTTCTCGCGGAGACGGTGTGTGAGCCAAAACGTCCTAAATCAGGAGACGGAAAATTGTATCCCCGCTGAATCAGGTGCTGCAACAAATCCCCCCCCCCCCCCCCCCCCCCCCACACACACACACACACTCACACACAAATATAAACACACAGACAATAACCATCTCATTAGCAATTGTAACACAGTTGAACAATACCTTTTGAGAGCAGACACCTGGTATCGTGTCCTCTGCCTTTCTTTGGTTCCCTCTCAGACTCTCCCTCCTCTTTCAAGTCTCTCTTGAAACAGAAATGTATCTCAGTGAGAATAACCTGAATACATAAATAAAAGTAGAATTTGAAAACAAAACCACTGTAAGCATACACACGTGTAAAAACACACGTGTAAGCATAAACACGTGTAAACACACACACACTGACAAACACAGCTGTGGAGGGCTTGGCTGCTCTCAGAGAAATGACATAGTTAGTTTTCAGTTCAAGATGAAGGCCATGGAGAGATAGAGAAAGAAAGGGGAGAGAATGAAAGAGAGATAGAGATACATAGAGGGAGGGATAGGAAGAAGCAGAGAAAAAGGGGACTTATATTGTCAGAAATATCGGGATATCAAAGAAAGACAGAGACAGCTGAAGGAGGAGAGAGAGAGAGAGAGAGAGAGAGAGAGAGAGAGAGAGAGAGAGAGAGAGAGAGAGAGAGAGAGAGAGAGAGAGAGAGAGAGAGAGAGAGAGAGAGAGAGAGAGAGAGAGAGAGAGAGAAGAGGGAGAGAGAGAAAGAGAAGAAAAGAAAATGGGGAGAGAGGGAAGAAGAGAGTAAAGATGATGATGGAGGAAGAGAAGGAAAGAGGAGGTATTGTGACCTCTGGGTTCAAAATAAATAAAAGGGTGATGAAAGGAGGTTGAAAATGAAATAAGCTACTGCTAATTTGGAACGAAACATCTACTCCCTCTCTCCTTTTCTCTTCTCTGTCTTTCTTTGACATTTCTGACAATGTGCCAAGCCCTCACAAAGACACATTGTGTCCAAGCACACCAGTGTATTCACACACACACACACACACACACAAACACACACACACACACAGCCAATGAATTGACACATTCCCTGACCCCCCCTATCTATTTTAATTTATTTCAAACCTGAATCCAGCTAAAGAGTGCAGGTATTACTGGCTGTCAACACTTAGGCATTGAAGCTAACTTCTCTCTCTCTTTCTCCCTGTCTCTCCGTCTCTTTCACTCTCTCTCTCTTTCTCTCTCTCCAGGTTAGCAGGGTAATTTGATCAAGCTACTGTGGACTGAGTCAGGATTTTCTCATTCTGGAGAGAGACAGAGAGAAACATGAGGGAGAGAGAGGGAGAGAGAGGGAGAGAGAGACAGAGCTAGGGAGAGGGAGGGAAAGTTGGGGAGAGGGAGGGACAGAGATGGGGGAGAAGGAGGGAGAGGGGAGAGATTGGGGGGGAGGGAGAGACAGAGATGGAGGACAGGGAGGGAGAGGGAGGAGAAAGAGAAATGGAGTGACTCGCATAAAGCCCCTTTTGTAGCTGTCTGTGTTACTGTACAACTTAAAAACAGTATAACAGTCATTTGTCGCCATCTAGTGGGCCAGAGGCGGTACTGCCGCTCCGGCAGACAGCTCTTATGCAACAGTTTGGAATGTGGATGGACAACTTGTGATTGGCTGTTTGGCACCCGTTGGTCTGGATTGGGTGTCACTTTGTCTGGGATATTTTTTATTTGAGCAGAAGAGATTGTAAACACACACAAGTTTCCATGTGTTATGGCTATTTGTATGAATCACATTCAGACACAGATTGCCTCAAATTACCGACTGCCTTATAGTGCAAAGCTAGTTGTTGCTTTCCATGTCGCAGTGATTCCTCGTCCCGACTGACGTTGTGTTAAACTGTGCACGTGATATTAGATCTCTTTGAACTAGATCTACGAACGTCAGAAGCCAAATGAATCTCGATGCCCGTAGCCGGTTCAGCTACCGATCTGATTGGATTCCTCGAGTCCCGTTGAGGCAACAGCGCCACCTAAAGGATGAACACACCAAGGAGAGATCTGAGGAGAGACAGGCAGACTGAGTTGGAAAGGGTCACAATGTTACTCCTTCATACTGTATGTGTTACACACACACACACACACACAAACACACACACAATGAGAGGGCAAGTCATAGGGTACATAGAGGGTCAGCATGTGGCCGTTTCCTAAATGTGGTCTATCCTCTATGTGTGCGTGTGTGTGTGTGTGTGTGTGTATAAAATATACAGTATGAAGGAGTAACACTGTGACCCTGTCCAACTCTCTGTCTGCCTTTTTCTGGTCAGATCTCTCCTTGGTGAGATCTGGGTGGGGTCAGATGGCTAAGCGGTTAGGAATCAGGCTACCAATCAGAAGGTTGCCGGTTCTATTCCTGGCCGTGAAAAATGTTGTGTCCCTGGGTAAGGCACTTCACCCTACTTGCCTCGCGGGGGGGAATGTCCCTGTACTTACTGTAAGTCGCTCTGGATAAGAGCGTCTGCTAAATGACTAAATGTAAAGTCTATGTGAGTGTGTTTAGGTGTGTATGTGTGTATGTCTAGGTGTGTTTGTGTGTGTTTGTCTAGGTGTGTATATGTGACTGTGTGTATGTGTGTGTTTGTCTAGGTGTGTATATGTGACTGTGTGTATGTGTGTGTGTGTCTAGGTGTGCATATGTGAGTGTACGCCCCAGTCAGGGTGTACTGAACTGTAAGTTTCAGACAAGCTTGGTGAATAATTCAGCTGGACGTCTTGTTGCCATGGACAACTTCCAAGTGGTCCATGACGTCTCCTTCTGAAAGTGGAGCCCACACCAACGAAACACACACACACACACACACACACACTAAAGTCAGTGTTTTATAAGAGCTCATTAAGCCACCTGATGAAACTCTTATCTTTCATCTCTCCAGTTTCACAGTAACTTTGTAGTTCAGGTATTTGTTTCCCCGATTGAGAAACAATGGAACTATACGGGAATCACGACCGCTGGTATCCGGTCCACGTAAAACCGTCACTCTGTTTGATATCTTCCGGTATGTTTAGGCTCAACTCGAATCGTTGCCTCCCAAACCGGTAGAACCGGTAAGCGACTGCTACTGTGTGAAAAACATATTACTTTATGTGAGTTTGATTCACATTTAATAAATGTATAGCCGATACGTTTGGGTTCATAGCAGGGCTTTAATCATGGTCAAATCTGGTCAAAATGTCCCCCCCCAATATATGGATATAAAATATAAATGTGCACGCTACAACAGGCAACCACGCATGCTGCCCGAAATTAACATAAAAAATGTAATCATATTCATAACTAAACGTACAAGTTTTCAGGAGGGGATCCTCAGTCTCCCCAGCAGATTTCCCCCCAAATGTTGACTGCATGGCTATCAGGCCGCATGAAAAAAGACGAAAGTTGACAGAGATATCAGAGAGAGAGAGAGAGAGAGAGAGAGAGAGAGAGAGAGAGAGAGAGAGACAGAGAGACAGAGAGAGACAGAGACAGAGAGAGAGAGAGAAAGAGAGAGAGAGAGAGAGAACGAGACAGAGAGAGAGAGAGAGAGAGAGAGAACGAGACAGAGAGAGAGAGAGAGAGAGAGAGAGAGAGAGAGACAGAGACAGAGAGAGAACGAGACAGAGAGAGAGAGAGAGAGAGAGAGAGAGAGAGAGAAAGAGAGACAACGAGACAGAGAGAGAGAGAGAGAGAGAGAGAGAGAGAGAGAGAGAGAGAGAGAGAGAGAGAGAGAGAGAGAGAGAGAGAGAGAGAGAGAGAGAGAGAGAGAGAGAGAGAATGAGACAGAGAGAGAGAGAGAGAGAGAGACAGAGACAGAGAGAGAGAGACAGAGAGAGAGAGAGAGAGAGAGAGAGAGAGAGAGAGAGAGAGAGAGAGACAGAGACAGAGAGACAGAGAGAGAGAGAGAGAGAGAGAGAGAGAGAGAGAGAGAGAGAGAACGAGCGAGCGAGCGAGCGAGCGAGAGCGAGGGGGGTTAACGGGGTCTCAAGAGTAGAAACCAGAGGGAGAACATTTGTTTTGTGTCACGTTACGCTGCGTCCATTTCTCTTCAACACGGAAAAGTCTACCGTCCTATCTACCACAGCAGAGGAACGCGCACGCTCCAGGAGGTTCCACCAGCACGAGGAGACAAGATTTTTTATTTCTTTGTAGTTGCTGAGTGAGGACTTGAAACCGCTTTGTGTCTAAACACTTACATTTTACATTCACGTTACGAGTTTACGCTGTGTTTGCTTTATTCGTTAATGGTACAAGATTCACGTTGCCTTTGTCTTTCACGCCGCGTGCCCCAATGTCTTATTCTCTCGAAACACAGCAACACGCGACGATTTAGTGGAATTTTGATCTTACAGTCGACTCGCGACAACGGAAGACAGGCTACGCCGCTTCCAAACCCTCTTCCTCCAGCGTATCATTGGACCATGGCAGCGGTAACCAGCCCGGAGACGAGCCCCCAACCCCGGGTATACTTCCAGACACCGACCAGCTCCACGGAGGAGACAGAAACACCGGTTCGGAAGCAGGGCCGCGTTACGGTCAAATACGACCGTAAAGAGCTTCGCAAGAGACTGAATCTAGAAGAATGGATAATCAATCAGTTAACGGACCTTTACGACTGTGAGGTAAGAAGTAAACGATTACTCCGTTAACAGATCAAACATATCGATCAGACGGCCGTAGATGTCCCGTGATGCTGTAACGAGATTATCAGAGGTGATGGGCTATTTAAAGTAACTGACTGAGCCCCGCTCAACTGAAAATACACCTCCCTGCACAACACGACTCTGCTGAGTTACAAAGCACAACCGTCTTACACTCAACAGTTAGCCTAGTCTCTGTAGCTCTATTCTATGAGTTTGTTAAAAGCTTTCCTCGGCTGATCCTATATATTTATATATAAACAGAACATTATGTTTGGTTTGATATAAGCTGGAAGTTGCAAGGTTACATTACAATGGAACAACATATGACATGATGTATTCCACGATGTGTACGGGTGACCCGCCGGTACCCCGTTCGCCGGCGTCAGCTTTGGCAATCTAGTCAATACGGTACTGATCCGGCTTTGGCCCACATTCAGGAACGACGGTATAGGACTTACACTGACGTTCGAGATCTCTAGGTGTGTGTGTGTGTGTGTGTGTGTGTGTGTGTGTGTGTGTGGGGGGGGGGGGGGGTACAGAAAGAGAGGCAGAGAGAGAGAGAGAGAGTGTGTGTGTGTGTGGGGGGGAGGAGGGGGGGGGTAGAATGCGTGAGAGGCAAAGAGAGAGGCACAGCAACAAGCACTGATGTGGACATAATTGAAGGGTAGCTAGACAGACCAGCCTGCCAGCCTCTCTGTATTATTGACATTGTCAACAAGATGAGGTCACTATGATATGATGAGAGAGAAACGGAGGTTGCAAACATGATGGACACAAAAAATACACACACACAGATTAGCCAGGTGCTGACCGGAGAGGTTAATTGAACCTGCGTGGGGAAGGATTTAAACGGTAATCAGAGCGATCGTTTACCGGTCTGGAGAAATAAGCCACTCGCTGACAAAAGACATGATCATGCGGCCAAGATATTTACACCCCTTCCTGCTTCTCATGTCTGTCTGGCCTTTTTTCTTTTCTTGTAACAGTGTAACGGGTAGCTAAGGGGTTAATGTGAAACTGTGGGAGGAACAGGCCCGTAAAACATCAGTTCTACGTGGCCAGAGAGAGGGAGATGGAAAAGGATGTGGGGAAAAACTTCGTGTCTTTGCAACACGTGTATGGTCTTGTCACTGTTGAGAAAGACAGTTTGCCGTTTTCGTGTGTTTTTATCTGTTTGTGCGCTTAGATGTAGACATGCATTTATGTGTGAGCATGCAGTTTCCCCTAGGATTTTTTTCTTCAGGGGGGGAGGTAGACCTAAACTTTGCCTCCGATTAATTTGTTAATAGCAGTCACGTGACAGGCCCCGCAAGGTAGTGTGAGAGACCTGGCAGCGCGAACAGGTAGCTTAGCAAGAGAAGCAAATCCGTTTCTATGCGTTTTTAGGGCATTTGAGGACGAGCAACGTCAGTATGTTGCCCGTCAAAACGAAGCTAGCTAGCATAACACAGTTAGCACAGTATAGGCTAGTCTATGCAAGGACGTAAATAGACAAAATCTAGAACTTGTGAAGTTAGAAACGGGACTCTTAAAGGTGCTGTAAAGCAAATTCCATGATTTTCTCACCGTTTTCAGTTGAGGTTTTTTTTAATAGGCGGAGCCAAAACCCGACCGATCTACGTCACAGCGACCTATCTACGTCAGATCACAGACAGTTTATATAGCATTCTGTTACTCAGCTGGTTGGATGCAAAGACAAAGTAATTAACACAGAAAACACTCAGAGGCTGTAGGTAGGTCTATTCTTATATCTGCAATTAATTTAGCTAGTTGTTGCTGTTGTTGCTAAATTCAATAAATTCGAGGGGGTGGAGCTTCAGCTCCTTCAGGCGACACGCCCCCCCAGTATCAAGCAGAGAAGCCTGCTGATTTTCTCATAATTTCAATGCGTAATTTAACATATTTGTTAATGTTTTTTTTAATTCTAATTTGGATGAGTAGTTAACAACACATTCTTCTGTGGTGTGATGAACTTAAAAACTCATTTTCAGTTGTAGTTTACAGACACTTTAACCCTACATTGAGATTGTGCAACTTCTCGCTTTTTTTCATAGACCAATAACAGGTTGCCCTCACGTAGATCTCTCACAGATTTTTGTTAGAAACTGAGAAAGACATTACTGTTAATTACATTATTATTACATTACGAAATTATCCGAATCTAGTCGCTGCCAGTGGATCTTATGTACTCATCGACAGGCAGGTGTAAATATCAGGGGCAACGTTGCCCAAACACTAGTCGCAAATTAATCTAACTATTGAGGCGACGAGCAAGAAGCAAACTGCCTGATGATGGACTACATCACCGTCTTGCCAACTGACACATACTAGAAACACTGTGGTGTGTGTGTGTGTGTGTGTGTGTGTGTGTGTGTGTGTGTGTGTGTGTACGGTACAACATGCCTGTTGCATTGTGAGGATTAACAACACCACAGTATTTGACCCCCCGCCCCCTCCCCCACACACTGAACTGTGACCCCGCTGTACATAGTGAACTCACACCACAATCACTTCCTGTCTGTGGCTGGCTACATGGGGGGGGGGGGGGGAGGGGTGAAGAAAGAGAGAGAGGGGACAGGGGGTAAAGAGAGAGAGGGAGAGATGTTAAGGGTGAAGAGAGATGTAAAGGGGAAAAGAGAGGGGAGAGAGAGACTGAGAGGGACTGAGAAGGAAAGAGAGAGACAGAGACTGAGAGAGAGAGAGAGAGAGAGATGTTAAGGGTGAAGAGAGATGTAAAGGGGAAAAGAGAATGGAGAGAGACAGAGACTGAGAGGGAGAGAGAGAGAGACTGAGAGGGATATGACTCTACAGTACAGGAATGTTTATTAACACTGCTTTAGGAAGTGAATGTTACTCATGTAGTTCCTCCAACATTTCAACTATTCAGTGTATGAAAGAGCGTCAACACACACACACCTGTTCCATACCCACTCATTCTGTAACAGCCTGCATTGCCTCACCCTGTGTCTGTGTGTGGTTGTCTCTCTGTGTGTGTGAGAGTTTTCCTTTCATGATGAAAGATCATAGTCTGTTCAACAAGTGCTGAATGCGTAAATACATTTACTCATAAAGGTGCACACGCACACACAGATGCACACGTTCATTAGTTAACTAATGTTCCTTTCTCTGTTCCTCTGTGCTCCAGAAATAGAGAAGGAGGATTAATGTAAATTAACCTCTGTGAATACTGAGACCAAGACAACACGGTGTGTGTTAGTCTGTGTGCGTACAAGTGCGTGTGTGTTAGTGTTTTCAAGCCACGCATACTCACTCTGACTTGACATTTTTATCAATTAGCATAAGAGCGTCAGAAGGCTCCAACCTGTTAGCGTAGCATTAGCTCATGCTAGTGTCTGTTGACGTAGCATTAGCTCATGCTAGTGTCTGTTAGTGTAGCATTAGCTCATGCAAGTGTCTGTTAGTGTAGCATTAGCTCATGCTAGTGTCTGTTAGCATAGCATTAGCTCATGCTAGTGTCTGTTAGCATAGCATTAGCTCATGCTAGTGCCTGTTAGCTTTTCTTCTCCCATTTGCCTTTGCATAGGGGGTAGCTAATTGCTAATGCTCATTGTAGCTAACCTCTGCAAATGTTTTGCTGTTATTAAGAAGTTAACACCGGGGTTAGGCCAGCTTTTGGTCACCCCTATGATTTTCTTCATTGCCCTAGATAGCTCTGCGAGGTAAGTATTAGCGAGGGTTAGCATAGCTAGATAGCTCTGCCCTGGATTACTTTAGAAAGCAGACATTATTTCCAGAAAGAGGAATCTTTGGGCATGAACAACCAGATTAAAGGATTCTGGCACAAAACAATGTGCTTGTTTGTAATTGGTGGTGGACACACACGCACACAGACACACACACGCACACACACACACACTTCTACTCAAACCAACCCTCCCCTTCCAGGTGAGATACAATTGGATCAGGCAGTGATGTCATACATGGTGTCACAGCAAGTGGAACAGTGATATTTCCCCCCTTAACCATTTTATAAATTATAGTTTCGGTCATAGTATTACCGTGAGCAATAGCTTTATATGAAACAATAAAATATTTTGTCATTCTCTGTTTACATTTCATAACACAAGTTTGTTTAGTTTTGTAAATACATGTAATAATCGACTATCACCCTATAATTGAACTCTAGAGCCTAAATTCCTGGTTTTTCAGGTGACATCATCACCTGGGCTGCCTCATTTGCTTGAATTCCCCCAGATAATCCTGGTTTGGAACCAAGCCACCACTTGCCAAAGAAGCTAGTTTGGGCCCCGTTCCAATTCTGTTGATTGGTTCCTTTAACTTGCTCACTCCAGAAACACAATTTCATGCAAATCAGCTTTGAGGAGGGGAGGAAGTTATTTAGGATGATTACACCCATAGTTTATGTTCTGAATCCATCCTCTCTCACTCTCTCTTTGTCTCTCTCTCTTTGTCTCTCTCTCTTTGTCTCTCTCTCTTTGTCTCTCTCTCTTTTATATCTCTTTTCCCTTATTTCTCCAATGGAGAGGATGTTGTTATTAGGTACATCTGCAATCCACACACACACGTACATATGTGCACACGCACACACAGACACAATTTCTTAGTAGAACATCAGAATCGCAATAACAAAATATCTTCTGTTTTTCCAGATGATTGAAAATACATAATACTAATACTATAATTAACATATAATAAATTACAATAATTTCCTTAGCAGCCCCTTTAACTGCTCAAAAAATTACAAACACATACAGACACACACACTTTATGCATAAACAGCACTACACATGATTATTGATTTGGGTCCCAGGGAACAAAGCTTTTATCACTTAACTTGATTACACAGACATACACACACACACACATACACACACACACATACACACACACATTGTTGTTTCCCATGGATATCAGTATCCTCTGCCCCAGGGGGTCATGTGATCTCACAGGAAGTGGCAGTGCGTTAACCCCTTGGCAGCTGAGTTTAGAGACACACACATACTGAAGACGGAGGGAGAGGGGGAGAGAGAGAGGGAGGGAGGGAGAGAGAGAGAGGGGGGGAGAGAGAAAGAGGGGGGGGGAGAGAGGGAGGGAGAGAAGGAGGGAGAGAGAGAGGGGGGAGAGAGAGAGGGGGAGAGAGAGAGAGAGGGGGGAAGCAGACACATTTGTTATTCTAAAAACCTGCGGATCCCTGATAAGCAGCTGTGTGCGTGTGATTGTGTGTGTATTTAAGTGTGTGTGTGAATGTGGGTTGATGGAAAGCAGTAGGCGTTGACAGATACACCCCTGACCCTTATTCACCCTCACAGCCCACTGACAGACAGACAGACAGACAGACAGACAGGCAGGCAGGCAGGCAGGCAGGCAGGCAGGCAGGCAGGCAGGCAGGCAGGCAGGCAGGCAGGCAGGCAGGCAGGCAGACATTTGCTCCCATACTGTCACTTCATATTCGCCTCAAAACCACTAGCTGCCCCAAGACACACACACACACACACCTTAAACGCTGCAATGAACAGCCATGGAAATAGAGGCGCACATGTCCATACATACGTAGATGAGACTGTTAAGGTCATTCTACTGTAGAAACACTTTCTCTTTTTTAATTCCTTCTCCTCTCCTTCTTTTTATTAAAGCATTTGCTACGGATCAATTGTAGAATCTCTGTGTGTGTGGTAGGATTATAGTAAGGGTAGCATTCCACACTTGAATGTGTCAGTAATGGATGTCTGTATGTTGGTTTCAAAGCTCAATGAAGCAAGTGGTTGTATTTCTGTGTGTGTGTGTGTGCTGGTGTGTGTAGGGAGGGCATTCAGGCAGGTGCAGAGACAGCTGGTCTTGCCCGGGGTGGGGGATGAGGGGGAGAACGAGAGAGAGAGAAAGAGAGTCGGCATAGTGACAAGAACAAGCAGATGAGGATAATTAACATGGGACCCTCGTACATCCAAGAGTGTGTGTGTGTGTGTGTGTGGGCGGTTGTGTGTGTGAGTGTGTGGGGGGGTTGTGTGTGTGAGTGTGTGGGGTTGTGTGTGTGTGTGTGTGTGTTTGTGAGTGTGTGGGGGGGTTGTGTGTGTGGTTAGACAGGCTGCTGAAGGGGGAGGAGCAGGCTATTAAAGCTGTTTTATTGATCGACACAACTTCACAAGACGAAGAGAGGAGGGAGAGGGGGAGAGAGAGAGGGAGGGGAAGAGACAGGGAGAGAGAGAGAGAGAGAGAGAGAGAGAGAGAGAGAGAGAGAGAGAGAGAGAGAGAGAGAGAGAGAGAGAGAGAGAGAGAGAGAGAGAGAGAGAGAGAGGGGGGGGGAAAGTGTGAAATCACTTTTAGTTTTTTATTTAAGGAATAACATCTCTGGGGTATTTACAATTTGCTTTATATCTGTGGAGAACATGACATCACACACACATCACACACACACACACACACACAAAGAAGTAAGCCTCCTCATTCGGTCCTTGAGACCACCTAGTGGTGTGAAGGGGAACTCCACCCTCTGCAACAGGAGAGCCAATGTGATAGCTGGGATAACATCTGACATTTTGACATTCTGTTATTTGTCTCCTGTGTGTGTGTGTGCGTGTGACAGGAGGAAGCTATTCCAGAGTTGGAGATCGATGTGGATGAGCTTCTGGACATGCCCAGTGACACAGACAGAGCTACCAGAGTCAAGGTAACACACACCAGGCAGACAAACACCACACACACACACCAGGCACACACACACCAGGCACACACACACCAGGCACACACTTCAATATGGAAAAACAAACAAGGACACCTTGTCATCTTGTGTTTCAGGATCTTCTGGTCGACTGTTTTAAACCCACTGAGGTGAGTTATCTACCTCTCTCTCTCTTTTCTCTCTCTTTTCTGTACAGTATGATTCTCTCTCTCTCCTGTATTATAAGAGTAGGATTCTCTCTCTCTCTCCTGTATTATAACAATATGATTCTCTCTCTCTCCTGTATTATAAGAGTAGGATTCTTTCTCATGTATTATAACAGTATGATTCTCTCTCTCTCCTGTAGGTGTTTGTATCAGAGTTGCTGGATAAGATCAGAGGCATGCAGAAACTCAGCACCCCTCAGAAGAAGTAGCCCCACCCCCCTCTCCCCCTTTACTGAGACAAGAGAGTTGGGGGAGTCGCTGTCCAATCGCATGAGCCCCTGGGAGAAGGAAAAGGAAGTAGAGGGCCTTGACTAGCCAATCAGATCGAAGCAGGGCTTTCGATTCCAAAACCACCTTTAAACAACCTTTTTATTTTTTTAAATGTTTTATTTGAACTTTATTTTAAGTCTACTTTTAAGGTTTTGACAATTGCGATTTATTTTCTTGTGTTTTCAGTATTTGTTTTGGAGGGAGGATTGATGACGTAGCTAAGTGTGTGCGTGACCAGGACTCAATCACATACTAGAGAAGTTAGCATCCAATCCTGTGCTGCAAACACACACACACACACACACACACACTGACACACACACAGACAGGCACCCACACGTACACACACCAGGGCGACCAGAACAAAGCGGCCTTGTTTTTCTTTTCTTCTGTCACTTTTTTTGTCTTCCTCATTTTTCTCTCTCTTCCTCAGATAAAAGCCAGCCATAACCAGCAGAGGGGAGGAGAGAGAGGGCAGACAGAGGGGGAGGAGAGGAGAGAGGGGGGGAGGAGAGGGTGCAGTAGTATGAAGCTAGGGGTTATAGCAGACTAACAAGAAGGGGAGGAGAAGGGGAGGAGAGGGGGAGGAGGCTCACTGTGGAAAATATAAACTGACTGTTCCCTCCGATTCTCTCTAACACGTACACACACACACACACATCCCAGGATAGAGTGGAAACACAGTCATAGACCACAGCTGCTCCCCGTCTCCCACACAGATGTGGACATTATCTCCCTCACATACACACCAACACACATAGCCTTCCTCACACACACACACACACACACACATTATCTCCCTCACATACACACCAACACACACAGCCTTCCTCACACACACCCTTACACGGGTGCACAGACACACACTCCCTAATTTACACAGAGAAGTGTGTGTGTGTGTCCTCTGTCTGTGAAGCTTGGCTGTCACACAAGGTTTCAGTGTTGCCCGCAGCTGCCAATCGGACCGCAAGAAAGAGCCATCTGTTCCTGGGTCTGGGCCAATCACAGAGGAGGATAGGGCTTTTTACCCAATCAGAGAGCAGGGCAGAGATTTGTGGCGGAGTCATGTGGCCAATCACTAACACCTGTGGTGACAGCAGCCGTCACCTCTCTCTCTCTTACACACACACCCTCAAACATAGCCCATACACACACACACACCCTCAAACAGAGCCCCCCCACACACACCCTCAAACAGAGCCCCCCCCCCCCCACACACACACCCTCAAACAGAGCCCCCCCCCCCACACACACACCCTCAAACAGAGCCCCCCCCCCCCCACACACACACACACCCTCAAACAGAGCCCCCCCCCCACACACACACACACCCTCAAACAGAGCCCCCCCCCCCCCCCACACACACACCCTCAAACAGAGCCCCCCCCCCACACACACACCATTCACACTCATACAGTCCTCAGTTTGCCATTCTCTCTCTTTTTGGTCTACTCTCTCTCCCTCCATCCATCCATCATCTACATTTTTCTCTTCCACGGTCTATTTCTCTGTTATTCCCTCCATCTCTGCCCACCTCTATTTCTGTCTTTTTCATAGTTGACGCTGCCTTAGGTCATGTTTTATGTTATGAAAACCAAATAAACTGAGACGTTCATTTTGTAACGAACGTAACTGTACACACACGTTAACGGGAGAAATACCGGAAGCTTTTCAACCCCGTTCCATCTCTTATCTCCTTCACTTACTAGCTTTCTAAATATACGATTCGTTCTTTTTCTTTCTTTCTCTCGCTTTTTAATGAAGTGAAGCTGGATGAACTGACTGTTACAATATTCCGTTTTGACTTTTCACCTACGTTTTTACAGTGTAAACTTTTTCTGCGGTTGAGACTGTTGAATAGACGGCTGGGATTCATCGTTCAACTACAAAACAAGAACAACCTTTGATACTGGAGTAGGCCTAAATAAGAAACTTTTGGAGTTAAACCTAAATACTTACTCGGAGTATGTTTCGGGGGATTTCAATATGAAATGGAAACGTAAATACATAAAATGTAGCAATAACGACAGGTCTTGTTTTTTCTCCCAATTTTGTTACAATTTTATGCAATTTTAATAAAAACTTTACATTAACTAATGTGTGTTTGTATTTTTATCTAACTGGCTGTTCAAGGAAAATTATAACGGAAAATCTCCATGTAGGCATGTTAAAATGCTGAAATATCCCTCAACCTGGTCATGAAGGTGTCTGACGACACCTAGTGGACACGTTTTGTAACTACCATCTAGTTTATAGGAATAAACCTTCACAAATGACCATTGGTTGCGATTTAAGAATTTAACAAATTAAATGTAGCCGATTGGCTGTCGAATTATTTGAGTGGGCGGAGATTGGACGTTCCGGCTTCCTTATGCTTTTTTATTGGCCGGCCAGGCATTAATGGTTTGCGTTGATTGGCTAAGCGATAGAATTACGGAGTCCGGTCAAGTAGAGAATTGTGTGTGTGTGTGTGTTTAGAGAGGAAGTACGCTAGTTTGAAATCAACATTTAAATACAGTTTACAGCAGATTCCCGCAACAGACTAAAACTACCGACCAGGTAGGTACGGGGGCAATTGAAAACCTCAAGTTTAACCTGTTTGCTAGCAACATGACCGCTGATTTGAACGTAGACTTCACGAGAGGGACAGCTATCATTATGGAGAATCTTTAATCCTCGCTTGCAGAACAATTCCTGCCTACACTACTTTTTAATTCATTCATCCATGCCAGTGTTTAAAATCGCTTTCATTATACAGTTTTGGTGAAATCCAACAGTTTCTACATGGTCCCGTATAACTTTTAAACCTTGCTAGCCTATTCGCTGTTGTTCTCATTGTACGGTCGCTTGAACCGATACTATGTTTCATCCAACGGTTATTACAAAACCTTAGGAAAGAGCGACTTCCCGGTCATCCACCCGTTAATTGTCGTTTAGCTCTCGGCGTATCACGATTGTTCATCCGCGCTCTGTCGGTGACAAGATGTCAATGGAGCACACGGTACCGTTCCACCGCCGACTGAACGGAAGCCATACGGTAGCTCGAGTCTGAAAACGATTACTCCCGTGCCTTCTCGGTCCACGGTGGCGGTGGGCACAGTGCGCGACAGACGGTGCACTCCCGTCACTGACCACTACACAGCGGTTATGACGTCGGTGCTCTGAGTGGTGATGCACTAGTTTATTATAACACTAAACAGCTCCGTTCATTTTCCAAACTTGTTTGCTAAGTCTGTCATAGCTTGTTGACAACTATTGAGGACGTGTGTGCATTTGTGTGTAAATGTGTTTGTGTGTGTGTTTATACGTGGGTTTGTGTGTGTGTGTGTGTGTGTGTGTGTATGTGTGCGTAGCCATGCCGGTGCAGCCGTCGGGGGCAGAGGAGGAGATGGAGGTGGGCCGAGAGTCTGAGATTCCCAGAGCTAACGGAGAGATGGAGGATGAGGAGGAGGAGAGAGAGGGGGAAGGAGGAGAGGAGACCATGGAGGACAGCACTGAGGAGAGGGACAGCGACCTGGAGGAGAGTGAGGAGGAGAGCTCAGGTAAGCTACAGGTTGGAGTGTGATGGAGGGATGAGATGAAAGATAAAGATTGTGGCATCTGTCTCATTCTGTCCCTCCCTCCCTCCCTCCCTCCCTCCCTCCCTCCCTCCCTCCCTCCCTCCCTCCCTCCCTCCCTCCCTCCCTCCCTCCCTCCCTCCCTCCCTCCCTCCCTCCCTCCCTCCCTCCCTCCCTCCCTCCCTCCCTCCCTCCCTCCCTCCCTCCCTCCCTCCCTCCCTCCCTCCCTCCCTCCCTCCCTCCCTCCCTCCCTCCCTCCCTAGAGCTGGATGATGAGCTCTGTGAGAGGAGGAGAGGAGAGTGTCTTGACGAGATGTCCCACCTGGAGACACAGTTCCAGGAACTCAAAGACAAGTAAGAAGCCTGATTGGTTCCAACCCGGAACCCCCCAGACCGTCCGATTGGTCCAAACGTTCGTAACAGTATCAGATAGCTATTCTGAGAAGCTATCAATGAATTTAAAAGCAATCTGTGTGTGTGGCCTAAGTTTAATTTCCATGTGTTGCAAGGTAAATGTTTTGATCTGTTTACGTGTGTGTGCGTCCGTGCGTGTGTGTGTGTGCAGGTTATTCCGTGAGCGTGTGAGCCAGGTGAAGGAGAAGCTGGAGGAGGTTCTGACAGGCAGAGCGGGAGAGTTCAGGGAGCCTCTCTCCTCCCTGCAGAACCACATGCAGCTGCGCGGCCAGGTGGCCGGTAAGGGTACTGCACCCTCTGAGCCGTACACCCGGCATGATCACACGGGTCACTTCCTGCCCAGCAGCCGTGTGTCACAAAGACAGACAGGTTCTTTGTTGATGCAGCTCTTGTCAATTTCCTGACAGCAGCCTATAACAAATAATCTCCATTAAATAATGTACATTTATGGATAATAAATCCTAATTCTATATGAGTTACTATTGCATATGTGTACATATATGCGTGTAATTACACTACAACTAGAGTACTTCCTTATAAGCGCTCTGTCTATATCCCTCCCTCCCTCCCTCCCTCCCTCCCTCCCTCCCTCCCTCCCTCCCTCCCTCCCTCCCTCCCTCCCTCCCTCCCTCCCTCCCTCCCTCCCTCCCTCGCCTCCCTCGCCTCCCTCGCCTCCCTCCCTCCCTCCCTCCCTCCCTCCCTCCCTCCCTCCCTCCCTCCCTCCCTCCCTCCCTCCCTCCCTCCCTCCCTCCCTCCCTCCCTCCCTCCCTCCCTCCCTCCCTCCCTCCCTCCCTCCCTCCCTCCCTCTCTCTCCAGGTGTGTACAGGGAACTCTGTCTACAGGTGATCAAACACAAATACGAGTGTGAAATACAAGGAGCAAGGCAACACCTGGAGGTAACACACACACACACACACACACACAGTGAAAGAGACACACAACATTAAACATACACGCGTTGTGTCCTTGGGCTAGGCACTTCACCCTACTTGCCTCGGGGGGATTGTCCCTGAATTTACTGTAAGTCGCTCTGGATAAGAGCGTCTGCTAAAGGACTAAATGTAAATGTGGAAACGCACATACAAACACACTGAAACGCACAAACCAAAGTTCCTTGCAGTGTTTTATTGAAGTGTGTGTGTGTGTGCAGAGTGAGAGGTCATTGCTGTTTGATGCCATGAAGACTGAACTGCTGGAGAACATCAGGAGACTTGAGGAGGACAGACAGAGCACAGATCTGACATCAGGTACACACACGCACGCACGCGCACGCACGCATGCAAGCAAGCGTGCACACATGAGCACACACACAATTCAATTAAATGTTGCAAGGAACTTTGGTTTGTGCATTTCAGTGTGTTTGTATGTGCATTTCTAATGTGTGAGCCTCCTCCTCTCCTCTCCATCTCCTCCTCCTTCTCTCCTCCTCCTCCTCCTCTCCAGAGTGGTGGAGTGATGAGATGAAGGGTAAGAAGTGTAAGAGGAAGAATGTCCTGGCCCGGACAGAGAGGAAGAAGAAAGCTGCCCTAGTTTCAGGTAAACTCCTCCTCTCTGTTCTCCTCCTCTGTTCGCCTCCTCTCTCCTCGTCTGACCATCCCTTCTCTCTCTCTCTCTCTCTCTCTCTTTCTCTCTCTCAGGTCCCTTCATCGTGTACATGTTGAGTGACGTGGATATTCTGGAAGACTGGACAGCCATTAAGAAGGTACTAGATCGATACCATCAATAACACAATAACACACTGCGTCTTATCCATCAATGTATTGATCATCACTAGTGTGTCTGTCTCTCTGTCTGTCGGTCTGCCAACCTGTCTGTGTGCCAACCTGTCTGTCTGTCTGTCTGTCTGTCTGACAACCTGTCTGTCTGCCAACCTGTTTGTCTGCTGGTCTTTACAGGCTAAAGCAGCATTGATGCTTCCAAAGAAGAAATCAGAAAGTAAGTGTGTGTGTGTGAGTGAGTGTGTGTGTGTGTGAGAGTGAGTGTGTCTGTGTTATTTTACTGAGAATATCGCTGTCGTCTCTCTTTTTATTTCAGAACGATGATATCAGTGACGATGGTGTGGAAGGCGTGGCCTAAACTGTAAACAACCCTAAAAACACGCGCACAGCTGCACATATGATACCTGATACACTGCGACAGCAGCAGCTTCCTAAAGCTCTCTCAGACTAACTGGAACCTAAATCTAAACTGATGTCATTTTGAGCTGTCTCTCTCTTTCTCTCCTCCTCCTCTGTCTCTCCTGGTGCACTTGTGTGCTGCACATGCTGTGCTCCTCCTCTTCCTGATAATGTAACAGCAGAAAACCAAAACATTCTCCTTCCTTCCTGCTTTCCTTGAACACTTTGCACTTCCAGAATGTCGAGTCTAGTTGCCGTAGCGATGTCTCTGCACCTTTTAACTACTGTTGTTAAAAAAAAAAAAACTAAAACTGTTTCTACAGCGACTGTTGCCCATGGCGTCTGTTATTTAAATGTGACTGAGTTGACTAATCATGTATTTATATTTTACTTTGTTATGATCATGTGATTAAATATTAATCTTTTATCAGACTGGCTGTCATAATTTGTTTTGATCAAATCTTATTAACTCATCTCAACTTATCATGAAACCAACTGGAGTTCTAGCATGATGAGGTGATATTCATATGAGGGTATGGAAGGATAGAGAGATGGTATTAGAGGTATAGAAGGACAGAGATAGTATTATAGGTATGGAAGGATAGAGAGGTAGTATTAGAGGTATAGAAGGACAGAGTGATTGTGCCGTGAGATTGCAACAATGCTCCAACTGAACAGTAGATGGCGACACCTGTCTGCAGTTACACCCAAACAGCCACTAGGTGGTGCTCTAATGCTTTCTCAGTTGACGTGGAGCAGACAGGCATCTCAGAGTCCTCCTGACACCAGTGGACCTCTCGGACAGACTGTCTGTCTACCTCTATGGCAGGCAGGCAGGTAGACAGGCAGGCAGGCAGGTAGACAGACAGACAGGCAGGTAGACAGACAGGCAGGCAGGTAGACAGGCAGGCAGGCAGGTAGACAGACTGGCAGGCAGGTAGACAGACAGGCAGGCAGGTAGACAGGCAGGCAGGCAGGTAGACAGACAGGCAGGCAGGTAGACAGGCAGGCAGGCAGGTAGACAGACAGGCAGGCAGGTAGACAGACTGGCAGGCAGGTAGACAGGCAGGCAGGTAGACAGGCAGGCAGGCAGGTAGACAGACAGGCAGGCAGGTAGAGGGGCAGGCAGGCAGGTAGACATGCAGACAAGCAGGTAGACAGACTGGCAGGCAGGTAGACAGGCAGGCAGGCAGGTAGACAGACAGGCAGGCAGGTAGACAGGCAGGCAGGCAGGCAGGCAGGCAGGCATGCAGGTAAACAGACAGGCAGGCAGGCAGGCAGACAGACAGGCAGGTAGACAGGCAGGCAGGCAGGTAGGCAGGTAGACAGGCAGGCAGGCAGGTAGACAGGCAGGCTGGTAGACAGGCAGGCAGGCAGGCAGGCAGGCAGGCAGGCAGGCAGGCAGGCAGGTAGACAGACAGGCAGGCAGGCAGGCAGGCAGGCTGGTAGACAGACAGACAGGCTGGTAGACAGACAGGCTGGAAGGCAGACACAACGAGGTCATAATCTCAAGGGGGATTAAGAGAATGTGTGAAGTTCTTAACAGTAATATTCTCTAATACAGACTCCACTTCACAGCTGTGGCTAATATTAGCTAATTCTTCACGCTCCCTTCCGAGGCTGGGAGAAGGAGAGGGACAAAGTAGAGGTAATTATTTGCATTTGTAGCTGAGGAGAATCCAGAAATGTTAATGAAAGAGGTTTAATTGTGTGATTGTTGAATGTTAAATGCAATGGCAAACACACACACACCCTCCCTTCCCCTCCCCTCCCCCCCACCTCTCTCTCTCTCTCTCTCTCTCTCTCTCTCGCTCTCTCTCTGTAATATTTTGGCCAAGGCGGTCATAAAAAGCTGCCCCAGCAAACACAAACTGACAGCCAAACACACACATACTGTATACACACATCTATTCTCAACACGAACATGCATTCTGTCTCACACACACACACAGTCATGCTGAGCAGTGCAGAAAGTGCTGCAGGGGTGAATTGTGAGAAAGAGAGAGGTGGAGGAAGGTAGGAAAGAATAGAGAAACAAAAAACTAATCTGGAGTGACATCACAGAGCGTGTTCTGTGTTCCTCTAAACCCAATCACCCTTCATCTCATTCTCTCCTTCTGTCTCTCTCTCTCCCCCCTCCCTACCTCCATCATTCCACAGTTTTCTGTAATAATAGTAATAATGTTCTATGTTAAACTACTATCACCCCCCCCTCTCTCTCTCTCTCTGTCTCTGTCTCTCTACCTCTCTGCACCTGAGAGTGAACATGTTTAAAGGTTCTCATTAAATCCAAGCATAATGCAGCATAATGTACTGCAGACAGCTAGATCGTCATCCTTCTCTCTCCATCCTCCTCTCTTTCTCTCTCACCATTAACCTCCAAACCTTGTCTCAAACCCTACAGACACACACACACACACACATGCTCGCACACACTTTTTGGTGTGACCGAGGAGAGGATCTTTGAGGCGGTGGGCCTGCCCCCCCATGTGTGTGTGTGTGTGTGTATATGTGTGTGTGTATATGTGTGTGTGTATATGTGTATATGTGTGTGTCAGGCCATGGTTTCCATTAGTGAGTCAGGCAGAGGATTGAGAGACAGTAAAAAGGTCACTTTAGCTGGAGGGAACTAGACACCCTCTCTCTCTCCCTATGTCTCTCTCTCCTCTCTCCCCCCTCTCTCTTTCCTCTCATTTCATTTTCATTTCATGAAACACCTCTCTACACCTCTCTAATGTGAAAACAACAACCTTCTCACTCTGAGCGAGAGTTTCCCTCCCTCCCTCCCTCCCTCCCTCCCTCCCTCCCTCCCTCCCTCCCTCCCTCCCTCCCTCCCTCCCTCCCTCCCTCCCTCCCTCCCTCCCTCCCTCCCTCCCTCCTCTCTCTCCCTCTCGCCTCTCTCTCCCTCCCTCTTTCTCTCTTTCTGACAGTTTGGTGCTTAGGTGAGAAGAACATCATATTTCATCACTATTTCTGTCAATCCATGTAATAACCGTTTGTTCTGTGTGTGTGTCTGCATGTGTTTGTGTTTGTCTGCGTGTGTGTTTGTGTGTGTCTGCGTGTGTTTGTGTGTGTCTGCGTGTGTGTCTGCGTGTGTGTCTGCATGTGCGTGCGCTCTAAATGGAAAAGCTCCACAGTGACAGAGAGAATATTTTTAGATGATCATATGTGAATGTGTTTGTGAGTTAGTGTGGTTTTCTGACTGTTTGTGTTGTGTGTGTATTGTGAACATGTGTTTGCATGTGCTTGTGAGCACACTAACCATGCGGAAATGACAGTAATTAACTAAACGAACTGCATCTGTACCTGAGGGGAGGGGGGGCAGAGGGGGGAGAGAGAGGGAGGGGGGAGAGAGAGATAGATAGGGAGAGAGAGGGAGAGAGAGGGAGAGAGAGAGAGAGAGGGTGGAGAGAGAGATAGAGGGTTATGGAAACAGAGATGTTGAGAGAGAGGACAGAGGAGATAGAGAGACAGATACAGAGAGAGAGACAGGAGAGAGAGAGAGAGAGAGAGAGACAGGAGAGAGAGAGAGAGAGAGACAGGAGAGAGAGATAGAGAGAGAGAGAGAGAGAGAGAGGGAGAGGAGGGAGGTGAGTACAGTATATTAAATAGAGCTTGAGACAGGAGGGGGAGGTGTGTATGCTTGATGAAAGAAATATAGATTCTATAGATACCTCCCCATTCTCCCCCTTCCTCCATTCTCCCCCCTCTCTCTCCCTTCCTCATGGCCTGTTGGAATTGCCTGTTCTATGTTTGGCTTGTGTGTGTGTCTACAGTTTTAGCCATGCCCAAGGTTCTGTGTTGCGTGAGATTTTGTGTGTGTGTGCACAGTCTGATGCATGCCCTAGTTTTTAGTCGAAGTGTGACTGTGTGAGTGAGTGTGTGAGTGTGTGTGTGTGTGTAGGAATGCTGACATCAACACAAAGCTCTTTCATATCTGCCTCAGCAGGAATAAACAGATGATCAGCGATTAACTCAAACACTCTGAAGGGGACTCAGTGTGTGTGTTTTAGATGGTGTCTGTCTTCATGTCCTTGGAGAGAGGATAGAGAGAGAGAGAGAGAGAGAGAGAGGGATAGAGAGAGAAAGAGACAGAGAGAGAGACAAAGATAATGACAGAGACTGGTTGGTCAAATCATATATGGTTTGTACAGCCCTTTTCATGCACCTAAACCTTCGAGGAAGGCAAGGAAAATCTCCCAGGAAAACTCAGAGAATAAATGTTAGAAACATTTTGAGGAGCCGTCAGGAGAGGAGAATTCTCTGTCTTTCTCTCCCTTTCCCTCCATCCCTCCCACCATCTCTCCCTCCCTCCTTCCCTCTCTACATCCCTGCATCTCTCCCTCCCTTTCTCTAATCTCTGAGGATTGAGTCTGATCGATCACATCAACCTCTCTCCTGGCTTCTCAGACAAGACCATCCATCACACACACACACACACACACACACACGCCAGATAATTCTGATACTTTTGAGTGTACCCATCCTCCTATCTCTTGTATCTGTCCATTACATCTCTCTCTCTCCTTCCCTCTATCTTGTTTTCCATCTGTTATCTCCCTGGAGACAGGTTACTGTGGCGATGGAGGGACACAGCAATGCTCTCTCTCTCTATCATTCACGGCAACAGCATCATTACCACGGCAACAAGAAACTTTCACCTCGCATTACAGCAACACACTTACACAGACACACACGCTGACATACACTCTCACACACACACCCACACACAAACACACATACACTCTCACACACACACACACGCTGACATACACTCTCTCACACACACACACACTTCAACTAGGAAATTAATTTTTCTTCCAGGGTGACCTGAATGAACTGATTCAGCAGAACAGGACAAGGCTGTAAATGTCTAAGTGTGTGTGTGTGACGATTATTGAGACAGCACTGAAGTAGCGTGCAGCTCTGGTGTATATGACATTTCAGAACGTGAGTGTGTGGGTGTATTTGTGTCTGTTTGTGTTTGAGAGAGATAAAGAGAAGAAGGGTGTGTTCTTGTGTGTGTGTGAGGAAAAGAGAGAGGGAGAGAGAGTGAGGAAGACACAAACACACACATGCTTATACCACACACCCACACCACACACACTCAAACACGAGCAGAACTTCACTGGTGCTTGATAACACTGATGTAGATCAATATGACCCACATCCGGATATGTGTGTGTGTGCTCATCCATTTTGAGTAAGATTAACCAATCAATACTGCGCCTGGACATGTGACGGCTCCCTCCCTCCCTGTCACTCAGACATGTTCTCTAAACACCTGTTTCCACGGAGACAGAAGACAGAAACACATGGATGGATGTACACAAGACAGGTTACCATGACGCACGTGACTGGAATAGTAATCATTATCCTCCCTTCCTCTTTCCTTCCCTCTTTCCTTCCCTCTTTCCCTCCCTCTTTCCCTCCCTCTTTCCCTCCCTCTTTCCCTCCCTCCCTCCCTCCCTCCCTCCCTCCCTCCCTCCCTCCCTCCCTCCCTCCCTCCCTCCCTCCCTCCCTCCCTCCCTCCCTCCCTCCCTCCCTCCCTCCCTCCCTCCCTCCCTCCCTCCCTCCCTCCCTCCCTCCCTCCCTCCCTCCCTCCCTCCCTCCCTCCCTCCCTCCCTCCCTCCCTCCCTCCCTCCCTCCCTCCCTGCACAGTTGTTACACTGTCATGTTGTTATCATGGTTTTTATAATGTTAAGTTGTTATTCTTGTTGCACACGCACACAATTAGTATTTAGATGATGGACATAACAAAAACATCTTGAAAACAGTAGCTCATTTGAATAAATTGTATTAAAAGATACAGCAAGTTGTCAGATTGTCTGTCTGTCTCTCTCTCTCTCGACACCTCTCTCTACCTCTCTCTCTGTCTCCCTCTCTCCCTCCCTCGCACCCTCTCTCTCTCTCTCTCTACACCTCTCTCTCTCTACCTCTCTCTACACCTCTCTCTCTCTGTACCTCTCTAAACCTCTTCCTCTTTCTTTCTCTCGCTCTCTCTCTACAGCTCTCTCTCTACCTCTCTCTCTCTTTGAGGCCAGACTTCCTAGGTTTGGTTTCATGTTCAAGGACAAAAAAACACAACGATAAAACATCAAATATCTTCTCCAACACAGAGATCAAAGTTCCCCTTTCAAGAAGAAACCAACAGCAGAAGGAAAGAGGACGGGAGAGAGATGGAGAGAGAGAGAGAGAGAGAGATGGAGTACATGTTAGCATACTTTGTGTCAATTAGGATAAAATAATACACACATTAAACAGTTCAAGATATCTCCTTCCAAAACCAAAAAGCAAGGATCAAAAAGCAAGTAAAAAGTAACAGGAGGAGAGGGAGGAGGGATGAAAGGAAGGAGGTTTTGTTGTAGCTTGAAAACATTCTTTAAAAAGTTGCATTTTCACAGTTTTAGCTTCAAGCATCATGTACAAAAACTTAACTCCTCCCCTCCCCTCCCCTCTCCTCCCCACCCTGTAATACTCAATACAGGAATAGGGAGGAGACACACAATTCAGAACATTGACCAATCACACAAGAGCGTGAGCACACCAGGAAAGCCATGCTATTGGTCAGACAGGCTGGGAGGTAAAGAGCAAGGGACCACAGAAGAAGAAAGTCCTCAGATTAAAACTTGTCACTTCTGATCTAAATAACACTTTAATTGAACACTTTTATCTAACTCCCAGGTGCTAATATAATGTAATCTAATACGATCTGATCTAATCGGTTCAAATCTGATCCGACCTTACTTGGTGTTCCTGAATGTTGTCGCTCGAGGGAGGTTACCATGGCAACTGTGACAACCCCCCTCCCCCCCACTTGCACACACACACACACTCACAGACTCCTTTTACCTTCTCTTCAGTTAGCTTGTGTTGGCATAAATATTTCAGCTGCCCAGAATGACTTTACCGCATGAGTGGAGGTGCATTACACTCACACACACACTCCCACACAGACACAAACACACACACACACACACACTCCCACACAGACACAAACACACACATACTCACTCTCACACACACTCTCACACAGACACAAACACACACATACACACACTCCCACACAGACACAAACACACACATACTCACTCTCACACACACTTACATCAATGTGTGCGCACACACCTGTCGCCTGCAGACTCAGCAGAGTGCAGAGTGTCTTATTAGTGTGCGTGATACCTTCAACATTAGACCTCTAATTATATCAGAAGCAGTCATTACCCTGGAAACACACACACTGTGACTCCATAACTACCTACCTACATCCCTCCATCCTCCCTCTCTTTCTCCCTTTCTCTCTCTCCCTCCTTTCCTCAAACCCATCATTCCATCATCCATTAAAGTCATTACACATCCTCCCTCCCTCCACCCATCAATCCCTCTCCTCTCTCTCTCTCTCTCTCTCTCTCTCTCTCTCTCTCTACTCCTCCTTTATCTCCAGGATGAGGTCGTCTCCCTCCAGGCTGGTATCCGTGGCGACGTGGACGGCGGTGACGGTGCCTGTTGTCGGGGAGTTGACCACGGTCTCCATCTTCATGGCAGAGAGGACGCAGAGGGCCTGACCCCTCGTGACCTTGTCACCCCGCTGAACTTTGACCTCCAGGACCCTGCCGGGCATGGGGGCGCCCACCTGCCCCCTGACGGAGCGCTGGGCCTTGGGGTGCAGCTGCATCTCCTGGAGGGGGGGGGGGGACAAACAGAGAGAAGAAAGTTCCACTGAATCAAGAGCTTCTTAGTTCAAAGCTTGACTGAATGCCCTGGTGATGAAGATGTGTGTGTGTGTGTGTGTGTGTGTGCCAGTCTGTATAAAGGGCAACAGTAAAGCTCTTTGTTGGAAATGAGAATTAGATTGTAATTTCACGGTCCACATTGTGGTCCAGTGGACCGTGCGGCGGTGGGGTTGCGATAGAGAGGCGGTTACCTTCATGGCCGTGTTGTCCTTGACCAGAACAGACCGCGGCTGACCGTTGAGCTCAAAGAAAACCTCTCTGTGGCCGGACCTGGTGGTCTCACCCACGGTCACTGCCCTGATGTAGAGAGTCTTCCCTCTCTCTATCTCCACCTGGGAGGGAGGGGGAGAGGGGGAGAGGGGGAGAGGGGAGGGAGGGAGGGAGGAGGAGAGGGGAGGGAGGGGGAGAAGGAGGGAGGGGGAGAGGGAGGGAGGGGGAGAGGGGAGGGAGGGAGGACATACACAATGTGTACAGCATATAGTCTTTCTGTCAAATCTATTCAAGCTGTTCTTTGGTCATATCTCTTTATCACTGCCTTTCCTCCAATCTCCCTCTCTCCCTCACATTCAACCCTGTCGTACTAATATTTCAGAAATTCATGCAAACAGTCAAATTTACATGTTTATTTCTACCTCTCTAATCTCCCACTCCTAATCTCTGTCTTAATCTGTCTCTTATTATGTCCATAATCTGTCTGTGCCATGAGTTAAAACTAGTGTGTGTGTGTGTGTGTGCATGATAATATTTCTATTCCTGTCTTCTTAGTGACCTCAGTTGGCATACAGACACACACTCACTCACACACTCACACACACACACACTAATCTAAAATAATCCAGGTGAATTGAGGCATTCTCATAACTGTCCCTCTTACTCCCATGGTAACAGACTCGTCTCTCTC
>NC_140385.1:2172500-2185000 GCF_054491055.1 Hypomesus nipponensis
GCTCCTTCACGTCCCACCTTGATGACATCACACCACCCCTTTGTCTCACCTTGATGAGGTCACCCAGCAACAGGTTGGCTTCTATGTAGGCCTTCTTCACTTCCTTGAACTTGTTTCCCAGCCCCATGCTGTGGGCCTGCAGGGAGACAGGTCACATGACGAGGAGACAGGTCACATGACTGCCTCCACAACACCTAGACACACCAGTCATGTGATGGGAGTCCCACACACACCCAGGGAAATACAGGTGTTTGCTGCTTCCAAATAACCCTGTGAAGAGAGGAGAGAGGGAGGAGAGCAGAGAGGAAGGAGAGAAGGAGGAGAGGAGAGAGGGAGGAGAGAAGGAGGAGAGGAGAGAGGGAGGAGAGAAGGAGGAGAAGAGAGAGGGAGGAGAGGAAAGAGGGGAGAGGAGAGAGGGAGGAGAGGAGAGGAGGAGGAGAGAGGAGGAGAGAGGGATGGAGGAGAGAGGAGGAGAGAGGGAGGAGAGAGGAGGAGGAGGGAGGGAGGAGGAGAGCAGACCGTACCTGGAAGTGCAGGTTAGTGTACTGTCCTCCTGGGATCTGGTTGTGGTAGACATCAGAGTTTCCAGACTTCATGGTGGAGGTGCAGTCAAACGGAGCATACAACCCTCTCACCCCCTCCCAGTAATCACTGTAGCCATGCACCCTGTCCAGGGAGATACCTGGGGAGGAGAGGAGGGGAGGGGGAGGAGGGGAGGGAGAGGGGGGGGGAGGAGGGGGGAGAGGAGATGAGGGGAGAGGAGGGGGAGGAGAGGGAGGGGATGAAGGGAAAGGAGGAGGGGGAGGAGGAGGAGGGGGAAGAGGGGGGGAGGAGGGGGAGGAGGAGGAGGGGGAAGAGGGGGGGGAGGAGGGGGAGGAGGGGTTTAGAGTGTCTGTCTTAATCAATCAATCAGAGCTGATCAGCCATCGCTAGTGATGGGTTTGTGTCAGACTGTCATCAATTCACTTCTCATGATCTCTGCACTCATGTTGCCATGGTACCACACAGACATGTACACACACACACACTCGTAAGGATGCTAATTTGAGATTGACAAGTGATGACTAGAACGAATGAACACAAATAGATGATGGACAGAAAAGAATACTGGAGGGAGGGAGGGAGGGAGGCAGGGAGGCAGGGAGGGAGGGAGGGAGGGAGGGAGGGAGGCAGGCAGGGAGGGAGGGAGGGAGGGAGGGAGGGAGGGAGGGAGGGAGGGAGGGAGGGAGGGAGGGAGGGAGGGAGGGAGGGAGGGATATGAAAACAAAAAAGACAAAGGAGATGTAGAAACAAAAGATAGGGTAGTGTAGGTGTGTGTGTTGACTGCGCGATGCAGCTCAAGCTGTCTCTCTGTTGAAACCAACAGCTTTGAGAACAACTCAATTAGCCTGCGACGCCTGAAGACAGAGAGACAGGGGAGGGAGGGGGAGACAGGGGAGAGGGGGGAGGGAGGAAATTAGAAAGCATTGTATGTGGAGAGAGGGAAGGAATGTGTGCGTGTAGAGGCTAGTGTGTGTATGTCTGTGTATATATGTGTGTGTGTGTGTGTGTGTAAGTGTATATGCATGTGTGTGTATGTCTGTGTATATATGTGTGTGTAAGTGTGTGTAAGTGTATATGCATGTGTGTGTATGTCTGTGTATATATGTGTGTGTGTGTGTGTAAGCGTATATGCATGTGTGTGTATGTCTGTGTATATACGTGTGTGTGTGTGTGATTAGGGACAGCAGTGACAGGTGTGACAGGTGTGCGGCCCTATAGAGAGCCGCCCATTTTGATTGACAGCTGAATGGACCAATGGCTGACCGGTATTGAGCTTGGTTCCGTTGGTGCATGCGACCAGGGCCCCCATGCTGGGCTGGGACGTCATGCCAGACATGGAATCCACCTGAGACAACCAACATGGAACACACCTAAGCTTAGAGAGACTGTGTGTGTGTGTCATAGTGTGTGTGTGTGTGATAGTGTGTGTGTGTGTCATAGTGTGTGTGTGTGTGATAGTGTGTGTGTGTGTGATAGTGTGTGTGTGTGATAGTGTGTGTGTGTCATAGTGTGTGTGTGTGATAGTGTGTGTGTGTGTGATAGTGTGTGTGTGTGTCATAGTGTGTGTGTGTGTGATAGTGTGTGTGTGTGTGATAGTGTGTGTGTGTGATAGTGTGTGTGTGTCATAGTGTGTGTGTGTGTGATAGTGTGTGTGTGTGTCATAGTGTGTGTGTGTGATAGTGTGTGTGTGTGATAGTGTGTGTGTGTGATAGTGTGTGTGTGTGTCATAGTGTGTGTGTGTGATAGTGTGTGCGTGTGATAGTGTGTGTGTGTGATAGTGTGTGTGTGTGATAGTGTGTGTGTGTGTCATAGTGTGTGTGTGTGATAGTGTGTGTGTGTGTCATAGTGTGTGTGTGTGTCATAGTGTGTGTGTGTGTCATAGTGTGTGTGTGTGTCATAGTGTGTGTGTGTCATAGTGTGTGTGTGTGTCATAGTGTGTGTGTGTGTCATAGTGTGTGTGTGTGATAGTGTGTGTGTGTCATAGTGTGTGTGTGTCATAGTGTGTGTGTGTGTCATAGTGTGTGTGTGTCATAGTGTGTGTGTGTGTGTGTGTGTGTGTGTCATAGTGTGTGTGTGTCATAGTGTGTGTGTGTGTCATAGTGTGTGTGTGTGTCATAGTGTGTGTGTGTGATAGTGTGTGTGTGTCATAGTGTGTGTGTGTCATAGTGTGTGTGTGTGTCATAGTGTGTGTGTGTGATAGTGTGTGTGATAGTGTGTGTGTGTGTCATAGTGTGTGTGTGTCATAGTGTGTGTGTGTCATAGTGTGTGTGTGTGTGTCATAGTGTGTGTGTGTCATAGTGTGTGTGTGTGTCATAGTGTGTGTGTGTCATAGTGTGTGTGTGTGTGTGTGTGTGTGTGTCATAGTGTGTGTGTGTCATAGTGTGTGTGTGTGTCATAGTGTGTGTGTGTGTCATAGTGTGTGTGTGTGATAGTGTGTGTGTGTCATAGTGTGTGTGTGTCATAGTGTGTGTGTGTGTCATAGTGTGTGTGTGTGATAGTGTGTGTGATAGTGTGTGTGTGTGTCATAGTGTGTGTGTGTGATAGTGTGTGTGTGTGATAGTGTGTGTGTCATAGTGTGTGTGTGTGTCATAGTGTGTGTGTGTCATAGTGTGTGTGTGTGTCATAGTGTGTGTGTGTGTCATAGTGTGTGTGTGATAGTGTGTGTGTGTGATAGTGTGTGTGTGTCATAGTGTGTGTGTGTGATAGTGTGTGTGTGTGTCATAGTGTGTGTGTGTCATAGTGTGTGTGTGTGATAGTGTGTGTGTGTGATAGTGTGTGTGTGTGTCATAGTGTGTGTGTGTGATAGTGTGTGTGTGTGATAGTGTGTGTGTGTGATAGTGTGTGTGTCATAGTGTGTGTGTGTGATAGTGTGTGTGTCATAGTGTGTGTGTGTGATAGTGTGTGTGTGTCATAGTGTGTGTGTGTGATAGTGTGTGTGTGTGTCATAGTGTGTGTGTGTGATAGTGTGTGTGTGTGATAGTGTGTGTGTGTGATAGTGTGTGTGTCATAGTGTGTGTGTGTGATAGTGTGTGTGTGTGATAGTGTGTGTGTGTCATAGTGTGTGTGTGTGTCATAGTGTGTGTGTGTGATAGTGTGTGTGTGTGATAGTGTGTGTGTGTGATAGTGTGTGTGTCATAGTGTGTGTGTGTGATAGTGTGTGTGTCATAGTGTGTGTGTGTGATAGTGTGTGTGTGTGATAGTGTGTGTGTGTGATAGTGTGTGTGTGTGATAGTGTGTGTGTGTGATAGTGTGTGTGTGTGATAGTGTGTGTGTGTGATAGTGTGTGTGTGTGATAGTGTGTGTGTGTGTGTGTGTGTGTGTCATAGTGTGTGTGTGTGATAGTGTGTGTGTGTGTCATAGTGTGTGTGTGTGATAGTGTGTGTGTGTGTCATAGTGTGTGTGTGTGATAGTGTGTGTGTGTGATAGTGTGTGTGTGTGATAGTGTGTGTGTGTGATAGTGTGTGTGTGTGATAGTGTGTGTGTCATAGTGTGTGTGTGTGATAGTGTGTGTGTGTGTCATAGTGTGTGTGTGCTCACTGCCACGTCCACCACGTCAGCCCCTGCCTCAGCGCAGGCCAGCATGGCGGCCACGCCCGCCCCCGCCGTATCATGTGTATGCACATGGAGGGGCAGGTCAGGGAAACGCCCCCTCAGCGAGCCAATCAGGAGACGGCTGGACTCGGGCTTCAGTAGACCTGCCATGTCCTGGGGGGAGGAGGAGGGGGGAGGAGGAGGGGGGAATTAACATTCTCTGATTGTGTTTAACTATTTGTATGTGTCCAAACCTGTGTGTGTATCTATCTGTGTGTCGGTATCTGTGTACCTGTGTGTGTGTGCCTGTGTGAGTCCTGACCCACCTTGATGCAGAGCACGTGAGTCCCAGCGTTGACCAGCTCCTGGGCCAGGTCCAGGTAGTACTGCAGGCTGTACTTCCTACAGGAGGGGTCGGCCACGTCGCCCGTGTACGCCAGCGCTGCCTCCACCACGCCGCCCGCCGCCCCCGCAGCCTCCACGCCCAGGAGCAGCCCGGGAAGGAAGTTCAGGGAGTCAAACACCCTGAACACATCCACCCCGTTCTCCCTGGCTAGCTCACAGAACCTGGGGGGAGAGAGGAGGGGGGAGGGGGGGAAGGGGGGGGGAGAGGGAGAGAGGAGGGGAGGGAGAGAGAGGTTTACAATGGAATGTCAATCAAACTTTGGCCTATTTACAGAATAATTACACCAACTGTGTGCCAATTTATAGATCACAGCAGTGTGTGCGTTTTTGTGTACTTGGTGACAGCGTTGCCAGGGTAACTGGTGTGTGTGTACCTGAAGACAGCGTTGCCAGGGTAACTGGTGTGTGTATACCTGAAGACAGCGTTGTCAGGGTAACTGCTGTATCCCACGGCGCTGGAACCCCTCAGAAGCATCTGGAAGGGAACGTTGGGGATCAGAGCTCTCAGCTCCTGCAGACGTTGCCATGGACACTCCCACAGGAAACGCATGGACACGTCAAATGTAGCTCCTGGAACACACACACACACAGTTACACACACACACAGTTACACACACACAGTTACACACACAGTTACACACACACACAGTTACACACACACACACACAGTTACACACACACAGTTACACACACACACACACACACACACAGTTACACACACACACAGTAACACACCCAGTTACACAAACACACAAACAGGAAAATGCACTTGAACACTCACACACTTTACAGTGGACATGTTTCGTTCAGAAGCTGCATGTGGACAGAATATTACTAAGACTGAAGTCATCTCTGAGTCATTTCACCAGACACACACACACACAGACAGACACAAACAGACACACACACAGACACACACACACAGACACACACGCACGAGTGTTGACACAGTTTATGAACACTTTAGTCTTCAGGGAGATGACCACATGACAGACTGACAGTTTAAACAATGTTCTAGAGAGGGAGGGAGGGGTAATGACACAAAAAGATAGAGATGTAGAAGGATGTTTTATATATGTTTTTTTCTAGAAGTTAGAAAAATAGGAGGTGTGGAGGTGTGGGGGTGTGGAGGTGTGGAGGTGAGGGGGTGTGGAGGTGTGGAGGTGTGGGGGCGTGGGGGTGTGGAGGTGTGGGGGTGTGGAGGTGCGGAGGTGAGGGGGTGTGGAGGTGCGGAGGTGAGGGGGTGTGGAGGTGTGGAGGTGTGGGGGTGTGGAGGTGTGGAGGTGTGGAGGTGCGGGGGTGTGGAGGTGTGGAGGTGTGGGGGTGTGGAGGTGTGGAGGTGAGGAGGTGTGGAGGTGAGGAGGTGTGGGGGTGTGGAGGTGAGGAGGTGTGGAGGTGTGGGGGTGTGGAGGTGCGGAGGTGTGGGGGTGTGGAGGTGAGGAGGGGTGGAGGTGTGGGGGCGTGGAGGTGTGGGGGTGTGGGGGCGTGGAGGTGTGGGGGTGTGGGGGTGTGGAGGTGTGGAGGTGTAGGGGTGTGGAGGTGTGGAGGTGTGGAGGTGTGGGGGTGTGGAGGTGAGGGGGTGTGGAGGTGTGGGGGTGTGGGGGTGAGGGGGTGTGGAGGTGTGGAGGTGTGGGGGTGAGGGGGTGTGGAGGTGTGGGGGTGTGGAGGTGTGGAGGTGTGGGGGTGTGGAGGTGTGGAGGTGTGGGGGTGTGGAGGTGTGGGGGTGTGGAGGTGTGGAGGTGTGGGGGTGAGGGGGTGTGGAGGTGTGGAGGTGTGGGGGTGTGGAGGTGTGGGGGTGTGGGGGTGTGGGGGTGTGGAGGTGTGGAGGTGTGGAGGTGTGGGGGTGTGGAGGTGTGGAGGTGTGGAGGTGTGGGGGTGTGGGGGTGTGGAGGTGTGGGGGTGAGGGGGTGTGGAGGTGTGGGGGTGTGGGGGTGAGGGGGTGTGGAGGTGTGGAGGTGTGGAGGTGTGGGGGTGAGGGGGTGTGGAGGTGTGGAGGTGTGGGGGTGAGGGGGTGTGGAGGTGTGGGGGTGAGGTGGTGTGGAGGTGTGGAGGTGTGGGGGTGTGGAGGTGTGGAGGTGTGGGGGTGTGGAGGTGTGGAGGTGTGGGGGTGAGGGGGTGTGGAGGTGTGGAGGTGTGGGGGTGTGGAGGTGTGGGGGTGTGGGGGTGTGGAGGTGTGGGGGTGTGGAGGTGTGGGGGTGTGGGGGTGTGGAGGTGTGGAGGTGTGGGGGTGTGGGGGTGTGGGGGTGTGGAGGTGTGGAGGTGTGGGGGTGTGGGGGTGTGGAGGTGTGGAGGTGTGGAGGTGTGGGGGTGTGGAGGTGTGGGGGTGTGGAGGTGTGGGGGTGTGCTCACCTCCCCAGGTTTCCAGGCTGTACAGCTGGGGGAAGGCGTGAGCTACGTAGGGAGAGATGTTCTTCAGGTCCAGAGTACGCAGGCGCGTTGCCAGGAGCGACTGGTGGGCGTCGCGGAACGTGGTATCTGTTAGCAACAGGCCGGGGTGGGATCGCACTGCCCTGGCAAATCCCTCTGGCCCCTCCCTCAACAGGACGTCACGGTAACCAAGAGGGGGCTCTCCTAGGGGTGGGGGGGAAGGGGGGAGGTCAGTCGATTAGTGGATCCATCAACATTTATCCATCCATTCGTTCATCCATCTGCTTCCTTTTATCTCTGTTCATCCTTCCATCCATCCGTTCGTTAATTTACCAACCAATCCACCCATCCATCCATCCTTCCCTCCTTCCATCCATCCATCATTTCCAGTTTAAGAACAGTAAACAAAAACAGGAGGGGAAGGTGGGAGGGAGGGAGGGACAATGGATGAGAGGGAAGGATAGACAGACAGAGAGAAAGGAGGTTGAATGTGTGTCGAGGGATTTAACAGGATAAATAAACCACCTAGACGACAGCCTAACAGCACCAAGCTGCAGTTGTTTTGTTAAGCGTATTGTTCCTGTTTGTCTGTACGTGTGTGTGTTTGAGAGTGTGTGTGTGTGAGAGTGTGATGGTGTATGAACAGTATATGTATGTGGATATATGTGTGTTTGTGTGAAAGTTTGGGTGTGGGTGTGTCTGTATATGTGCGTGTACATATGTGTGTGTGTGTGTGTGTGTGTGTGAGAGAGAGATGAGTCCTGTGGGGGGCAGAGACAGAGACAAGCCAGAGGAGTATTAACACAACCCCAGGGTCTTAGCTGCTAGAGAGATGACCCACTTAGACACAGACACACACACACACTCTCCCTCCTTTACTGTACACCATCCTTCTCTTCCTCTTTACCTCTCTCTCTTTCTGCCTACCTCTCTCTCTTTCTCTCTCTCTCTGCCTCCCTCCCTCTCTCTCTCTCTCTCTCTCTCTCTCTCTGCCTCCTTCTCTTTGTCTTCCTCTCTGTCTCTATCCCACTCTCCCTTTATCTCTCTCTACCTGCTCTCTTTCTCTCTTGGGCTCTCTTTCCTCTACCTATCTACCCCTCCTCTCTTCCACCTCTCCCTCTCTCCCTCCCACCCTCCTCCCTCCCTCTCTCTCTCTCTCTCTGCCTCCCCCTCTCTCTCTACCTCCATCTCTCTGCCTCCATCTCTCTCTGCCTCCCTCTCTCTCTCTCTCTCTCTCTCTCTCTCTCTCTCTCTCTCTCTCTCTCTCTCTCTCTCTCTCTCTCTCTCTCTCTCTCTCTCTCTCTCTCTCTCTCTCTCTCTCTCTCTCTCTCTCTCTGCCTCCCACCCCTTCTCTGCTCCCCTCCTCCTGGTTTAATCCCTCTCTTCTCCCAGTGAAGGAAGGGATATAAGCATATTACAAATCTCATTACTGGGCTTTAGGTGTGTGCGTGTGTGTGTGTGTGTGTGTGTGTGTGTGTGTGAGATGCATACCAGCACCTCATCATCCACCTCAGGTGTATTTTCCACAAACTCTCACACACACACACACACACACACACATCAAAACAGATTGGCTGTTGAGGTTTGATTGACATACCGGTGGTGACAGCAGGAATGATCGGATCCACGGAGGCGGGTCTTGCCTTGACAGGGAGAGGCGTGGTTGGTCCGTTCACCATCACATGAGCTGGAGGAAGAAGACACGTCAAAAACACACACACGGATCACAATAACTTTGTGTGTGTACAAGCAGTTCTGTGTGTGTGTGTGTGTGTTTGTCACCCAGGTAGTGAAGCAGTTTCTGGGCTCTGTTCTGGCCCAGGTTGATGTTCAGCAGGTCTGGGTTCTGGTCTATAAACTGAGTATCTAGAGAACCGTGCAGGAACTGGTCAGAACTCAGAACATTCTGGAGGAATGGGATGTTGGTCTGGAGGAGAGAGAGAGAGAGAGAGAGAGATAAAGAGAGGGAGGGAGGGAGGGAGGGAGGGAGGGAGAGAGAGAGAGGGAGAGAGAGAGACAGAGAGAGAGAGAGAGAGAGAGAGAGAGAGGGGGGGGAGAGGGGGGAGAGGGGGGAGAGAGAGAGAGAGAGGGAGAGAGAGAGAAAGAGAGAGAGGGGGAGAAAGAGAGAGGGAGGGAGAGGGGGAGAAAGAGAGAGGGAGGGAGAGGGAGAGAGGGGGGGGGAGAGAGAGAGAGAGAGAGAGAGAGAGAGAGGGGGGGGAGAGGGGGGGAGAGAGAGAGAGAGAGAGAGGGAGAGAGAGAGAAAGAGAGAGAGGGGGAGAAAGAGAGAGGGAGGGAGAGGGGGAGAAAGAGAGAGGGAGGGAGAGGGGGAGAAAGAGAGAGGGAGGGAGAGGGAGAGGAGAGAGAGAGAGGGAGAGGGAGAGAAAGAGAGGGAGGGGGAGAAAGAGAGAGGGAGGGAGAGGGAGAGAAAGAGAGAGGGAGGGAGAGAGAGGGGGGAGAGTAGAGGGAGGGAGAGGGAGAGAAAGAGAGGGAGGGGGAGAAAGAGAGAGGGAGGGAGGGAGAGTAGAGGGAGGGAGAGGGAGAGAAAGAGAGAGGGAGGGAGAGTAGAGGGAGGGAGAGGGAGAGAAAGAGAGAGAGGGGGGGGAGAGGGGGGGGGAGAGGGGAGAGTATAAATAAATATGTCCTCAGCCTTCTTTCCAAATCGATGTCATCACCAGAACGTTCAATACAACTGCTGCTGACTGGAGGCTAGACTGTACATGTACACACACTCACATACACACACTCACTCATGTGAAGAGCATGCAAAATAATGGTGCACTCAAACATACCTGCACTGACTAAGCCACAAACGTTGACATGGAGGGAGGGAGGGAGGGAGGGAGGGAGGGAGGGAGGGAGGGAGGGAGGGAGGGAGGGAGGGAGGGAGGGAGGGAGGGAGGGAGGGAGGGAGGGAGGGAGGGAGGGAGGGAGGGAGGGAGGGAGGGAGGGAGGGAGGGAGGGAGGGAGGGAGGAGATCAGGAATGTCTCAACTGAACAAACGCAAAACGGTTCAACTAGTGAGTCAGTGTTCCCTCCCTCTACTCTTACACCATCAGCTTGTTCACACTAATGGATTTCCAGGGAACAATAACCTCTCAACTACACTCTCTCTCCTTTACATCCCTGCTTCTATATTCCTTTCAATCTCCCTCTTTCTTTCTGTCTGTCTCACTCACACACTGACACACACACACTGACAGACACACACACACATCCGTCTGCAAATGGGAGCAGGATTGAAGGAATGTGTGGAACTCTGTCTTCTCCTTCTCTTGGTTCTCTCCATCGGTCATGTCAGGCTGTAAACACCACACACACCACTGAGCTGGCACCACACACACACACACACACACACACACACACACACACAGGAAGACTTCAAAGATGAATCTGTGGATAAACAGATTTTAATGGATAAACACGTTTTAGACAAAATCACAAAAACATGCACATACACACACACACACACACACACAAACAAAAATACACAAACCAACATGTCCAAAGGCATCAACAAACAACAACAACAAACAAACACCAAAGCACGTAAACAAAGATAACCTTATACAGATGCAGTCTTGGAGAGACACACACCCACCCCCCCACACCCCCCCACACACACAGATAAACACAACCACAGAGGGAGGTCAAGCAGGTGCAATAACTGGGTACCAGTCGCTGCAGGTTGTTAATGGCTTTCCAACAGCTATTGATTGGTTTGTTTAGACAAGTTAGAGTTCCAGGAGTGTGTGTGTGTGTGTGTGCATGCGTGTGTGTGGTGGCCTGGTTCGGTATGTGTATATGTTTATCTGTGTGTGTTTGGGTAAGTATGTGTGTGTGTGTGTGTGTGTGTGCAACAGAAACCAATAGAGCTGTTTCTACGCCATCCCAGAGCAGCTGAACACAGATAGACCAGATACAGTCAGTCAAGGACACAGACATGACCAACAGAGACCAGAGTGACTCAGCAACAGCACAGGATCAACCTCTCTCTCTCTCTCTCTCTCTCTCTCTCCCTTTTTCTTCCCTCCCTCCCTCCCTCCCTCCCTCCCTCCCTCCATCCTTCTCTCTTTCCCTCTCTCTCTCTCTCTCTCTCTCTCTCTCTCTCCCCTCTCTCTCCCTCTCTCTCTCTCTCGCTCTCTTTTTCTTTCTTTTTCTTTCCTTCCTTCCCTCCCTCCCTCTCTCTCTCTCTCTCTCTCTCTCTCTCTCTCTCTCTCTCTCTCTCTCTCTCTCTCTCTCTCTCTCTCTCTCTCTCTTCTGGTAGGTTCTTGTATCGCAGCATCACAGGTACAGATTCATACTAACCCGAAACATGACTTGTAAGCTTGTTAATGCAGTCTCTGTGTGTGTGTGTGTATACTCTTAGGGTGTGTGAGTGTGTGTGTGGGGTTGTGTGTGTGTGTGTGTGTGTCCAGCCTGATTATATTCTGACTGAGACAAATGGAGAAAGCCCCCCCTCCAATTTGAACCTCTGCACCAATTATCCTGAAAAACTGTGTGTGTGTGGGGTTGTGTGTGTGTGTGTGTTTATGATAGCCGCCTGAGCTGGACATGTGAGTGTGTCTTTAGTGTGTTGGCAGATGTGGTTAAATGAGTGTTTGTGTGTGTGTGTGCGCGTGTGTGTACGCGTGGGTTTGTGTGTTTTGCAAGTGTGTGTATTGACTCAGTGCTAAGTCGTCTATATTTAGCCCCAGTGAGAGACAGCTAGGTGACTCAAACTCTTTCACCCAAAGACATGAGGATGGAGAGATGGAGGGAGGGAGGGAGGGAGGGTTAGTTGATAGGAAAAGAGTAAAAGTATGATGAAGAGATGCAAACCCTCATGTTGTGTGTTTCTCTCACATGCACAGACACACACATGCATGAGGTCTGAAAGATATTTTGAGCAGTGACAGGCGCAGTGGGGTATCACATGCGTGTGTGTGTGTGCATGCCTGTGTATCACCCTAACCTAACACTAACCCACACGTTTGATGTATTTATTCCCACTTGGAACTGTTCAAATCCATCATCCTCCATCTCTTACACCCTTCTCTCTCTCTCTCTCTCTCTCTCTCTCTCTCTCTCTCTCTCTCTGTCTCTCTCTCTCTCTCTCTCTCTCTCTCTCTGTCTCTCTCTCTCTCTCTCTGTCTCTCTCTCTCTCTCTCTGTCTCTCTCTCTCTCTCTCTCTCTCTCTCTCTCTCTCTCTCTCTGTCTCTCTCTCTCTCTCTCTCTCTGTCTCTGTCTCTGTCTCTCTCTCTCTCTCTCTTCTCCATCCCTACATCTCTTACACCCTTCTCTCTCTCTCTCTCTCTCTCTCTCTCTCCCTCTCTCTCTCTCTCTCTCTCTCTCTCTTCTCCATCCCTACATCTCTTACACCCTTCTCTCTCTCTCTCTCTCTCCCCTCTCTCTCTCTCTCTTCTCCATTGCTACATCTCTTACACCCTTCTCTCTCTCTCTCTCCCTCTCTCTCTCTCTCCTCTCCACGGTTTTCATGCTCTTTACCCATATCAGACCAGATGCTATTTGAGGTTCCCTGTCTCTTTCTTTCCCCTCTCCCTCCTTCTCTTTATGTCTATATATTTCTCTCTCTCTCTGTCCATTTTCTTTCTCTCTACCCCTCTCTGTTATTCTCTCTCTTCCTCTCTCTCATGCCCTTGTCTGTCTCCTCCTTC
>NC_140385.1:2190000-2212500 GCF_054491055.1 Hypomesus nipponensis
ATTCTAGTCAGCATATGAGTCTGATAACTCTCCGTTGGGCTGTGACTATGGGGCGTTTCAACCGAACCCGGAAAAAAAGGCCTGTTAGCTCAATTGGATAGACCTACAACCAATCAGAGCAACGTTAGTATGTTAACTGTTACTGAACCCCGTAGGAAGGACGGCAACAACATCCTTCCGATCGACAAATGCCTCGATCGCGTTCCTCTGTTCCTCCTTCAAAATGAATGATCATGACGTTGTCGATGTCTTCTAAAACAGACTCCACTGCCGGCGCTGCATGAAGTCAAACACAACTAATGCCAGAACAAACTTCCCAACCTCAAATGTTGTGGTCGGGGTTAAGTTCGGCTGGAACCCAGGCTACAACAACTGTGTAACAACAAAACACTCTCTCAAACTCACACACACACATACACATGATAATGTGACGACAGAAGACCACCTGGACCAGTGATTGGCTGCTGACCAATAGAAACTGTCCACACAGCAGTGACAAGGGAGGGAGGGAGGGAGGGAGGGAGGGAGGGAAAGAAAGGGAGGGAGGGAGGGAAAGAAAGGGAGAGAGGGAGGGAGGGAGGGAAAGGGAGGGAGAGAGAGAGAGAGAGAGAGAGAGAGAGAGAGAGAGAGAGAGGGAGGGAGGGAGGGAGGGAGGGAGGGAGGGAGGGAGGGAGGGAGGGAGGGAGGGAGGGAGGGAGGGAGGGAGGGAGGGAGGGAGGGAGGGAGGGAGGGAGGGAGGGAAAGGGAGAGAGAGAGAGAGAGAGAGAGAGAGAGAGAGAGAGAGAGAGAGAGAGGGGGGGGGGTGAGGGAGGCTAGACAGATGGATGGATAGAAGGAGGGAGGCATAGACAGAAAGATGGAGGGATGGAGGAACAGACAGATGGATTGAGGGATGAACAGAGGAGTAATTAAGTCTTTTTCAGGCTGTTTAGTAACAGCAGGTTCCTGATGAGTGGGGCACACTGTCACCATGGCAACCGGAGAGAAAAGGGGGGGTGAGGGAGGGGAGTGGGAGAAAGAGGCCTGTGTGTGTTTGTGTGTCTGTGTGTGTGTGTTTGTGTGTCTGTGTGGTCCATCACATTACTTAATTCATCTCTTTAGTTAAAGACACACGCACACAACTTTTAACGGTTAACTCAGCAAGTTAATTGCCTTTCTTTGCTTGGTACAATGCGCTGATTGGTTGACCCCACCCCCCCCTCCCCCGCCGCCCCCTCCCCCGCAAACAAACAAACACACTCCCATCCTTCCAGTTACTTCCTGCTGGGGCTATCAACCAATCACATTCTATGTTATTATCCCCATGGGGGGTTGTGATTGGTGGAGATTTGTTGACAGCTAAATTCAGCATTGTCTTCTCAATGTGAAGTGTGTGTATATATTATACGCTTCCTACCTGAAGAGCTGAAACATGTTTAAGCCCAGAAAGAGAGAGAGAGACAGAGAGAGAGACAGAGAGAGAGACAGAGAGAGAGAAAGAGAGAGACAGAGAGAGAGACAGAGAGAGAGACAGAGAGAGAGGTGCTGAGAAAAAAATGGGTAAATCATTTAAAGGGCGACTTGCAGGCAATCTGTCAATCACAGAAGAGTGTGTGCGTATGTATGTGTGTGTGTGTGTGTGTGTGTGTGTGTGTGTGTGTGTGTGAGAGAGAGACAGATAGTCTGGGGTTCCCCAAGGGCAAACAGAATTTAGAACTTTTAGACGTTTCAGAAGCTTTAGAATGTTCCCAACGTTTCCTCGCTCTCTGTCTCTCTCTCTATCTCTCTCTTTTCCTCTTCATTCTCCATCTGTCTGTCCCTCTCTCCATCTCTTTTACCACTTTATATCTTTCCTATTTTCTCTCACTCTAGTCTCTCTCTCTCTCTATACGAACACACACATACATGAGGATGCCTGAGCCAGGTTCCATTACCTACTCATGTGGGACAGAGAGAGAGAGGGAGAGAGACAGAGAGAGAGAGGGAGAGAGAGAGAGACAGAGAGAGGGAGAGAGAGAGAGAGAGACATAGAGAGAGAGAGAGAGAGAGAGGGAGAGAGAGAGACAGAGAGAGGGAGGGAGAGGGAGAGAGACAGAGAGAGGGAGAGAGAGAGGGAGGGAGGGAAAGAGAGACAGAAAGAGGGAGACAGAGAGAGAGAGAGAGAGGGAGAGAGAGAGACAGAGAGAGGGAGAGAGAGAGGGAGAGAGAGGGAGAGAGACAGAGAGAGGGAGAGAGAGAGGGAGGGAGGGAAAGAGAGACAGAAAGAGGGAGAAAGAGACAGAGAGAGGGAGAGAGAGGGAGAGATAGAGAAATGGATGGATGGCGGGATAGAGAAAGGAAAGAAAGGATGGATGGAGGGAGGAAGGAAGGAAGGGAGGAAGGAAGGAAGGAAGGAAGTAAGAGAAGGGGAAGAGGTATTTTGGGATGTTAGCAGCAGTTCCAGTTCCATTGTTTTAATAATGTAATGAGGTCTCAGGTCTCCTTGGGATTATACATGCATCATCTTTCTCTCTTCATTTCTCTCCCCCATCTCTCCTTCTCTCTCTCCCTCCCTCCCTCTAAATATTTCTTTCTTTGCATCTCTCTTTATCCATTTATATCTCTCTCTTCTTTTACTTTGTCTTTTATGCTAACTACAACTCATGTCTTCTCATTTGTTAATCGCCTCCTCTCCCTCTGTCTGTCTCTCTCTCCCTCTGTCTCCCTCTCTCCCTCTCATCCTTTCTCCCTCTCTCTCTCTTTCTCTCTCTCTCCATCTCTCTCCCTCTCTCTCTCCCCCTTCTCCGCCCCCCTCGTTCGCCACCTCACCACCCTACTCTTTCCCTGCCCACCCCACCCCTGCCCTCTCACTCTCTCTGTCTTTAATCAGACGCCCCCCCTCCCTCCCTCTCTCTGACAGTGATGGATAGCAGCAGTCACTTCCTTGTCGTCTTTACATATTTCTCATCTGCTAAAAGACACAAACTCATTCATACTGACGTGTCACCTCTCTCTCTCCCTCTCTCTCGCTCTATATATATCCCTCTTTCTCTCTCCCTTTGTCTCTCCATCCCTCTCTCTCACCCTCAATCTTCCTCTTTATCACTCTATCCCTTCCTCTCTTAGCCTCCCTCTACCCCTCTCTTTGTCTCCTTCTCTCTCTCATCCTCTGTTCCTAAACCTCAGTCCTCCTGTTCCCCTGTCCTGTGGGACCGGCTGGAGACAGAGAGAGGGGGACAGAGAGAGAGACATAGAGAGAGACAGAGAGAGGGACAGAGAGAGGGGGACAGAGAGAGGGACAGAGAGAGGGGGACAGAGAGAGGGGGACAGAGAGAGAGACATAGAGAGAGACAGAGAGAGGGACAGAGAGAGGGGGACAGAGAGAGGGGGACAGAGAGAGGGGGACAGAGAGAGGGGGACAGAGAGAGGGGGACAGAGAGAGGGACAGAGAGAGGGGGACAGAGAGAGGGGGACAGAGAGAGGGGGACAGAGAGAGGGGGACAGAGAGAGGGACAGAGAGAGGGGGACAGAGAGAGAGACATAGAGAGAGACAGAGAGAGGGACAGAGAGAGGGGGACAGAGAGAGGGGGACAGAGAGAGGGGGACAGAGAGAGGGGGACAGAGAGAGGGGGACAGAGAGAGGGGGACAGAGAGAGGGGGACAGAGAGAGGGACAGAGAGAGGGGGACAGAGAGAGGGACAGAGAGAGGGGGACAGAGAGAGGGGGACAGAGAGAGGGGGACAGAGAGAGAGAGAGAGGGGGACAGAGAGAGGGACAGAGAGAGGGGGACAGAGAGAGGGACAGAGAGAGGGGGACAGAGAGAGAGGGACAGAGAGGGGGGGACAGAGAGAGGGGGACAGAGAGAGAGGGACAGAGAGAGGGGGACAGAGAGAGGGGGACAGAGAGAGGGGGACAGAGAGAGAGGGACAGAGAGAGGGGGACAGAGAGAGGGGGACAGAGAGAGGGGGACAGAGAGAGGGGGACAGAGAGAGGGGGACAGAGAGAGGGACAGAGAGAGGGGGACAGAGAGAGAGGGACAGAGAGAGGGGGACAGAGAGAGAGAGAGAGGGGGACAGAGAGAGGGGGACAGAGAGAGGGGGACAGAGAGAGAGAGACAGAGAGAGGGACAGAGAGAGAGAGAGAGGGGGACAGAGAGAGGGGGACAGAGAGAGGGGGACAGAGAGAGAGAGAGAGAGGGGGACAGAGAGAGGGGGACAGAGAGAGGGGGACAGAGAGAGAGAGAGGGGGGACAGAGAGAGGGGGACAGAGAGAGAGGGACAGAGAGAGGGGGACAGAGAGAGGGGGACAGAGAGAGGGGGACAGAGAGAGGGGGACAGAGAGAGGGACAGAGAGAGGGGGACAGAGAGAGGGGGACAGAGAGAGGGGGACAGAGAGAGGGGGACAGAGAGAGGGGGACAGAGAGAGAGAGAGAGGGGGACAGAGAGAGGGGGACAGAGAGAGGGGGACAGAGAGAGGGGGACAGAGAGAGAGAGAGAGGGGGACAGAGAGAGGGGGACAGAGAGAGGGGGACAGAGAGAGAGAGAGAGGGGGACAGAGAGAGAGAGAGAGGGGGACAGAGAGAGGGGGACAGAGAGAGGGGGACAGAGAGAGAGAGAGAGGGGGACAGAGAGAGAGAGAGAGGGGGACAGAGAGAGGGGGACAGAGAGAGGGGGACAGAGAGAGGGGGACAGAGAGAGAGAGAGAGGGGGACAGAGAGAGAGAGAGAGGGGGACAGAGAGAGGGGGACAGAGAGAGGGGGACAGAGAGAGAGAGAGAGGGGGACAGAGAGAGAGAGAGAGGGGGACAGAGAGAGGGGGACAGAGAGAGGGGGACAGAGAGAGAGAGAGAGGGGGACAGAGAGAGGGGGACAGAGAGAGGGGGACAGAGAGAGAGGGACAGAGAGAGGGGGACAGAGAGAGGGGGACAGAGAGAGGGGGACAGAGAGAGGGGGACAGAGAGAGGGGGACAGAGAGAGAGGGACAGAGAGAGAGGGACAGAGAGAGGGAGACAGAGAGAGGGGGACAGAGAGAGAGGGACAGAGAGAGGGGGACAGAGAGAGGGGGATGACAAGAGAGGGGAAAGAAGGAAAAGGAGAGAGGGAAAAAGAAAGAGGAAAAGAGAGAGAGAGAGGAGGATGAAAGGAGAGCTGGAGAGGTGAAAGGGAGGGAGTGGTCAAACAATAAACAAGTGTGTGTCGGCGTCATCTGTTGTTCTCTGTGACTGTGTGTGTGTGTGTGTGTGTGTGTGTGTGGGTGATTTAGACTAAGATTATACAGATTCAAAGAGTTTTCTTTTTCTACAAACATCCGCTGTTCTCTGACAGTCTTTGTAAGTGTGAGAATATGTGTGTGTGTGAGTGTGTGTGTGTGTGAGTATGTGTGTGTATGACAGTGTTGAATAGCTGTTGCAGGATTGGTGTAAAAATCACCTCTGGGAAGAAGAAAGTGCAAAAATATGTTCACACACACAAACACACACACACATAAAAAAATTGAAATGAACACGTCACAGACACAATTTCAAACAAAGACACACACAGACACACACACAGACACACACACAGACACACACACAGACACACACACACACACAGACACACACACAGACACACACACAGACACAAACACACAGACACACACACAGACACACACAGACACACACACAGACACACACACACACACACAGACAGACCCGTCCATATATGAATAGAAAGTGGTCCAGCTGCTTAAACTGCAGTATATAAATCCAGACCGTAACAGTAAGGTCACCACGGACATGCAAACAGCCTGGAGACCCACTGGAGAGAGGATGCACACACCACACACTCAGACACACACACACGCACAAGCAAAACTACTTCCTTATGCACACCTGGGAGACTGTAGGGCAAAAGAGAGGGGTGGAGGGGGAGGAGAGGAGGAGGAAAGGATGAGTGGTGGGGGAGGAGAGGAGGAGAGGAGGACAGAGGGATGGGTGGAGAGGGAGGAAGGAGGGGATGGAAGGGGGAAGGATTAAAGGAGGAGAGTAAGTGAAGAGGACGACCTGCTATCTGTCTTTCCAGGCTGGATCGATGAGGCTAGAAAGAGATCTGTTACACTGCTCTGCTCCATCTGGGGAGGGAGGAGGGGAAACAGGAGACGGAGGAATGGTGGAAGGGAGAGAAGGGGTGAGAGAAAAGGAGAGTGGAGAAAGAGATAGGTGGGATGAGTGCGAGAGAAGAGAAGAAAAGTAGGTGTTAAAAATTCTACAGAAATAAACTATGTGAGAAATGAAGCTGAGGAGGGGAGGAGGAGGAGAGGAGGAAGGGAAAGGAGAGGAGGAGAGGAGAAGAGGAAAGGAGGAGAAAATGTTTGGTTATTTTATCCTATGCGTGTCTTCAAGGTCAGACTGGAGAGGAACAGGTGATAACAGAAGACAATTGGAGAGGAGGGAGGGAGGGGGCAGGGGGAGGATACAAAGCACTGTGTAGAAGAGAGAGGGATGCATGGGCGGAGAAATAAAGCAGAGTGGGAGAGAGAAGTCTGTGTGTGCGTGTGTGTGTGTGTGTGTGTCCTGTGTGTGTATGTGTCCTGTGTGTGTGTGTCCTGTGTGTGTGTGAAGGGGAGAGAAGGTCAGGGTGTAGTGGGAGGTGAGCGGGTGTGGAGTGAATGGAGGAGAAAAGAAAGAGAGCTGAGGTTAGTAAATCCTCTCCTCTTGATTAACCTGCCATCTCCTCCAGAATACTGCATTCTAGAACACCACAAACACAGCCCACGTTCTAGAACCCCACAAACACAGCCCACGTTCTAGAACACCACAAACACAGCCCACGTTCTAGAACCCCACAAACACAGCCCACGTTCTAGAACCCCACAAACACAGCCCACGTTCTAGAACCCCACAAACACAGCCCACGTTCTAGAACACCACAAGTCAGGTCAGGTGGCTGAGCGGTTAGGGAATCGGGCTAATAATCTGAAGGTTGCCAGATCAATTCCCGGCTGTGCCAAATGATGTTGTGTCCTTGGGCAAGTCACTTCACCCTACTTGCCTCGGGGGGAATGTCCCTGTACTTACTGTAAGTCGCTCTGGATAAGAGCGTCTGCTAAATGTAATGTAAATGTAAACACAGCCCACATTCTAGAACACCACAAACACAGCCCACGTTCTAGAACACCACAAACACAGCCCACGTTCTAGAACACACATTCTAGAATATCGTGTTAATAATAATATATAATGTTGGGGTGTTACCCCTCAGAGTAACTACAGGGTCTTTTTTGTGTTTCAAGGAAATCAACTGCTGTTCACTCCTGCATTGTTGCTACTGAAACTGTCAGGAGTTTGTTGCCATGGAGATGACTGTGGTCCGTAACCACGGTACAGATGTTGCCATGGAGCTAGTTGCGATGAAAACTATTCTGGGATGTAGTCATATTAGTGATTGATGTGTTTGTGCGGTGGAGTTGGGTTGTACTTTCAGGTCAGCGTTGCCATGACGGTGGGCTGTAGATGTATTTCTGGATCCTGTTGCTAGGCAGCAGGGTTCTGAGTAGGGATACAAGACTGTCCACTCTCTCGGAGAGTGCATTTAACGCTCTACAGAACACCAAGTGGACATCACTACAGAGAGTACGCAAACACACACACTATCACACACACTCTCACACTCTCTCACACACACCCTCACGCTCACACACTCTCACTCGCACACACACACACACTGTCTCACACTCACACACAGACTGAAGTTTGTTTTTCCATCCTTCTGGAGCCTAACAGTTATTCTAACCCTTACTCTGAGAAAAGCTTTTGAAGTTCCGGGGCCCAGCAAAAGAGCCCCATGAGGTTGGGTTTTCCTGTTTCAATATACATCCACCTCGGATAGGACCATACACACACACACACACACACAATAGGACCATACACACACACACACACACACACACAATAGGACCATACACACACACACACACACACACACACACACACAATAGGACCATACACACACACACACACACACACACACAATAGGACCATACACACACACACACACACACACACACACAATAGGACCATACACACACAGGCCCACCTGGACTATGACAACACACACACCCTCAGATGTTTGTAGACCACACACACACACACACACACACACTGTTAAGTATAGAGACTAAACAATGCTTACGTAACATTGTCTGGCTGCATGCCATAATATTCTATCTCCCTCACTCTCTCTCCTTTCATCCCCTCTCTCTTCTCTATCCTTTCATCTCCCCCCTGCTTATCTCTGCCCCCTCTGTCTCTGCAGGTCTGTGGATAACCAGGAAGTCTACCATGCCAGACCCTCCACCCCCCAGGCCCTCTAGGAAACAACCTCCGCACCTGTCCCCCCTCTCCTCCCCCCTCTCCTCCCCCCTCTCCTCCCCCCTCTGTCCCTCCATCCTCCCCTCCCCCTGCTCTCCTCCTCCTCCTCTCCCTCTGCATCTCCTTCACTGCGGATTTCCCTCCTCCACCACCTCCCCCTCTTTCTCCCCCTCTGCTTCCTCCTTTCCCCCCCCCCCTTCCCCCTTCACTCAAACCCTGCCCCTCCTCCATTGGCTGACGCTGGCCACGTGCTGGCTCCTCCTCCCCGCCCTGATTGGTGCTGGGGAAACGTGGGGCGTGGTCTCGGCCTGCCCCTTCCACTGCGTCTGCAGGAACCTCTCAGACTCTCTGAGCACGCTCTGTGCAGACAAGGGCCTGCTGTTTGTCCCGCCCAACGTGGACCGCCGCACCGTCGAGCTGCGATTGGCCGACAACTTCATCACCGAGGTGGGCGGGGCCGACTTCGCCAACATGACCGGATTGGTCGACCTCACCCTGTCGCGGAACACCATCCACGGCATCCGGCCAATGGCGTTCTCCGACCTGGAGAGCCTGAGGTCGCTGCACCTGGACGGTAACCGCCTGACAACGCTGGGGCCCAGGGACCTAGTGGGATTGGTCAACCTGCAGCACCTGATCGTCAACAACAACCAGCTGACCAGGGTCTCCAGCCAGGCCTTTGACGACCTCCTGGTCACCCTGGAGGACCTGGACCTGTCCTACAACAACCTACGCAGGTACAACACACACACACACACCTACACAGGTAGAACACTATGTGTTACTACATATGGCTTTACATATTTTAACCTGTTCTTCCCTCTTCTCTTTCCCCCGTCCCACTCCTCCCTCTACCCCCTCCTCCTCCCCCTCCTCCTCTCCCTCCCCCTCCTCCCCTCCCTCCCCCTCCTCCTCCCCCTCCCTCCCTCTACCCCCTCCTCCTCCCCCTCCTCCTCTCCCTCCCCCTCCTCCTCCCCCTCCTCCTCCTCCTCCCCCTCCCTCTCTCTCCCCCTCCTCCTCCCCCTCCCTTTCTCTGCCCCTCCACTTCCTCCTCTCCCTCCCCCTCCTCCCCTCCCTCCCCCTCCTCCTCTACCTCCTATCCTTCCTCCCCCTCCCTCCCCCTCCCTCTCCTCCCCCTCCTCCTCCCCCTCTCTCCCCCTCCCTCCCTCCCAGGGTACCGTGGGAGGCCATCCAGAGCATGGTCAGCCTCCACACCCTCAACCTCGACCACAACCTCATCGACCACATCGCGGCCGGCTCCTTCAGGGAGCTCTACAAGCTGGCTCGCCTCGACATGACCTCCAACCGCCTCCGCACGCTGCCCCCAGACCCGCTGTTTGCCCGCTCCCAGACGGGCGTGGTCAGCCCCACCCCCTACAACACCGTCATCGCCCTGAACTTCGGAGGGAACCCGCTGCACTGCAACTGTGAGATGCTGTGGTTACGGCGCCTGGCGAGGACGGACGACATGGAAACCTGCGCTACACCCCCCGCCCTGGCCGGCAGGTGAGGAGGGGGAGGGGAAGGAGGAGGGGGAGGAGGAGGGGGAGGGGGAGGAGGGGGAGGGGGAGGAGGAGGGGGGGGGAGGGGAGGAGGAGGAGGAAGAGAAGATGGAAGAGAAAGCGTGAATATATAATATTATTGATTTCCTTCCTGTCCTCCTCCCCCCTCTCCTCCCCTGCAGGTATTTCTGGTCCATCCCTGAGGAGGAGTTTACCTGTGAGCCCCCCCTGATCACCCGACACACCCACAAGCTCTGGGTCCTGGAAGGTCAAAGGGCGACCTTGAAATGCCGCGCCCTCGGTGACCCCGAGCCCGTGGTCCACTGGGTCTCCCCGGACGACCGTATCCTCAGCAACTCCAGCCGGACCACTTCCTACCGCAACGGCACCCTGGACCTGGCGGTGACGGTCGCCAAGGACGACGGCGTGTACACCTGCATAGCGATCAACGCGGCGGGGGAAGCCACTGAAACCGTGGAGCTGAGGATGATACGGCTCCCTCACCGTGGCAACGGGGCGGTGGGGGGAGCCGCGGGGGGGAACGCCAGCGAGGGGGGGGCGGGCCCTCCGGGGAGGGACCCCGGCTCCTCTGACATCACGATCGGGAAAACCGGAGGGAGGGAGGGGGAGGAGGGGAGGAGAGGAGCGGAAGAGGAGGACGGGGAGGTGGGGGAGGATGGGGAGCCAGAGAGGGAGGAGGAGGAGGAGGAGGAGGCGGTGGGCGTGCAGGGGGTCACGTCCAGCTCCGCCCAGGTGAGGTGGGATGTGGGCGGAGCTACAGGAGGATACCTGGTCTGGATGTTCCAGCTGCAGTACAACTGCACCGCTGATGAAACACTCATATACAGGTGAGCCTGACGCACACACACACACACTCACACACGCACACACACACACACACATGCACACATGCACACACACATACAGTTGATCAGTGAGGCCGGACCTCTGCTCCCCCTCCCTCCCTCCCTCCTCTCCCTTTCCCTCCTCTCCCTCCCTCTCCCTCCCTCTTCTCCTTCCTTTCCCTTTCCCTCCTCTCCCCCTCCCTCCTCTCCCTCCCTCTCCCTCCTTCTCCCTCCTCTCCCCCTCCCCCTCCCCCCTCTCCTCTCCCTCTCCCTCCCCCCTCTCCCTCTCCCTCCCTCCTCTCCCTCCTCTCCCCCTGCCTCCCTGGACCACTGCATAGTAAACCTCATTAGGAGTGCAGCACAACAGGAGACTCCCTCCAACGTAAAACACTTTTCAAGAGAGAGAGAGGAGAGAAAGAGAGAGAGAGAGAGAGAAAAAGGGAGATATTGAGAGCGAGAAAGAGAGAGAAAGAGAGATAGGGAGAGAGAGAGCGAAAGAGAGGAGAGAGCGGGAGGGAGTAAGAGAGACTCTCCAGAGCCAAAGTCTGGGAGCACATCTCATTCTGTTAGAGACAGAAGGATGAAGAGAGGGAGGAGAGAGTTCACTTAGTTCCTGAGAGGTGGAGAAACAGAGATAGATAGATGGATAGATATATACAGACAGATCCATCGATAAATGGATAGATTGATAGGTAGGAGAGATAGAGATGGAAAAATTAAAGGAGTAGAGGAGGGGGTGGTGCCAAGGAGAGAGGAAGGTTATTTGTGTTCCCTCTCTCCTCTCCTCCCTCTCTCCTCTAATGAGGATGGAACATGGAGGATGGAGAGAGAGCGAGAGTGAAAGAGAGAGAGACAAAAAGAAAGAATGGGAGAGGGAGAGAGATCAAAATAGAAGTGTATTTTACATTCCTCTCTCTCTCTCTCTCTCTCTCTCTCTCTCTCTCTCTCTCTCTCTCCCTCCCTCCCTCCCTCCCTCCCTCCCTCCCTCCCTCCCTCCCTCTCTCTCTCTCTCTCTCTCTCTCTCTCTCTCTCTCTCTCTCTCTCTCTCTCTCTCTCTCTCTCTCTCTCTCTCTCTCTCTCTCTCTCTCTCTCTCTCTCTCTCTCTCTCCTCTAATAATGACTTGTATCTGTGTCACCAGCCCAGTTTTAAACCCCTCACTTTCAAAGTGTGTTTGTGTATGAGATGGTTTGATTGAGAATGACCTAGTGTGTTGGTGTGTCTTTTTCAATACGGTTCTGTCTCTCAGACACACACACACACACTCACGGGATGATCTGAGGGTCCTCATGTCATCTTGAGACATGAGGCAGAAATCTGAGAGCGGCCACTGATTGGCCGAGGGCAGACTTGCTGTTCCCACACACACACACAGGCATGTGTGTTTGTGTATGTATTATTTATCCAGGTGTGTTGGTGACTATGTTCATCCTCTCATCCATATTTCAGAGAGCTGCTCTGCCTGAACACAGAGTACAACTACCAGCAGGAGATTAACAGGCTGGAGAGATGGAGGGGAGGAGGGGTGGAGGGGAGGAGAGATGGAGGGGTGGAGGGGAGGAGAGATGGAGGGGAGGAGGGGTGGAGGGGAGGAGAGATGGAGGGGAGGAGGGATGGAGGGGAGGAGGGGTGGAGGGGAGGAGAGATGGAGGGGTGGAGAGATGGAGGGGAGGAGGGGTGGAGGGGTGGAGGGGAGGAGAGATGGAGGGGAGGAGGGGTGGAGGGGAGGAGGGGAGGAGAGATGGAGGGGTGGGACTATTTGGGACTATCTCGTTGTTATGATCAGTGACCTATGCTCTTTTGTAAGCTCTCTCTTGGAAGTTGCTTTGATAAAAGCGTCTTCTAAATGAATAAATGTAAATGTGTGTGTGTGTGTGATTGCGTGTAAGAGAGAAAGTATGTCATGCTTTAAATGAGTATGCACTCTATTCCAACTGGACATTGACAGCACACACACACACACACACTCATGTTCATGACGGAGGCTGCTGTGCCAGGCATTCCATCATCCGTGGAAACAGAGCATCCATCACCACGGTAACCAGTCCCAGGGTTGAGACACAGCATGAGGTCCGGTCAGAGTAGAACTGTTCCAGAACCCCCAGCGCTTCCCCTACAACCAAAAGAACCACAGGAAGTTCTAGAACTCTCAGGGTTCAGCTCTGAGCCAGGGGCAAGGGAAGTGCTTCAGGGAGATGGAGAGAGAGCTGTACACACACACACACACACACACACACCACTACACACACACCACTACACACACACACCACTACACACACACACACACCACTACACACACACACACCACTACACACAAGCCTTTGATCATTTCAGATTCTGTTGGAGGCAGGTACATCCTTTCACCAGCATGAATCACACAAACAGACAGGCAGACACACACACACACACACACACTCACTGTAACACACACACTCTCACTCTAACACACACTCACTCCCAGCTGGGCTCCAGACAGATATGGAAAGGTCTTAGACGGATGCAAGATCAGAGAGAGCATCATACCATATCCCACACACACTGTATGTCTGTTGTGAAGCCAATTACACACACACACACACTCAGACAGGTACAAACACACACTCATAGGCAAACATACACACTCGCACGCACGCACACACACTCAGAACCCTTCTCTCTGGTGCTCTTATCCTCCAAATGAGTGCTAAATGAGATGAGTTTTCTATTCAGAATTCCTCTCAGACACACACACGGACACAAACTTGCGTACGTCCTTGCCCTCCAAATGAGCACATAGTGGGAGTTTTCTTTTCAGAATTCCTCTCAACACCCTCACTCCTCTCTCTCCTCTATTGCTCTCCATCTCTCTCTGCTCTATTACTCTTTCCCTCTATCTCTATCTATCTCTCTCTCTCTCCCCTCTCTCTCTCTCCTCTCTCTCCCCCCCTCTCTCTCTCTCTCCCTCACTGCTTCTCTGTGATAAAGACGTCATAATTTGATGTACCAAATGACCCTCCCCTCTCTCTCTCTCTCTCTCTCTCTCTCTCTCTCTCTCTCTCTCTCTCTCTCTCTCTCTCTCTCTCTCTCCCCCCCTCTCTCTCTCACTCTCTCTCTCCCTCTACCTCTCCCTCACTGCTTCTCTGTGATAAAGACGTCATCATTTGATGTACCAAATGACCCTCTCCTCTCCTCCCCTGCCAGGATCCTCCCTTCCAGCAGTGACAGCTTCCTGTTGAAGAACCTGGTGTCTGGGGCTGACTACAGCTTGTGTGTCCTCGCCATCTTCGACGACACCGTCACCGCGCTGGCCGCCACCAGGGTCCTGGGCTGCGCCCAGTTCAGCACCAAGGAGAGCTACCCAGAATGCCTCTCTCTGAAGGCCCACTTCCTGGGAGGAACCCTCACCGTCCTCGTGGGCGGAGTCGTCGTGGTAACGCTGCTGGCATTCACCGTGGCGCTCATGGTGCGGCACCGCGTCTGCGGTAACCGCGGCGACCGCGGGCGCCGCCGTCGTTGCCGAGGCGATGGGGCCCCGCCCCCGAAAGGCGGGGTCTCGAGAGTGTGCCAATCGAACGGCAACGGAGACATGATGATGGTGGTGCTGCCCAATGGGCTGGCGTCTAAGCAGAGAGAGGGCGGGGACAAAGAGGGCGGAGCCTCACTGCACAAACCTAAGCCCCTCCCCAAACCCAAGGTGGACGTGGAGCACTTCCGGTCTGGGGGCGGGGCAGTGGGGGCCGGAGGCGGGGTCACGACCCTCGCCCTCTGCGACAGGAACAGGAAGTTACCTCCTTACTCCCCGCAGCCAGACAGGCTGTCAGAGTATTACTCCACCTCCTCTACCCTTCCCCGCCAATCAAGAGCGGGCTCACAGGCCAAGCCCCGCCCAGACAGAGAGCTCGTCCAACAGGACGTCTTCGCCCTGGACAGGCCCATGGAGCTCTGCCATTGGAGGATCACTCAAGGGTGCGACAGATGGAACTCCTCCCAGGCCTATCAGAGCCCTCGATCCCCAAGCCCCGCCCCCCACGGCGCTGTGCGCTACAAACGCAGCAGCTCCCTCGACATGACGTCCTCGGTCGCCACGGCCGCCGTCGCCAAGCGCTACGGTCGCCACGGTTACGCCAAGCGTCTGAGCGTGATGCTGACCAGGCGGAGCCTCTCGCTACACGGAATGCTGGTCCAGTGCGCCTCGGCAACGAGCACCACTTCCTCGACGACCAGCGACGGAAGCGGCGACGTGGGGGTGTACGCGGGGGGGTTCCTGCATGCCTACAGCACCCCTGTATCGAGAGGGGGCGGGGGAGACAGGGGGAGGGAGAGGGGGAGAAAGAAAGAGACGGAGAAAGGGGAAAGGGAGAGTGACGACTCAAATGAGTTAGAAGAGAGTGTGGTGTAGAGAGAGAGAGAGAGAGAGAGAGAGAGAGAGAGAGAGAGAGAGAGAGAGAGAGAGAGAGAGAGTGAGAGAGAGAGAGAGAGAGAGAGAGAGAGAGTGTGAGAGAGAGAGAGAGAGAGAGAGAGAGAGAGAGAGAGAGAGAGAGAGAGAGAGAGAGAGAGAGAGAGAGAGAGAGAGAGAGAGAGAGAGAGAGAGAGAGAGAGAGAGAGAGAGAGCGAGATATAGAGAGAGAGGGAGAGAATGGGAAAGAGAGAGAGAGAGAGAGAGAGAGCGAGAGCGAGATATAGAGAGAGAGGGAGAGAATGGAGAGAGAGAGAGAGAGAGAGAGAGAGAGAGAGAGAGAGAGAGAGAGAGAGAGAGAGAGAGAGAGAGAGAGAGAGAGAGAGAGAGAGAGAGAGAGAGAGAGAGAGAGAGAGAGAGAGAGAGAGAGGGGAGAGAGAGAGATAAAGACGACGACAGAGTGGATCATTCTCAGATCCACGGTAACCGGGAGAGACGAGGAGCTAACTGGCTCTTCTCAGAGGACTGCAGTGTTTATCAGGATCAACAACAAACAGGGGTCACGCTGGGGTCGGCGGCCATGATGTCAGAGATGAGAAGGGTTCTGACATCGGCATCCTGGTCTGGAGTATAAACACAAACACACCGTCACGCTAGATCGATCAGACTTGAGTAATCGATCTGGAGGGCCCCTGCCTAGGATAACTGGAGGCTTTAGGACCCTGGGGGGAGGGGGGAGGGAGTCCCTAATCTTAATCTGGATTAACCTCGACAACAAACGCTAACGAGGATTATCTGGATTAGTGAAATTGGAGACTACTTGGTATTGATTGAATATAGAGAATGTGTGTGTTGTATTAGGTTGTGTGAGTGTGTGAGTGACAACGCTGGATCCATTGTGTCACGTGACTCATTTCATCCAATCAGACGGATGTTTTTTTTTGCAACGTGGCAAATTCCCATGGCAACAGACTGTGATCAGATCGATGTGATGGGATGTTTGTCGGTGGGCACCTGGGGATACGTCAGACGTGTCGCATGCTCACAGGACACTGACAGGAACATGAAGAAGAAGGGAGTCTCCATCTGTTACCTCCTCTCCTCCACTCTCCTCCTTCTCCTCCACCTCCACTCTCCTCCCCTCTCCTCCTTCTCCTCCTTCTCCTCCTTCTCCTCCACTCTCCTCCTTCTCCTCCTTCTCCTCCACTCTCCTCCGCTTCAAAACAAGGAGTCAAGTGCAATTCACTACATCCTGTTTTCCCGCTTAAGATAACATGGATTCAGACTATGATGGAGAGATGGAGGGAAGGAGAGAGATGGAGGGAAGGAGAGGGGTGGAGGGAAGGAGAGAGATGGAGGGAAGGAGAGGGGTGGAGGGAAGGAGAGAGATGGAGGGAAGGAGAGGGGTGGAGGGAAGGAGAGGGGTGGAGGGAGGGAGAGGGGTGGAGGGAGGGAGAGGGGTGGAGGGAGGGAGGGAGGGAGAGGGGTGGAGGAAGGGAGGAATGGAGGGAAAGGATGGAGAGAAGGAAGGAGGGATGCACTGTATCACAAATAGAATCTGTTATGCCTCATCTTTTGCCAAAGTGAATATTGTTGTCATGACGATGAATCTCTAACAATAAACAAAAATCTACTGTATGAAAAAACTAAACAAAAAATACTGTGCGTCTGTGTGTGTGTTACCACGGTAACAGCATTAAACGCTGCCTGTCTATAATGCAGCAAGGTTGGAGGGGTAGTGAGTGGGTACGTCCAGGGAGAGGGGGGAGGGGGGGGGGAGAAAAGAGAGAAGGAAGTTGAAAGAGAGGAGGAAGATGAAAGAAAAGAGACTGTGCAGGCTCCACCCTTATTACTCTCTCTCCCAGTCTCTCCCTCCGCTTACTCTCTCCTCCCCTCCCCCTCTCTCTCTCTCTCTCTCTCTCTCTCTCTCTGTGCCTGTCTCTACTCCTAAAGGATCAATGTTCCTCTTTCATGTCGTTGAGGGCCATCTGTGGAACCCAGATAATCGTGTGAGATGAGAGTGTGAACGAGGGATGGAGGGAGGGAGAGAGGGAGGAAGAGAGGGGTGGAGGGATGAGGAGAGCAGGGGGGAGGAGGAGAGCAGGGGGGAGGAGGAGAGGGATGAGGAGAGCAGGGTGGAGGAGGAAAGGGATGGAGGGATGAGGAGAGCAGGGGGGAGGAGGAGAGGGATGAGGAGAGCAGGGGGGAGGAGGAGAGGGATGAGGAGAGCAGGGGGGGAGGAGGAGAGGGATGAGGAGAGCAGGGGGGAGGAAGAGAGGGATGAGGAGAGCAGGGGGAGGAGGAGAGGGATGAGGAGAGCGGGGTGGAGGAGGAGAGGGATGAGGAGAGCAGGGGGGAGGAGGAGAGGGATGAGGAGAGCAGGGGGAGGAGGAGAGGGATGAGGAGAGCAGGGTGGAGGAGGAGAGGGATTAGGAGAGCAGGGGGGAGGAGGAGAGGGATGAGGAGAGCGGGGTGGAGGAGGAGAGGGATGAGGAGAGCAGGGGGGAGGAGGAGAGGGATGAGGAGAGCAGGGGGAGGAGGAGAGGGATGAGGAGAGCGGGGTGGAGGAGGAGAGGGATGAGGAGAGCAGGGTGGAGGAGGAGAGGGATTAGGAGAGCAGGGGGGAGGAGGAGAGGGATGGAGGGATGAGGAGAGCAGGGGGGAGGAGGAGAGGGATGGAGGGATGAGGAGAACGGGGGGAGGAGGAGAGGGGGTCGGTCTGGACAAAATGTTTGCTGCAGGGTTATTTTTGTCATGTTTGTGTTTTGCCACATTATATCCCAGCCAATAAAAACCCTTTCAAACAACACAGAGGGGTGAAATGAGGTGTGTGTGTGTGTGTATTATAATACTGTTCTCTCCTTCTCTGTCTCTCTCAGACACACACACACACACACACAGTTGTGTGACTGCAGACAGGGTGTTCTATGAGTACTAGCAAGAGTGACACCAGGGGAATATATGATTCGATTTGAGACTCACACACACCACAAACACAGACACACCACGGTAACCTTCCCACCTCTATGTCAGGGAGGGAAAACAGGAAGAAGAGAGAGAGAAAAAGTGAGAGAGAGAATGAGAGAGAGGGAAAGAGAGAAAATGAGAGAGGGAAAGAGAGAGAAAGAGAGAGGGAAAGAGAGAAAGAACGAGAGAGGGAAATAGAGATATAGAGAGCCCTGTAGCAAAGCAGTCATTTACGAGTCAGAGCAAAAGACAGATTTGAAGTGTGCTTATGTGTGTGTGTGTCTTTGTGTGTGTGAACTGCTAAGTGCAAACCCCCCTCTCGCAGTTTCCCGTTGGCAAATCTCTGGCCCAATTTGACTAATTACAAAGTGCTGAATGGCTTACAAACATGTACAGAGAATCATCACTCCTCGCTTTCTCTGCCTCGCTTTCTCTGCCTCGCTTTCTCGGTCTCTCCCGCTCTCTCTCTCTCTCCCTCCCTCTCTCTCTCCCTCTCTTCCTCGCTTTCTTTCTCTCTCTCTCTCCCTCCCTCTCTCTCTCCCTCTCTTCCTCGCTTTCTTTCTCTCTTTCTCTCCCTCGCTTACTCTCTCTTTCCTTCTCTTTCTCTCCCTCTCTTTCTCTTTCTCTTATTTCTTCTTCTCATATACTTACTTGGCCTTTTGACTTTGCTGACTTCCAAACAACTTACACATCATTACATGTTGTTAACTTTGCTAAGAACTAGCATGCTAACAAACATGAAATCCATAGGCCTATCTAACCTTGCTAACTGTACTAGCTTGCTAACAACATGAAATGTATAGGCCTATGTTACCTTGCTAACTGTACTAGCATGCTAACAAACATGAAATCCATAGGCCTATCTAACCTTGCTAACTGTACTAGCTTGCTAACAACATGAAATGTATAGGCCTATGTTACCTTGCTAACTGTACTAGCATGCTAACAAACATGAAATCCATAGGCCTATCTAACCTTGCTAACTGTACTAGCATGCTAACAACATGAAATGTATAGGCCTATGTTACCTTGCTAACTGTACTAGCATGCTAACAAACATGAAATCCATAGGCCTATCTAACCTTGCTAACTGTACTAGCTTGCTAACAACATGAAATGTATAGGCCTATGTTACCTTGCTAACTGTACTAGCATGCTAACAAACATGAAATCCATAGGCCTATCTAACCTTGCTAACTGTACTAGCATGCTAACAACATGAAATGTATAGGCCTATGTTACCTTGCTAACTGTACTAGCATGCTAACAACATGAAATCCATAGGCCTATCTAACCTTGCTAACTGTACTAGCATGCTAACAACATGAAATGTATAGGCCTATGTTACCTTGCTAACTGTACTAGCATGCTAACAACATGAAATCCATAGGCCTATCTAACCTTGCTAACTGTACTAGCTTGCTAACAACATGAAATGTATAGGCCTATGTTACCTTGCTAACTGTACTAGCATGCTAACAACATGAAATCCATAGGCCTATCTAACCTTGCTAACTGTACTAGCTTGCTAACAACATGAAATCCATAGGCCTATCTAAACTTGCTAACTGTACTAGCATGCTAGCATGCTAAGCCTAAAGTAGAAGATGGATCAGAAGTTCTAATATCACTTCAGTGGTCAGAGTCTAGGAACGGCCTGTGTTTTACCAGGAAGAGTGCAACAATACTATAACAATATTGAACAATAATAACATCTAAACTACAATTTCACATCCACAGACAAGGCCTGTAGCATAGAAGGCATGTATAAATCAATAATATAAGAAGAAGAAACAATATAATGCTGTTTGTAGCGGTCACTGGCTGACCCAGCAGAGGACAGAACAGCCAAAGGTCTGACATCCCTAGCTAACCATGCTAGCGTAGCCGCTGATGCTAATCCTGGCCCTCATGACCTTGTTTGTAGTCGGGCCTACACTCCATAAAAGATCCATGAACCCTGCTAACCCAGCTAACCCTGCTAGCAGGCTAACATGTAAATAATCCATAAACATTGCTAACCTTTGCTAACACACTCACACCTGCCTGAAGCAGTAAATGATACAGGAATGGAAATAAAGTTGAGAGAGCGAGACAAAGAGAGAGAGAAGGAGAGAGATTAACAGAAAATGACAGGAGCAGAAGAGAAGACAAAGAGAGATAGAAAAGAATAGAGAATGAAGAGAAGAAAATAGAAAAGAAGAGGAGAGGTAGAGGAGAGAAGGAAAGGATTAGAGGAGAAGAGGAAGAGAGGTGGAGAAGAGAGATGGAGAGGAGAGAAGAGGAGGAGAGAAGGAGGGAAGAGAAGGAGAGGTGAAGAGGTGAAAAGGAGAGAAGGAGAGGAGGAGAGAAGGAGAGGAGGAGAGGAGAGAAGAAGAGGAGGAGAGGAGGAGAGGAGAGAAGGAGAGGAGAGAAGATGAGGAGAGGAGAGAAGGAGAGGAGGATAGGAGAAGAGGAGGAGAGGTAGAGAGGAGCGAAGGAGAGGAGAGATGAAAAAAGAGAGGAACCAAAAGATGCCAGAGGAGAAACAGTATGTTCCCTCTCTTTCCTCCCTCTGTTCCTCGTTGTCCTTCTACCCATGAAACATTTACTCTGGCTTCATGTCGTTTCTCCTAAATCTCTCTGTTTACCTCCTTCCTGTCTCCAGTCCTCCCTCTATCAATCACTCATTAACACACACACACTCATTAACACACACACACACACGTAAGCACACACGTATACTTGTAAGCACACACCCACAGACAAGTGCACGCACAAACACACACACACACACACTGTGCTGATTGTCCACGACTGTGTTCATTGATGATCTCAACAGGGTCTCACCATCCTAATTAGGACCTCCCATCAGGCAGCTCCATGGAGCCATGGCTCTCCCCTCCCCTCCCCCCCGTCCCCTCCCCTCCCTCCCCTCCCCTCCCCTCCTCTCCCCTCCTCTCCTCTCCTCTCCTCTCCTCTCCCCTCCCCTCCCCTCCCCTCCCCTCCCCTCCCCTCCCCTCCCCTCCCCTCCCCTCCCCTCCCCTCCCCTCCCCTCCTCTCCTCTCCTCCCCTCTGAAGAGCAGAGTGTGTGTGTGTGTGTGTGTGAGAGTGTGTGTGCGTGAGTGAGTGAGTGAGTGTGCGTGCGTGTGAAAGAGTGAGTGAGTGTGCGTGAGAGATAATGTGTAAGAGAGAATGTGTGTGTGTGTGTGTACATGACTAAGCTTTAGATCGTTCCGGAGAGACAGAACATGTATTAAAATCCATAAATTAATTAGCATGTTTACTGACAACTAATTAAAACCATCACCCCTCCTGAAAGACTGCGTGTTTGGTGTGAGGGCACTTCCTGCACTGCTCTACTGTGTCCTCAGGCCAATTTCAGACCAACAGGCTACAAGGGAGTTTTTGTCTGGATGAAATGCATTGTGGGTTTTGTGGTCCAACATACTTCACATCTTCAAGGTTACATCTTTCTCCTCTGCCAGTCTCCTTTCTCTCTTGTTTTTCTCTTTCTCAATCTCAAGAGTGATTAGGATTCACACACACATTTCTGACCTGACCTGGAGAGACGAGACTTCATTATGAACACACACACACACACACACACACTTTTCCGAGGCTGAATTGACCAAGAAGAAAAGGGAGAAAGGAGAGAGAGCAGGAGAGGATGGATTGGGGATATGGTGAGTTACAGAGATATTTTCTCAGAGAAGCTTATATTAAACCTGCAGTCTGATAGTGATTCATATCTCTGATATAAAATAATATTCCTTTAACACTCTCGACATTTGTTACCCCTCTCTCTGTCTTCCTCTATTTCTCTCTCTCCCTCCCTCTCCTCATATCTTCCTATCTTTCTCTTTCTCACACATTTTTCTCTTTCAAATGTGCCTCTCCTCCCCCTCTCCCCCTCTTCCTCCATCTCTTCATCCTCCTCTTCCCCACCTCCTCTTCTCCCTCTCCCCCTCTTCCTCCATCTCTTCATCCTCCTCTTCTCCCTCTCCCCCTCTTCCTCCATCTCTTCGTCCTCCTCTTTCCCACCCCCTCTTCTCCCTCTCCCCCTCCCCCCTCTCTCTTTTAAGCCAGTCACAGCGATTCCAACCGTTAAATCCTGATTAAAGCATCAAAGTCTTGTTGACACCCTAAAACCCACTCACAGTGTGTGTGTGTGTGTGTGTGTGTGTGTGTGTGTGTTTAAACATGCCACCGCTGTCTGATAATGTCCAAGTTGTTTTGCCTTAAGATGAATGGCAGCTTTAGCTGGTATGTGTGTGTGTGACAGACAGCTCTGTGTGTGTGTGTGTGTGTGTGTATGTGCGTGTGTAAAAAGAGAGCTAATGCTCTAACTGTCACTTCTACATCGGGACAAGAACATCTCATTCTTTCTTCCTGTCACCCTCAATACCTCTCTCTTTTTCTCTCTCTCACTTTCCCTCCCTCCTCTCAGCCTCTCTCCCTTTCCCCCCTTCCTCCCCCTCCTCCACTCCTCAGTTCCCTTCTCTCCCACCAGTAACCAGTATGAAC
>NC_140385.1:2217500-2225000 GCF_054491055.1 Hypomesus nipponensis
ACTCTCCATTTCCATTAAACACATCATCCTTCTGTTCCTAACTAGGTCACTACACCTCCGCCTCTCCCTCTCTCTCTCCCCTCCCCCTCTCTCTTCCTCCCCCTCTCTCTCTCTCTCTGTCTCCTTCCTTTTCTCTCTCCTCTTGTCCTCTTCGTCTCATCCTGCATGCATTGTCTTTTTTCTTACTCTCTCTTTCTCTCCCTCTCGCTGCCCTCCCTTCTTCTCTCTCTCTCAAGTAGTGCTGTTCTTCTGAAAACTCATTAGCTGAAACAGAAATGACAGAGAGAGGAGGAAGGAGAGAGGGAGGGAGGGAGGGAGGGAGGGAGGGAGGGAGGGAGGGAGGGAGGGAGGGAGGGAGGGAGGGAGGGAGGGAGGGAGGGAGGGAGGGAGGGAGGGAGGGCAAGATAACAAAAGAGAAATGTAAGAGAGAAGGAGAGAGAGTGTGTATGGGTTATTTATTCAGGGCACACTCCTCTTCAACTTTCAACCCACTTTTTTTCTTTCACTCCCAATGAAAAAACTAGTTCCCTCCCTCCCTCTGTCTCCCTCTGTCTCCCTCTGTCTCCCTCCCCCTCTCTCTCTCTCTCTCTCTCTCTCTCTCTCTCTCTCTCTCTCTCTCTCTCTCTCTCTCTCTCTCTCTCTCTCTCTCTCTCTCTCTCTCTCTCTCTCTCTCTCTCTCTCTCTCTCTCTCTCTCTCTCTCTCTCTCTCTCTCTCTCTCTCTCTCTCTCTCTCTCTCTCTCTCTCTCTCTCTCTCTCTCTCTCTGCAGGTACCAACCCACAGGAGGATCTAGGATGGATGAGCATGTCTTTCAGCATCATCATGTCTGGGCAGAAGTCCTTGCATGGCTAGCATTAATGATGCTCACACACACCCACACACACACACACACACACACATATACACACACACTTCTACCCATCTCTTTCTGTCTCTCTTACTTTCCACCTTCCACTTTCTTCTTTCTCCCTCTCTCCTCCCCCCTTCTCCCTCTCTCCTCCCCCTTCTCCCCCTTCTCCCTCTCTCCTCCCCCCTTCTCCCCCCTCTCCCTCTCTCCTCCCCCCTTCTCCCTCTCTCCTCCCCCCTTCTCTCTCCCTCTCCCCTCCTCCTCCCCCCTCCCCTGACCCTGTATCTCTCTCTCTTGATCCTCCCCCTTTCCTTGGGGGGGGGGGGGGCGAAGCCTTTACACCTCCGACTTTTCACTGTGTGCCAACTCTCAGCTCTCTCACACACACACACACGCGTGGACGCACAGATGCACAGACACACACAGGTGCAAAACACACACCCATAGCTGCGAGTATCACATTTCACACCAACTGCACACACACACACACACACACACAGCGAACACACAACACTGCTGGTGCAATCTTTCTCTTCTTCCTTCGCTCTGTTTCACTCCCTCATCTCTCCATCCACCCTCTTCATCCCTCCGTTCCCTCCCCAAGAGCTCTCTTCATCTCTGGAACGAGGGATGAGGGCTGGAGCCATCTGCTGGAGCAGATAACAGCCTACACACACACATCCAACACACACTCTCTCACACACGCACACACACAAACAAACAGCCACAATTAAATGGAGGGAAGGAAAAATTATGAGATGAGGGGATGGAGGTTGAAAGATGGAGACAAGAGAGAAAGAGAAGGGGGAGAGAAGAGAGGGAGAGCGAGTGGGAGAGAGAGAGAGAGAGAGAGAGAGAGAGAGAGAGAGAGAGAGAGAGAGAGAGAGAGAGAGGACATAAGTTCATGTTCTGGCCACACCCTTAGAGAATACGACTGAGAGCCTAGCTCTCACTGTTACTGAATAATACACACACACACACAGACACAAACACATAGACACACACAGACAACCACACACACTCCCAGGACTAAGTGTCATCTTTACTATATTCAGTCCTGAGAAGAGAGACTACTTCAGAGTCACCAAAGGAGGGAGGAGGGAAGAAATGAACTAGATGAGAGAGCAGGGCAGAGGTGAGAGAGAGAGAGAGAGAGAGAGAGAGAGAGAGAGAGAGAGAGAGAGAGAGAGAGAGAGAGAGAGAGAGAGAGAGAGAGAGAGAGAGAGAGAGAGAGAGAGAGAGAGAGAGAGAGAGAGAGAGAGAGAGAGAGAGAGAGAGAGAAAGCATGATGGATGGAGACTCAAGGAGAGGAAGAGGGAGGTATATTAAAAACAAGAGAGGAATGAGAAGAGGTGAGGATAAAGGAGTTAGGGAGAAGGTGGAAGGAGAGAGACATGAGGAATGACAGAAGGAGGGAGGGAGGGAGGGAGGGAGGGAGGGAGGGAGGGAGGGAGGGAGGGAGGGAGGGAGGGAGGGAGGGAGGGAGGGAGGGAGGGAGGGAGGGAGGGAGGGAGGGAGGGAGGGAGGGAGGGAGGGAGGGAGGGAGGGAGAGCACTCCTAGGGGTGAACTAATGTGAGATTTGATTTTGACAGGAGAGAACATGCACACACACACACACACACACACACACTCTGCTGAAACAACAGATTTCTCAGTTCCCACCAAACAAGAACCTCAATGCCAATGTACCCATATCCAGCCATGACCCCACCCACCTGTCAACTAATTTAGATACATCACACACACACACACACACACATACACACAGTCACTATTTAAACACACACCAACGATAAATCCAGGTTTGTTCCAAAATCAGTGATGACATCTACGATGATGATGGTGACGATGATGATGGTGATGACGTATAATTACGGTTGTCAATGGCAACAGCACACCCTCAGGGAGAGGAGTATTTACACAAATGAGGTGTTAGTGTGTTCTGTCTGCAGATTGGTACAGAATGTCTCTGAATGTCCCTTCTTTCTCCTCTCCTCTCCCCTCTCCCCCCCTCCCCTTCCGTCCCCTCTCCTCTCCTCCCCTTCCGTCCCCTCTCCTCTCCTCCCCCCCTCCTCCTCTCCTCCTCTCCTCTCCTCTTCTCTCCTCTCCTCCTCTCCTCCTCTGCTCTGCTCTCCTCCCCTCCCCTCCCCTTGGTGTGTGTGTGCGTATGTAGGTGTGTGTATAGGTGTGTGTGTGTAGGTGTGTGTGTGTAGGTGTGTGTGTGTAGGTGTGTGTGTGTAGGTGTGTGTGTGTGTGTGTGTGCGTACCTCCAGGCGTCCTGTGTCAGGCTGGAAGCCCCTGCTGGGGTCCTCAGTAGTGACCCTGGCCTGGATGCTGCAGCCGTGCACCCTCACCCCCCCCTGGCTGAGGCCCAGCTCAGGGAGGCTGCGGCCCGCACACACACTCAGCTGGGCCTGGACCAGGTCCACACTGCAGACAGGGGGCACAGGGCAGGGGGTTTATCACACACACAGATAGACACACACACACACAGACACACACACAGACTGACACACAGACAGATAGACACACAGATAGACAGACACGGACAGACACACAGATAGACAGACAGACAGACACACAGACAGTCAGACACACACACAGACAGATAGACACACAGACTGACAGACACACAGATAGACACACACATAGACACACACACACACAGACACACAGACAGTCAGACACACACACATATAGGACCACACACAAGCCCTTTCAGTGCCTAAAGAACATGAAAAGCACATTAGCAGAATATATATCTGGGAGATGCATGTCACGTACACTGAGAGCCTAGAGCAGGAAGACAGAGAGAGGACGTGTGTGTCTCTCTCTGAGTGTGTGTATGTCTGTGTGTCTGTCTGTATACATGTGTGTGTGTCTCTGGGTTTGAGTGTGTATGTTCACCAATGAATATATTTTTCAAACAGCCTCGAGGCTGAAGCTATTTCTCGTTTGAGATAAACTCACTTCTAAATAAATGACTGCAAAAACACACAGATAAAGAAGCAGAGATGAAAAACACAGTTGAAGCATTGAGAGAGAGAGAGAGAGAGAGAGAGAGAGAGAGAGAGAGAGAGAGCCTGAGAGAGAGAGAGAGAGAGCGTGAGAGAGAGAGCGTGAGAGAGAGCGTGAGAGAGAGAGAGAGAGAGAGAGAGAGAGAGGAAATGGGATGTTATATCTTGGGTAGCATTTTGACATCAATTCACCAGAGGTAAACAGAACCAGAATAAACTACGTAAACAAACAATGGGAAGTTTTCATATCAACACACACACACCACAAACACCACACACACACATCATATCTCATCATGTCTCATTGGCATCAACACAGAACATCCGTAATTAATTTCTGTCTTGGTTTGTTATGATGGGGAGAGGAGGAGGGAGGAATAGAGAGAGCTGGAGGAAGGGGATGGAGGGAAGGAGAGAAGAGAGGAAGTAAGGAGGGAGGAAGGGGATGGAGGGAAGGAGAGATGGAGGGAGAGAAAGAGAGAGGAAAAGCAGTGAGGAAAACAACATAAAAATTGTTATGATCATATATTTAATAGCATGTATTATTATTATTATTATATATATGGTCTGCTCTACAAAACAAGATCTCAGACTGTAGGTTTGACCTTGTGCAAACACACATATTGACACACAAACACAGGTACACACACCCTGACACGCACACACACACACACCCTGACACGCACACACACACACACCCTGACACGCACACACACACACACCCTGACACCCACACACACACACACCCTGACACGCACACACACACACACACCCTGACAGAGAGCTATGAGTAAGAGGAAGAACGTGATGGAAAAAAGAACAAGTGGAGAAAAAAACTGCTGAAAGAGAGAGAGGGGAGAAAGTGGGAGAGAGAGAGAGAAAGGGAGAAAGTGGGAGAGAGAGAAAGGGAGAAAGTGGGAGAGAGAGAGAGAGAGAAAGAGAGAAAGTGGGAGAGAGAGAGATGTGCGTGGGGAGAGAGAGAGAGAAAGGGAAAGAGAGAAAGTGGGAGAGAGAGAGAGAAAGAGAGAAAGTGGGAGAGAGAGAGATGTGCGTGGGGAGAGAGAGAGAGAAAGGGAAAGAGAGAAAGTGGGAGAGAGAGAGAGAAAGAGAGAAAGTGGGAGAGAGAGAGAGAAAGTGGGAGAGAGAGAGATGTAATCCAGGTGTTCTGTGTTTATTTCAATACACCTCCTTCTTCTATGTAACTTACATCATGTTGGAACACACACACACACATACACTGTGCATACATAAAAACCACCCACACGCATAAACACATGCACACAGATATAATTACACACCCACCAGTCACACACACATAAGATACACACTCAGTACACACATACCGAGATTACTATTCACAACAGATGCTCGACAAACACACTGAGAAGCACGGGGAGTTACCATGCTGAATAGATGACATTAGACTGTGTGTGTGTGTGTGTGTCAGTGTGTGTGTGTATCAGTGTGAGTGTGTGAGTGTGTGTGTATCAGTGTGTGTGTGTCAGTGTGTGTGTGTCAGTGTGTGTGTGTGTATCAGTGTGAGTGTGTGAGTGTGTGCGCAACACAGTTCACCTGACCCCCCTCCCTACACCTTCATGAATATTCAAAAAAAGAAAAGAATAATTCATGCTGAAGCTAAGATTCTCTAACCCACACATTTTCGCATTTCATGCACATTCACACACACACCCTCACACTCACACACACACACACACACACACTCACACACACACACACACACACACACACACACACACACACACACTCCCCTCCTGTTCTGCATATTCACTGTATGTCTCCGATCCACAGCATGTCGTCTGTTAGACTCAGAAGTTACATTTAGATCACTGCTTGGTGCGACTCCTGATTAATTATACATCATGACTCACATATGTGTGTGTGTGTGCGCATGTGTGTGTGTGTGTGTGTGTGTGTGTGAGAAAGAGACAGGAGGAGGGGGGAGGGGGAGGGAGGAGAAAAAAAAGGAGGAAAAAAAAGGAGAAAGGTGTTGTAGGTGAGTTAGGAACAATAGGAATGATAATGGTCCTGAGGAGAGTGACACCTCGTCGTTATGGTGATGAGAATGACACATCGTTGCTATGGTGACGGAGCCTTTGTTTGACATCTCCTCCTCTTTAATCACCCAGATCATGTTCCATGCACACAACAAAACTCCCATGCACACACACACTATATGTAGTATTATTTATTGCACATATTGGATAAACTCTCTCACACACCCACACCCACACTCACAAAGACACTCACACAGACACACTATATATATTGTATTGATTGAACCTGGCGCCTTCATTAGACAGTAAATACGAGCATGACTCAGCAGTCCTGCCTGAGTTCAACGCTTAAAGGAACAGAACACAGAACCTGGTGTGTCTGGGGGGGTGGGGAGAGGGGAGAGAGGTGAAGGGTGAGGGGGAGGAGAGAGGGAGGAGGAGGGGAGAGGGGAGAGAGGAGAGGGGTGAGGAGAGAGGGAGGAGGAACTTCGGCCTCTCATAGGAACTTTCCTTATTTAGCTAAACTCCCATGGTAATCCTCTCTCCCCTCTCCCTCTCTCCCTCTCTAACTCTCTCCCTCTCTACCTCTCTTTCTCCCCCTCCCTCCCTCCCTCTCTCCCTCTCTTTTTTTCAAAATGTTCTGAGGAAGATGGACGGTGCTAATTAGCAAATCTGTGTCCTGTCACACACACTAACATCCACACAGACAGGTGCAATAAAGAGGAATCATTGGATGAGAGAAGGAGGTCTTCTGATTGTCAACAGCCTGGTTTCACAAACACATACACACACATACGCACACACACACACACACACACACATAAACAATCGTGCAATGATGGTGTTAGTTAGACTGACAGACACATGGTCTGTAGTGTGTGTGTGTGTGTGTGTGTGAGACAGGGGGAAAGAGAGAGAGATGGAGAGACAGGAGGAGGAGGGGATGGAAGTGGGATACAAGGGATGAAGGAGAACCTGAGGGAAATATGGAGAGATGGATGAAGGGAGGGGAGAGGAGGAGAGAGGGACATACTGAGAGAAGGGGAGAGAGAAGGAGAGAGGGGGAGAGAGGGACATACTGAGAGAAGGGGAGAGAGAAGGAGAGAGGAGGAGAGAGGGACATACTGAGAGAGGAGGAGAGAGAAGGAGAGAGGAGGAGAGAGAAGGAGAGAGGGGGAGAGAGAAGGAGAGAGAAGGAGAGAGAAGGAGAGAGAAGGAGAGAGAAGGAGAGAGAAGGAGAGAGAAGGAGAGAGGGGGAGAGAGAAGGAGAGAGGGGGAGAGAGAAGGAGACAGGGGGAGAGAGAAGGAGAGAGGGGGAGACGACAGCAGAAAGAGGAATGAACGGACACACACATACATACACACACACAAACGGTTCACATTATCAAAGTGGCTATGCTTGAAAAAGAATTAATAATGGAGTAAGAGACAGAGAGAAAGAGAGATGGAGAGAGGGCGCGAGGGAGGGATAGATAGAGAGATAGATAGAGAAGGAGAGGGTTAGAGAGAGAAGGATAAATCTGTTTCCTGAGGGGCTGAAGGGGAGTGGAGGACGAGAGAGAGGGAAGGGAGGAGGGGTAGAGGAAGAGATTGATGAAAGGATGAAAGAGGGAGGACGAGA
>NC_140385.1:2237500-2242500 GCF_054491055.1 Hypomesus nipponensis
GTGTTGCAGCGTGTGTGGTTGAGTGTGTGAGTGTGTGTGAGCATGCGGGACACTGTCGTCAAATTCACTTATGAAGTGTGTACAGTGCAGTACAGTATGTCAGCCAGTGATTCTGTTGTAAACATTAGTGTAGGACTGTGGGCGGAGCCTCACCTCGGTTTGCCACCAACACCTTTTTGATTGGACGATACGTGACGGTCGGTTTGGAGTGGGTGAAGCGTAACAGGACACGCCTCCTTCTGACGACCATCAGGCCCCGCCCCCCCCTCAACACCCCCAGACACTGGAACACCATACTGGAGGAGAGAGAGAGAGAGAGAGAGAGAGAGAGAGAGAGAGAGAGAGAGAGAGAGAGAGAGAGAGAGAGAGAGAGAGAAAGAGAAAGAGAGGGATATCTTTGGTCAGCAACAAATTGTGTCTAAACAGTGTAATTGACAACTGGAGAGATGTGGAACTTCCTTATAATAGCCCCACTGAATCTCCCAGACAATAAAGTCTTCACTCACTCACTCTCTCACACACACACACACACAGGTTCACACACCCACACACACACACAAACACCTTGTTCAGCACAGAGGGGCTGGCAGCTCTATAAACAGGGACATGTTTGATAGTACTCTGTCTGGGGCTGCATTACTTCTACTGTCTATCCAGCACTGTTCCAGTCCTCCACTGTCCTCCACTGCCCCCCGGTGGTCTTACCTGGTACTGGAACCACTGGTCCCTGTTCCTCCTCACCTCTCCCCCCACTTCTCTCCCCTCCTCCCCTCTCCCCTCCTGCCCTCTCCCCCCTTCTGTCCCCTCCTCCCCTCTCCTCTCGCCTCCCATGCGCTCCTCTCTTCCACTCTCTCCCCTCCTCCCCTCTCCTCTCCTTTTTTATATCTTAGGAGCTTTAAAGAAAAACTTGTTCTAAGGTGTTGCCCATGACAACATCAAAATGACATAAACACAGGTGATGAAGCCCGATGTCTGAGTCTGTGTTCAACTGATCTGATTGGTTCTGAGTCTGTGTTCAACTGATCTGATTGGTTCTGAGTCTGTGTTCAACTGATCTGGTTTAGACAGAGGGAGTATTCTTATGTCACACACTGACACAATGAAGAATCCACAATGTCACGTATTGATACTTGATTAGGAGTGATTGGATCAAATCGTTTAGAGTGTGTGAGTGTGTGTGTGTATGTGTGAGTGTGTATGCGTGTATGTGTGAGTGTGTGTTTTAGAGCTAACAGTTTCAGTGTGTGTTTCGAAAAGGCAACAGAACTTTGAACTCCCGGAGTTAATAGGTGACCCAAGTCTTTTCTAATGAACACTTAAGACCACACACACTTACTCACCCACACACTCACTCACCCACACACTCACTCACCCACACACTCACTCACCCACACACTCACTCACCCACACACTCACTCACCCACACACTCACTCACCCACACACTCACTCACCCACACACTCACTCACCCACACACTCACTCACCCACACACTCACCCACACACTCACTCACCCACACACTCACTCACCCACACACTCACTCACCCACACACTCACTCACCCACACACTTACTCACCCACACACTCACTCACCCACACACTCACTCACCCACACACTCACTCACCCACACACTCACTCACCCACACACTCACTCACCCACACACTCACTCACCCACACACTCACCCACACACTTACTCACCCACACACTCACCCACACACTCACTCACCCACACACTCACTCACCCACACACTCACCCACACACTCACTCACCCACACACTTACTCACCCACACACTTACTCACCCACACACTCACTCACTCACACACTCACTCACCCACACACACACAGTCACATGTGGGGACTCCATCTAGAATAAGTGTGTGCTAAAGTTTGACATATTTGTCATAAAATCCCTAAATGAATGCAAACCTTCTGCGCCTTTCCCCTCTCTCCCTCCCCATCTCTCTCTCTCTCTCTCTCTCTCTCTCTCTCTCTCTCTCCCCCCATATCTCTCCCTGTCTGTCTCTCTCCCTGTTCGTACATCGGTTAAGTGGATGGCAAGCCTGCTTATGTGTGCATTCTTTGTCTGTGTGTGTGTGTGTGTACGTTTGTGTGTGAGCATGTGTATGTCTCTGTGTGTCTATTGAAGTGGAATAATATCACACTGTTGTAATTATGAAGATGAAGAATGAGTATGGATTATATGATGAAGAATGCCATTTAATCACTTTTATACTTTATACATATACACTTTATATGTTATATCTTATACCTTTAAATGTTACACTATTGAAAAAGCCTGATGCAAAGTTGTTGACTGTTTAGTATTTCCCCTAAGATATAGAAGGAGAAGTAAGCCCAAAAGTGTTAATCTGGATGATTGTGGATGGGTGTGAGAAATCTATGTGAGCAAGTTCCTATCATATGAAAAACTACAAGACCCAGCAGTAATGAGGCCGGAGCCCAGTGTAACTGGCCGTCAAGGTCAGAATAGGTCTACAAAAAATAGATGACTTCTCTATGCACCTGCGATCTGAATCTCTCAGAGAGAGAGATCCAATCAGAAGTAAAATAAATTGTGACAAAACAAATATTGTACCAATAGTAAAACTTACAGAACTGATAAGGTTTTGATATAAAAGAGAGTGTTTGGAGAGAATTTCTTCAGTCTGGTTCTGCAGAATCACACTCACGTTTTTTTGGAATCACCCTACCTTTTGGGATTCTAATAAAACTCTTTGCATCAAACTCTGTCAGATTTCCTGTGCTGTTTCAAACTTGGAGAATTTTTTGATCCAAGACTTAGACTTAGTACGTTGAATTTTAACTTCTTCACTATGCGTGTGTAAATGTGTGTGCTGCAGGAACAAACACCATTAGATAGCTCCTCCGTGTTGATACTGTGATCTTCACACCTGGCAGCGTCCTTTTCCCCATTAATACAACGACTCTGGCAAACAACATAACACCTAGCTTACCTCTCTTTACAATTTGTGCTTACTGCACCGCTGATGGAAAGGTGGTCTTCTTTGATCGCTCAAATTAAATTTTGCCTTCAAAGCGAACTGTTTGGCTTCCGTGTGAACATTTTGTTGAAGATCCAAGTGGTGGAAATTGTTGGGAATTGCTGCCCTACAGCAACATGTCATGGCAAAAAAAAAAATGTGAGCGATCAAAGTGTCCATCCTTCAGTGGGCACACATTGTAAAGAGAGATAACCTGCTTAACCTGACTACCACGGCCAGGCCAGGTGAAGTTTGTGACTTAATAACCAGAACAGGTTATGTTAACCCTAGCTATTGCTCTCTTTTTAACCCTTCACTCAGGTTGTGCAACTTCTCGCTTTTTTTCCATTTACCGATAACAGGTCGCCCTCGCGGAGATCTCTCCCATTTCCAGATTTTTGTAAGAAACTGGGAAATATATGTTACATTACATTATCCATAGGGAACAAATAGGACCAATTTTTAAGTGAGTTAACATGAAAGCAAGCGGACAGATAATTGAGTACATAAAAATGTAGCTAAAAAATTTAAAATAGTTAGCTAGCTAGCTAGCCTGGCTAGCTCTAACATAGGGTTCAAAGGTTCAATAGGGTTAATCTAGGGTTCAAATTCTTAATAGCTAGAGCTAGCCTAGCTTGCAGTTAGATAAACCTCACCTTCATGTAGCTCGAACCGTACAATTTAAACCCCTTTTCGCTCTTGCTTGAACAGCAGCAACATTTATTCCTATGAACATCGTTGATTGCCATTTTGGGAAGACAACCCGAACTCCTCCTAAAAACTGGCATTGTGTTTGAGAAGTAACGGCCGCTGCAGGAAGTTGTTTCGGTCATGATGAATTAAAAGCTAAATGTTATTTATAAGAATTGTAATAAACATGTGGTTAGAGTTTTGTGGACTGTATTCATCCTTCACCGAGAATCGAACACACCGTCACCATCCCTGAATTCCCATGCGCGACCACTACCAGCTACCCGTACGCATCGCTATTCATTAACGATCACCGATTCACACCGGCTACACAAACTCGATTTTTATATATTTTTCAACCTGTAGAAAAAAAAGGCACATTTGTATTCAAATTTCAAAAAAAAAAAATTCAATGTCTAGAAACTTTTGTCACAACTTTTGTTCGAAAATATTTTTTCCACCTGTAGAAACTTTTTTGTCAACTTTTTGGGGAAAAATATTTTCGACCTTTCGAAACCTTTATTTTGAAAACTTCTTTCGAAACCCTTTTTTCAACCTTTCGAAACTCGTTAGTTTACTATCTACAAAACTAGATAGGTCAAGTATCAAATTATCGGTATAGCTATCAGCTAATTACCCATCTAGCTAGGTAGGCTAAGTCTTGAGAGAGTTGACTAAAATCAATTACGCTCAAAGAGATTTGCAAGTGTGAAACTGGATGTAAACGCGGAATAAAGATTAGTATCTCCAAAACCTGATTTTCAACTCACAGAATAGATTTTTTTTCTCCAAAACCATTCACGTTTTTTCCTAATTTGATTTCGAAGATAGGCTACCAATCTTTATTCAGGGTTTCTTTTGTGCGATCTTGAAAATCAGGTTTCTAAGATACAAAACTTTTATGCACTTTGAAAATCAGGTTTTGATATCAAATCTAGGCTATATTCCGCGTTTAGCCTACATCCAGTTTTAAACGTGCACATAATTTTTTGACCTTATTTACCTTTGTTACTAACTAGCTAAATAGATAATAACCCTAACTTATAACTCTTGAGTCTAAGTTACTAATCAAATGATTGACTTAATATGTTAGTTTACCAATACACCTCAGCTACTAGATCACACGTGCGTACCAAGGCTAATCTTGGATGTTGCCACGAAAGATACAGTACACGCTGTACAGTAACACATCAATAACAAAACTTACGTTCAAGTTACCCAAGACTAAAAGCACATCACACACACATGCATAAACACACATTATACACACACACATGCATAAACACACGTTATACACACACAC
>NC_140385.1:2245000-2250000 GCF_054491055.1 Hypomesus nipponensis
AGACCTTTGGAACAAGTAGACCCTTCTAGAAGTCTAGAACTCTAGCGCCACAGGACCGGTCCCTTAGTTCCCACGGCGACTCCCTGCATCGCTTTCCCTTCCGGGTCATAGTAGAACGCCGTGGGGTCAGAGGTCAGTCTGAAGGACTCCCAGGATTGGTGGGGAGGCAGGAGAGGGGCGGGTGCAGGAGAACTCTGATTGGCTACAGTGTGACTGTTGGCGCCGGGGCCTGGCAGGTAGGCTGGAGAAGCCTGGGGCTGGAGTAGATGGTTGGCCAGGGTCGGGGCCAGGTTCTGGGCCAGGTTGAGGGTCAGGAGCTGTTGGTGCTGCTGGGCCCTGTCGCCCCAGTCCTCCTGGACCTGGCGGTGGATCTTCATGTGGGCGTTGCGACTCTTTATCTTGTAGAACACTCTGGGAGGGAGGGAGGGAGGGAGGGAGGGAGGGAGGGAGGGAGGGAGGGAGGGAGGGAGGGAGGGAGGGAGGGAGGGAGGGAGGGAGGGAGGGAGGGAGGGAGGGAGGGAGGGAGGGAGGGAGGGAGGGAGGGAGGGAGGGAGGGAGGGAGGGAGGGAGGGAGGGGGAATAATGGAAAGAGAGAGACAGCGTTTTCAAGGAGGTTTAATCATTAGTATATTTCGATGATAAAAAATACAATGACAATCTCTACGAAGACAATGATGACAGCTTCAGCCTCTCAAGGTCTCACTCACTTTCCACACTGCTTACACGGGAAACAGCTGTCCAATGGGGAGGCAGGAGCCAGTGCAACCTGTTTAGCCATTGGATTAGGGACCAAGACCATCTATGACAGCAAGCAGACATGATGGCTTGGAATTAGCTTCTATTAAATTCACTGCCAAGTTATTATTTGCTATAATGTTGAATATCATGCAATGCCATAAATTGTTATCGATGCTATGCTATGCTATTTTACTGTTTGTTATGCTATTTTACTGCATGCTATGCTATGCTGTGCTATGCTATGCTATGCTATGCTATGCTACGCTCTCAGTAAACCTTACACTCATCTGTTCCTTCATCTCTCGTTCCACCTCCTCTCTGTGTCTCCGTTGTTTCTCAGGGAGCCTCTTGCACAAGTAGAAGAATTCCACACACTGACTCACACTCTTTGACCGCACCTGGAACACACACACACACACATATCAACACACAGTAAAACACACACACACACTCTTTGACCGCACTTGGAACACACACACACATGTCAACACACAGTAAAACACACTGACACATGCTTTTTGACCTCACCTATCCCTCTCTCTCACACACACACACACACACACACACACACACACACACACACACACACACACAGGTAAGAAGAGTGTACCAGGCGGTGGATGGTGTAGAAGTCCCTGCCGTGTGTCTCCAAGGCTGAGAAGAACACACTCCTCTCTCCCACACTCCACACATCACTACCTGAGAGGGGAGGGGGGAGGGAGGGGAGAGGGGAGAGGGGAGAGGGGAGAGGGGAGAGGGGAGAGGGGAGAGGGGAGAGGGGAGAGGGGAGAGGGGAGAGGGGAGAGGGGGTGGAGGGAGGGGGGAGGGGAGGGGAGGGGAGGGGAGGGGAGGGGAGGGGAGGGGAGGGGAGGGGAGGGGAGGGGAGGGGAGGGGAGGGGAGGGGGGAGGGAGGGAGGGAGGGAGGGAGGGAGGGAGGGAGGGAGGGAGGGAGGGAGGGAGGGAGGGAGGGAGGGAGGGAGGGAGGGAGGGAGGGAGGGGGGAGGGAGGGAGGGAGGGAGGGAGGGAGGGAGGGAGGGAGGGAGGGAGGGAGGGAGGGAGGGAGGGAGGGAGGGAGGGAGGGAGATAGGGAGGGGGGAGGGAGAGTGAGTTTCTCCTCAATTATTTTTGGTGAGAGGGATGTGTGAGGGGTGAGTAAGGGGTGAGAAAGGGGTGAGAGGGGTGAGGTTACCAGAGTAGTGGTAATCTCTCGTTGGTGACATCTGAAATAAGAGCAGCATCTCCAATGTGGCCTGGAGAGAGAGAGATAGAAAGAGAGAGAGAAAGAGAGAGAGAGAGAGATGTAGAGATGTAGAGATGGGGAGACAAAATGAAAGACAGGCAGATATAGAATAGAGACAGAGAGATGGAATGAATTTAGGAATAACCGAATGAGTCAATGACAGAATGACTGACTGAATGAATGCCTGGCTGCCTGGCTGGCTGGCATCTCACCATGGTGTCTCCTTGACAGAGGTGCAGGCAGTGCAGGGCAAGCTCTGTGTTGCTGCCCCCTCCTGGCAAACAGCTGGAACTACACACCGACATCAGCTCCTCCACTGGCACGCACACACACACACACACAGTCACACACACATGTTATTGGAGAGCTTCATGTCTACATTGTAGACGGTTCTTCAGGTTATGATGAACTAACATCACGTGATCTCAACACGGCTGTTACCTTTCTCTTGTTCCTCATTGATCTCCGCCCACGGCTGCCATAGCAACTCCTCCCATTGCGATTCGTCTGACCATGCCTCCATTGCATCTGACCCCGCCCCTTCCAGGAAGTAATCTGGAAGGTCTGCTTGGAACCCTGGTCCAACATTAATAGAACTGGTGGGGAGAGAGGGAGGGAGATGATGGGGGAGAGAGGGAGGGAGATGTGAGAGGAGGGGAGAGACGATGGTGGAGAGAAGGAGGGAGATGGGGGAGAGAAGGAGGGAGATGGGGGAGGAGGGGTTGAAAAGAGAGTAGTAACACAGGGAAGTGATCAGACATGAGTTTGAGAGACTCAGGGTCATTTTGAAAATCAATCTTTTTTTTCAAACTCACGGTACTGAACGATACCCTCCCTCTCCTCCCCTCCACCCCATCCCTCCTTCACCGAGATGGAGGGAGGAGAGGGAGGAGAGGGAGGAGAAGAGCCCTGTGGACCCGCGCAGGGGGTTCAGCATCGGAGGAGGAGTGTAGGGCCCCGCCCACTGTCCTCTTTCTCTCTGGAGGATGCTGGGAAACGGAGTTCCTGTGTATACCACCAAGGGAGTTGTAGTCTGTTAGGAGAGAGAGAGATTTTTAAAAGAAGAAAGGTCCTTTCCCTCCAAATAAGAAATAGTATTGTATTTGCAAAAAAAAAAATCCAGATCACCCCTAGGTGTCAGTGTTGCACCTATAGTTTTCCTAGTTGGGAATTAGTGGTCACGTTGCATTGATCAATCAACATTTATATACTGAGCATTTTTAAAAACAACCATGGTTGACCAAAGGAAATAATTATTGTATGCAACAAAGAATGCAACAACTAAAAGTAGGTTACAAAAGAACGATGCATGATGTCATGTAGATAAAAGCGTCAGCGTGCCTTACCTGGAGTTGTGATTGGCCGGCTTGACTGCTCACCACTTCCTGTAGGGCCGTATAAGGACTTCCCTTCTCTGCTGTTTGAGAGTGTTGTCTGGGGTGAGTGGGGATGGGCGGATGAGAAGATGAAAGGAGGGAGGGATGGAGGGAGGAGTGTGATGAGGAAGGGTAGATGGAGGGATGGAGAGAGGGAGGAGGAGGAGGAGGAGGAGGAGAGGAGACAAAGGGCACAGCCATGCCTGCTTGCTTGTTATAAGAGTGGGAGGAGCCAGAGTGACAGTTTGCCACGTTGCCCTCGACAACGCCCGCATCGCCTGACTGCTGCAGCCAATGGGAAAGCGGGAGTTGCCATGTGAATGTGGAGGGGTGCCCGGAGGAGAAGGGCTGGAGGGAGGAGGTGTAGAACTGGACTGTACCATCCAGACCCCCCTCCCCCACCCCGCAGGAGATTCCAGTTGAGGGGGGGGAGGGGTCGGGTTTGGGGGGAGAGAGGGAGGGAGGGGGGAGGGGCGTGGGAGGAGGACTGAGGACCAGGGGGAAGTGGTGAGGAGGGTGAGAGGGGTGAGGAGTGGGAGTCTGGGGTAAAGCGGGGTGACTGAGGGTGCCGTCTGACGACAACAAGTCTAGGACGCTGCTGTCGAAGCTGTTCAGAGCTTTCCGCCTGGAGTAGAACGCCTCACAGAACGAGTCCAGGCGCTGTGCGGGGTCCTGGTGGGGGTACCTCACCACCACCAAACCCCCAGCCTCGGGAGCTTGATCCTGGGCAGAGGCACTCACCCAAGCCCCAGGCTTCAACTGGGCCTCCGGGAGATCCACCGCAGGACCCCCAGCAGAGAAACCCTCTTCTGGGTCAAACCCTCGGGGGTCGAAGCCTCCGCTGGAACCGTTGGACTCTAATCTGAGGTCTCCTCTCCTGGACTCTACTGTTCCTCTACTGTCGGAGCTGGAGTATCGGTTGAAGAAGACTCCAGTACTGCCTCCTCTCTCCTCCCTCCTCCCTCTCTCCTCCTCCATCCCTCTCTCCTCCCTCCTCCCTCTCTCAAAGTCTCTGAAGAAGACGTCATCCGCGGAGGAGGTGCCGTCGTCCGCTCTGTGGACCTCATCCCCTCCCCCCCTGCTGCTTCCCACCTCCCCCCAGCCAACCTCCCCCCTCTCTCCCTCCTCCCTCTCCCCCCAGTCCTCCCCCCTCTTCTTCCTCCCTCTCCCCCCAGCACTCCTCCCCCCTTTCCCCCCTACGCCCTTCGAACCAGCACTGGACAAATCGCCCTCCTCCTCCTCTCTCCGCTCCCCCACTTCCTCCTCCTCTTCCACCTCCGTCCATCCGGTCTCTCTCTCCGTCCCTTTCGAGCGACTCCTCTCTGTCACCCCCAGTCCCACCCCTGCTCCTGCTGGCTCCACTCCCCTGAAAAAAGTTGCTAAAACTGGGGATCGAGGTCTCTCCACAGCTCTCCAGGAGCTCCAGGGGAGGTCTGTAGGACCCGTGGCCCAGCCTGGGAGCCTGGATACAGGGGAAGTCTGGGTGGAGGGCAGGGTGTTGGTGCTGGAGGTATGGGGCCTGGTTTGGTTGAGGGGTGGAGGGCTGGAAGGATGATTGATCAGCCATGTTGAGTCTCCTAGCGTGGTGGTGAGGCCTCTAGTGGTGGAGACAGGGAACTACACAATGTGACATTGTACCTGTTGTA
>NC_140385.1:2252500-2257500 GCF_054491055.1 Hypomesus nipponensis
CGTCGGTTTGTAACTTCTGGTAGGAGTCAAGTCTAGTCTAGTCAAGCCTAGTCTACTCCAGTCTAGTCTAGTCAAGCCTAGTCTACTCCAGTCTAGTCTAGTCAAGCCTAGTCTACTCCAGTCTAGTCTAGTCAAGCCTAGTCTACTCCAGTCTAGTCTAGTCAAGCCTAGTCTACTCCAGTCTAGTCTAGTCAAGCCTAGTCTACTCCAGTCTAGTCTAGTCAAGCCTAGTCTACTCCAGTCTAGTCTAGTCAAGCCTAGTCTACTCCAGTCTAGTCGAGCCGAGTCGAGCGGGACGCAGACGATCACTCACTGTACTACACTGTAGTATAGGGGGATTTGAACCAGAGCCCTCTTGACCGGCAGTCAAATGCTCTAACCACTAAATTGTAACCTCCCTCTGTATTCCCAGCATTACCCAAACCACCCTCTCTGCTCACTTTTCAGTGGGTGTGTACTACATCACAGTGCCTCAAAGATGTTGTGTACTACATCACAGTGCCTCAAAGATGTTGTGTACTACATCACAGTGCCTCAAAGATGTTGTGTACTACATCACAGTGCCTCGCAGATGTTGTGTACTACATCACAGTGCCTCAAAGATGTTGTGCACTACTTCACAGTGCCTCAAAGATGTTGTGTACTACATCACAGTGCCTCAAAGATGTTGTGTACTACATCACAGCACCAGTTATTGTCCAGTCCAACTGCAAAGAGCAAGCAAGTTATTAATATCTAAAATCTTCTTGTTTACACATTTTTAATCAAAATGTTCGCTGGCTGACAAGGTTGGAGTGTGCGAGTGAGATTCAGGAGAAAAGCTACATTTATTTTTGAATTCTCAGTGTAGATTTTATAACATGCAGCCAATAGAAACCTGCTTCACTCTCAATTGAAGCCTTCATATGCTGTGTGTGTGTGTCTCAGATTGTGTGTGTGTCTCAGAGTGTGTGTGTGTCTCAGAGTGTGTGTGTGTGTGTGTGTCTCAGAGTGTGTGTGTCTCTCAGGGAGTGTATGTTCACCAGTTTTTCTAAAATCCCTACTGCTTGTCTGTGAGTCATGGAGGAGTAGAGGAGGATGAAAGGGAGGTGGTAGGAAGAGTGGGGGAGAGAGTGTGTGTTTGTTCATGTTTGTGTGTGTGCGTGTGTGTGCATGCGTGTGTGTGTGTGGGGGGGGGGCAGTGCATGACGTTTTCTTCTTTTCAGTCAGATACAAAGCAAAACAGAGTTTTGAGAAACGATCTGGACTTTTCTCTCCCACTCCGAGCTTACGACATGAAGAGAGAGAGAGAGAGAGAGAGAGAGAGAGAGAGAGAGAGTGAGAGAGAGAGAGAGAGACAGAGACAGAGACAGAGACAGAGACAGAGACAGAGACAGAGAGAGAGAGATAGAGAGAGACAGAGAGAGACAGAGAGAGAGAGAGAGAGAGAGAGAGAGAGAGACAGAGAGAGACAGAGAGACAGAGAGAGACAGAGAGAGAGAGAGAGAGAGAGAGAGAGAGATAGAGAGAGAGAGAGAGAGAGAGAGAGAGACAGAGAGAGAGAAACAGAGAGAGAGAGAGACAGAGACAGAGAGAGAGAGACGGAGAGAGAGAGACAGAGACAGAGAGAGAGAGAGAGAGAGAGAGAGAGAGAACATTTTACACCCATTTAAAATCCAGTCCTGAGGAAACCCTCCAATCTAAAGCCCTTGCAGTCCATGAAGGTAACCCTGAGAGTAGCCCCCTGTGCCAGCTGGTTATGAGACTAACAAACCAGTTACCACCTGGTACACCTTCTTCACCTTTACTAACACCAAACAGAATTAAACTAATCACAACAGAAAACAAAAACTCCTATGTAGAACACTGGGAGAAAGAAACCAAGACACAAAACAAATTAGATTGCTATCGGGGTCTAAATAGAAAATATGAAATGGCTGAATATCTATATACTGTTAAGGACATAAAGCAGAGACAGCTGCTCACTAAATACAGAATGAGTGACCACACCCTTGCAATCGAAAAAGGAAGACATAAAAAAACATGGTTACCTAAAGAGTACAGAATCTGTGGACACTGTACATCAGGGGAAATTGAAACAGAAAAACATTTCCTACTTAAATGTTACAAATATAAAAGTATAAGAGATCAATATCTGGAAAAATGTAAGGAATTAATTGAAAACTACACAGAGCTTAATTTAAACGAGAAATTAAAGATATCTCTGGGCGAAGGGCCGACTGCAAGCCTTGCCGCTAGATATGTCTCTCAATGTCACAACCTGAGGGACAGTGAACCAACCCTGTACAACTGTTAAAACCTTTCTGTATATTAACAAGCATTTATGTGTTACTGTTACTATTACTATGCTACTGTTATAGTATACTACCATATTATTATTGTTATAATGTAAATGCTATGATACATATATTACTGTAAAATGTCCTTTCAATATGGACTGCTTTGGCAATACTGCTCAACCCGAACTGTCATGCCAATAAAGCATTCTGAACTGAACTGAACTGAGAGAGAGAGAGAGAGAGAGAGAGAGAGAGAGACAGAGACAAAGAGAAGTCTGAATCTATGTGAGTTTGACAAAAGAAGCTTTTCATCAGATCATATATTAGCTTCAACGTTCTTGTGCATACTGGTTCACAAATATACTACCATATATATTCTTAAAAAATTATATCTACTTATAAACATCCTTGCATTCACTCATAAAACGACCTATATGTACTCATATATACTCGTAAACTTCATCACACGCCGGTTTGCATATACATACATACCTACTGAAATGGACTTGGAAGCATATCTGCTCATTAAGAAACAGTCCTTCAATCATACTTAGACACAAACTTCTACATACCTGTATAAACGCAGAACGCGTCACATTTCAGACAGACTGAACTGAAACACTGGTTGAGACCTCAGAGACACTCTCCCGTTTCTAGAAGCGGAGGAGAAGCATCACCTCTGCCTCCAGGGTCACCAGGAGCCCAGAGCGACGGCCTCTAGAACGTTGGCCCACCCAGCACTCACAACGTTAATATCAGGCCTCTTGAACATTGGCTGGGAGGTCTCAAAAAGAATACGGATGCAACAGTTTTACCCAACGTGTCACAACAGCATCGTCCAACCAGTATTTACAATATCAGTGTGATAATATATCGATTAATAAAGCAAAAAAATGTTGGGAGTAGATGAAGATCTTTCTCTGCCAGCACACAGCGAGGGTCTGAGGCTGAGGTTGGGTGATATTAAGCCCTCTGGAACCTTCCAGAACGCCCCCCCCCCTCACCCCCCGCCATGGTTCCATTTGACCTGACAAACACTTCTACAACCATTCTAGAACCGATCTCCCCTCCGTCAGAATTTTTGCCTTGTTACCGAGTTACAAGAGGTTCTGCATCTAATAGGCCCTTTATCACCAGTAGTTCAGTTAACCTATACGGTGTAGCACATGTATTTATTTTGTTTACGATACTAATTATTTTAGATTAATACATAATATTCCATGTGTCTGCTTCTTGCAAAATATATATTTTAATTTTTAGTAAATATATAATTTTGTAAATGGATAATTCAGATCATTTCATCAGTCTCCTGTGGTGACTTCACGACAGCAGAATGTTTTGAGCTCCAACGAGCACCAACACTTGCATGGGACACACACACCGTTTATTCTGGTTTTTTTGTGTCATTAAAGCAAAATATTTATCATGTTTATAGTCAGACTTTAATCAGTGTACTCTGACATGGGTCAGACAAGGCTTTCGCAAATGTAACTGATGAAACCTCGATACATGTATGTATAATAAAAAAAAAATATATATATATATATATATATATATGTGTGTATGTGTGATATAAGTATAAAGTCATAGAAAATGTGGATGATATTAATTGCATGATCCCCCTCCCCCCAAGAAAAACGTCTTTACAAAGTCTTTAAATTAAATAACCCTCTCGCAGTCTTTCACTCACTGATTATACATCTATTGTTCTGAAAGCGTGCTGTTAATCCACTGCATCCAATGCTAATTACACACCTCCTCAAAGTAACAAACAGTTATTTAAAACACATGATTTAGTAACAGTTATTTAAAACACCTGATTTAGTAACAATTATTAAAAACACATGATTTTGTAACAGTTATTTAAAACACCTGATTTAGTTGAGTCATAGATGCCCTGTATCATGATGACACATGTACTTAGAAAAAACCTACCGCTAAATGAAAGAAAGATTATATCAGATATTATCAAACATTATAATGACTAAATCCACAAACTGTTTACAATAAGGCAGGATAATCCGTTAAAATTGCACACCATTTTATATTATCCTCTCAAAGGAACAGCAAGTGTAGAATATTAAAACTGCTGAATCAAAAGAGAGCGGCAAACAACTATGCAACAACCAAAGCACACAAACAAACAAACAAGAATGTTAAATAAATGTAAAATGTTTTTACCACAGAAGCAGCTAACATTTTGATGGATATTTTCAACTCAGGATTCCGGCGACCTTTTGACCTTTCGGCCGACGAACCAACAACTGAACAACAGCCACGGGCCGATGACACACTCACTCTCACACTCACACACACTCACACACACACACTCACACACACACATCCTGGACAACCTGACTGCACACTGTACCACACTGGTCAGCAGCCGTTTATTTCCACTCGCTCCAGCCCTGTTAGAACCTGCCCTGTGAGACCCGCCCTGTGAGAACCTGCCCTGTGAGAACATGCCCTTTGAGAACCTGCCCTGTGAGAACCTGCCCTGTGAGAACCTGCCCTGTGAGAACCTTCCCTGTTAGAACCTGGCCTGTGAGAACCTGCCCTGTGAGAACCTGCCCTGTTAGAACCTGCCCTGTGAGACCCGCCCTGTGAGAACCTGCCCTGTGAGAACATGCCCTTTGAGAACCTGCCCTGTGAGAACCTGCCCTGTGAGAACATGCCCTTTGAGAACCTGCCCTTTGAGAACATGCCCTTTGAGAACCT